>NW_012267298.1:2270839-2299399 GCF_000151885.1 Dipodomys ordii | reverse complement strand
TCACCACCGCCGCCCCATCCCGCCCTCCGGGGCGCGCCCCTGCGACCGCTCTCCAGCCCCGGTGGGCACCCAGCCCCGGAGGGAGGGAGGGGCAAGCCGGGCCTGGGCCACGGCGGCTGCAGAAGGCCCCGATGGCGCGTGGGGCACCGGACTGGAGGCGGGGGGAGGGGGAGGTCCCACGGAGCCACCTGGCGGGGGTGCGCTGGGGGGCAGTGGGCCTGCGCTCCCGCTTCCTCCCCCCACGCCCCAGCACCCTGGAGGTGAGGAGTCCTGCCACCCTCCGAGTGGAGTGGATGAGAAAGCGCGAGATGCTCCGCGAGGACGGCGGCTCCCCCCCGGAGACCCCGCGGGCCCGGTGCCCTGGGTACCGCCGGCATCCGCGGGCGCCCCGCCCTCCTGGACCACGTGGAGCCGACTCCGGGCGGCTGCTGGTGGGTGAACCCGCGACGGCCACCTGTCAGCGCGGCTCCGCCCACCGGGAAGGGCGAGGCGCTCGCCCCGGCCCCGGGAGGGGAGCCGGGGTCGGGGGGACCGGCTGGGCGCGCGAGCGGGTCGGTGCGGGGTACGCCTCCCGGGACACCACCCCCTGGGTCCTATCGGGAGTGGGGGGAGCTGTCCCCTCCTCCCTCGGGCTACCACGCCTTTAGCTTCTCCTCTCTTCCCGTGGCTTCTCCCGAAGTGAAGAAGATTCCTTGACTGGTCAACTCCTGAGTCTCAGATCACCGAGCACCGGCTCCGTTTTTGCCTCCTGCCAACCTGTGTCTCCTAGTTTTGTTAGTTTTCCCTTTGCAGGCGGAGGGCAGGGCCGGCTCCCACGAGGTGACCCAGGCTGACCCTCAGGCCGGCACACCCGGCCCCGCCCGCCACTAACTTCCCCTGCAGGTGAGGGCAAAGCTTTGTGCCTTCTCTGGCCAGGGCTGGTAGGACTGAACCTTTCCCAGGTTAGGCGCTGGGTGAGGATTCGACTGCTGTGGCCGTAGTGAAGGGTGGACTTGGGAGGACCCCCGAGTTAAGAGATAGCCCAGTGTCCACGGAAATCTCAGCTCTTCTCCCAGGCCCCCTGCCTGCCAGCTCCGGCCCCTCCCACTACATAGCTGCATGAAAAAGCCTTCACTCCAGTGACCAGAAACACCCTTAGCATTCTGCTTTGACCTTCGTAACGTTTGCCCTTTCTGGGTTTCTAACTGCTGTGCTAACCTTAGGTTCTTTTCTTTTACTGTATAGGTATAGGTTAAGAACAAAATCAAAGGAAAGCACTTTTTCGTGAAAAATTCACCCAAAAAGTGAATGGGCACAGAAGCCCGTGGAAACTCTTACTTCCGATAACCACCACCACCACCAACAAACTGAAGTAGAAGTGTGGCTCAAGCATTAGAGCACCAGCCTTGAACAAAAAAAGCTAATGGAGAACTTTGCCTCCAGTTCAAGCTCCAGTACCATCAGCATGCATACACACAGAAGGAAAAAAGAGGGGCTGGGAAGGTGGCTCAGTGGTAGAGCGCTTGCCTTGCATGCATGAGGCCCTGGGTTCAATTCCTCAGCACCACATAAGCCAAAAAGGAAAAAAAAGCCGGAAGTGGCGCTGTGACTCAAGTGGTAGAGTGCTAGCCTTGAGCTGAAGAGCTGAGGGACAGCGCCCAGGCCCAGAGTTCAGGCCCCACGACCGGACCCCCAAAAAAAAAAAAGAAGAAGAAAAAGAAAAAGATTCACCGAACAAAACAATATTTTAATACCTTGCTTTCCAGAGCAAACCTTTTGGTGTACATCTTTCCTGAAAGTCACTTTTCTGCCATGGCTCACACCTGTAATCCTATCCAGTCTGGAGACTGAGACCTGAAGATCCAACTTGAAAGCCAGCTGGAGCAGGCAAGTCTGTGAGATGCTATGGACTCAAAAAAAGCCAGAATTCCAGATGTGGTCTAAGGGGTAGAGTGCTAGCCTTGAGCAAAAAAAGCACAGGGACAACAGCACTCAGGCCCTGAGTTCAAGCCCTAGGACTAGCATAAATAAAGTTGCTTTTCTTCCTGTAAAAGTTTATTCTTACAGGGGCTGGGAAGGTGACTCAGTGGTAGAGCGCTTGCCTTGCATGCATGAGGCTCTGGGTTCGATTCCTTAGCACCACATAAGCAAAAAAAGAAAAAAGCCGGAAGTGGCGTTGTGGCTTAAGTGGTAGAGCGCTAGCCTTGAGTTGAAGAGCTGAGGGACAGCGCCCAGGCCCAGAGTTCAGGCCCCATGACTGGATCAAAAAAAAAAAAAAGTTTATGCTTACATATACATATGCAGAAAATCTAGAAAAATAAATTTTATACACTAGAAATAACTTTCATGAATCTTAATAAATCCTAGACATCCTGGTAGACATAACTTAATGATATGATAAACATATAACTGGAAATACAGATGACAGACTGAGAGACAGATAAATAGGAAAAGTCTATGTATTTTATAGTACCAATACCTTGTTGTTATTATCTTGTCTTTTTTTTCCAGCTCTTACTGGGGATGGGACTCAGTGCTATAAAAATGTTATACCATCTCATTTTCTTTTTTCTTTTTTTTTTGTCAGTCACGGGGCTTGAACTCTGGGCTTGTGCACTGTCCCTGAGCTCTTCAACTCAAGGCAAGTGCTCTACCGCTTGAGCCACAGCATCACTTCCGGTTTTCTGGTGGCTAATTGAAGAATCTCATGGACTTTCCTGCCCGGGCTGGGTTTGAACTGTGATTCTCAGATCTCAGCCTCCTGAGTAGCTAGGATTACAATCGTGAGCCACTGGCACCTGGCTCTCATTTTCTTTTATTGGAAGAAAAATAGATTCATATGAAGCTAAAGGGTATATTAAATTTTAAATATATCTTACAAGTATGATGGCATTTCCTAAATACCTGACAAAGACTCAGAAGAAGGATGATGAGGAAAGAGAACAGACTGAAGTACTGGTATTTTGTGCTGTGTCTTTGTCTTAGACATCAGGCAACTCGGACAGTCATGAACATATTCACCTCCTGTTTGCTGGCCCTGTGTTCTCTTTAAACTGCTAGTCTCAGTTCCATAACTGTGATTCCCACAGTTGCCTGTTATTGGGCCTATAAGTAATGTCATATCCTGCACAGTCCTTCCCTTTTCTACACCTGCTTCCTTCATCTAAAATCTCCAGTAGAAACAGTTTCTGTGGTTCGGGCCTCCTAGCTCCTCAAAAGGCCAAGATCTGAGGATTGGGGACCAAAGCCAGCTCAGGCAGAAAAGTTCTCTTGATCTTCAGTTTACCAAGACAAAGCCAGAAGTACAGCTGTGGCTCAAGTGGTAGAGCACCAGTTTTTTTTTTGTTTTTTTTTTAGCAAAATAGCTCAGGGACAAGCTCCAGGACCAGCACAATAAATTAAAAAATAAATAGTAATAAAGCTCCTCCTAAGAGCCAGGTGCCATGGCCAGTCCCCAGATCTGCTCTGTGGACAGTAAGACAAGCAATGTTCCTGCTCTCATGACTCCCACAATCTACTGAGAAAAGGCAGACAGTTAAGCCACTCATAGACAAGACGATCCCATCAGTGATTGATGCTAGAGACAATGAAGCCACATAAAGAAGCAGGAAGGGATGCAGCCAGAAGGGAATTGATTGTACATAATCTGACCCATAAGTGGAAGCCAGACTAGAAACTGGAGGGATCCAAAAGGGTGAAAGACAGCACATACTTGAGACAAGGTCATCCATCATTCTTTGAGTCACAGGCCTTCTTTCCTTCCTTCCTTCCTTTCATTCATTCTTTTTCTTTCTTTTCTTTCTTTTTGTGTGTGTAGGTACTTGCTTAACTTTTTCATCCAAGACTAGTGCTCCACCACTTGAGCCACACCTCTACTTCTAGATTTTTTTTTTGATTGGTGAATTGCACGTGAAAGTCTCACAGACTTTTCTGCCCAGGCTGGCTTCAAACCATGATCCTCAAATCTCACCCTTCCGAGTAGCAAGGATTCTTAGGCATGAGCTGCCAGTGCCAGGCTAGCAGGCATAATTTTCTCCTGGGGCAGAAACTGCATGTTGTGGGCTGCCCCAAGATATCTCTAACGCTGTCTCCATAATTTGAGCAGAACCCAACAGGGACTGTGTTGCACAGGCATCCCAGATGCATGTGAGCAGGGTGAGAGGGCTCAGAGACCTGGAGTGGAAGTATGAGAGGAGAGGTACTGACTTAACAAAGGCTAAATAAAATACAGTTCTGCAGGACAGGTGGGGGCTGCTCTGAAAGTTGGAAAAATAGGTTGGACTTTGCCAAAAAGGAGACCTGGGGTTTTTGAACAGGGAAAACAGCTCTTGACCATGTGCCATGTGGCAAACTATCCGCAGCCTAAGACGGCTGGGGTTCAAACTCACTACAGGAAAAGCAATGAAAACATTCAGGGCACACCCCCACTTCTGGCTTTAGGCTGGTTAATTGGAGATAAGAGGCTCAAAGGACGTTCCTGCCCTGGCTTTGAATCGCTGTCCTCAGATCTCAGCCTCCAGTAGCTAGAATAAAGGCATGAGCCACCAGCGCCCTGCTACCATCTGGCCCTGTCAGAATTCTCTTCCTAATGATGGTCCATACTCGCTATAGGTTTACCCTATGAAGATGCAGGTTTTCCCTCCCCATGTCTAACTGTCCCTTTCTCATCAGATTTTCCTTTCCTTCTAGAACATTTTTCTGTAGAGTTCAGCTGCATCTTCGCTCTCTAGGTCTTAGGACCTTGCTCATAGAAGCCCTGCCTGGCAGCCTCCCAGCCTCTACTGAGTAAGGCTCCTCTCCAGTGTCTGGCAGAAAGGGGTGGGGGGAGGGTAGAGAGCCTGGGTCATCCCAGCAGTGAGAGAGGCTCAAGTCAAGAGAAGGTACTGGTTGGTGTTGGTTAAGGTCAAACAACTAGCAAGTAGCAGAACCAGGATGTACTAACCACTCACCCATGTCCACCATAGTACAGCTCAGCCCAGAAATGAAATGAAAGCAGGCCAGGCTGAATGTCAGGCAGAGATAAGACTGCCTAATTCCACTGAACGGACACTTCCTGGACCCATAGACCAGCCTTCCAACATAAGATGTCAAAAAGGTCGGGTTTGATGTCAGACTGTCTCTAGCTTAAATCGACTTGTTACCATATGAGCCAAGGTGAGTTATTGAATCCAAGTTCCCAATTTCATTCTTTTTTTTTTTCTTTTTTGTGCCTGTACTGGGACTTGAACTTGGGGAGTGGGCATTTTGTCTTACCTTTTTCACTCAAGGCTGCTGTTCAGCCACTTAAGCCACAGTTCCACATCTGGCTTTTTGGTAGTTGATTGAAAATAAGAGTCTCTTTGATTTTTCTGCCAGGCTGGCTTTGAACCATGAACCTCAGATCTCAGTAGCTACAATTACAGGCCTGAGCTACTGGTACCCGGCTCCAATTTCTTTTCATTGGTTTAATTTTGGTCAAGTTCACATGAGACAAAATTTACCGTTTTAACGTTTCTAGGTGCCTCTTAAGTCTAATGACATTAAATACATTCACACTCTTGTGAAATTATCTGTCCATCTCCAAATTCTCCTTTTATCTTAGGAAACTAACTCTGCATCCATCAGGCAACTCCCTGCCCTCCCTTTCTACCCTCTCCCCCAACCTTGGCCCTGCAGCAATGGGTCAACAACCTTCTGTCGCTATAAATCACTGCTTTAAACACTTCATTTAAAGGAAGTCATTCATTCTTGTCTTTTTGTGGCTGTTCTGAGCTCGTGTAGCACAGTGTCCCCCAGGTACAACCACGTCATGGTAGGTGTCAGAGTTTCGTCCTCAGAAGGTTGGATGACATTCTGTTGTGACGACAGAGCACCTGCCTTTCTCCTGCCCGTATTTATCCTTCCATTCATCCATGGACACCTGGGTTGCTTCCACCTTTCAGCTACTGAAACTCTGCCTGTCACTGTGACCAGGAATGTACAACTGTCTCCTCGAGACCTACTTTCAGTTCTTTGGGGAGATACTCACAAGTGCAATTGCTAGATAGGACAGTAACTCAATTTAAAGAAAAAAAAGAGCAATCTTTATAGTGTTCAAAGTTGTAAATAATGTGTGTGGGGGAGGGAGGAAGGGGTTGCTGGCTGTTCCTTAGCTTTTTCGCTCAAGGCTGCTGCTCTAACACTTGAGCCATCCCTCCACTTCTGGTTCTTGATGGTTAACTGGAGATCAGGGTCTCATGGACTTTCCAGCCTGGACTGACTTGGAACCCTGAGCCACTGGTGCCTGGCTCACCTCTCATGATCTTTGACACTTACAAACAGCCAGGCCTTTATAAATGCCTATCGGTTTGGACTTCTCTGATATGTTCCTCCTGATTAGCAAAGACTGTTACTTGATCAGTACGATAAGGACTAACCTGCCTCCTTTATGAAATGAGCTACCATAGTTTAAGATTGTATCTTACCTTGATCTCTGGATTACCTGCTATATTAAATACAGTCAGTTCCTGAGGAGACTCTTAGGACCTTTGTTCAAAACTGACAGAAGGCAGAAGTTTAAAATCCTTTTTTGGGGGGAAGGAGGAGGTTGGTCATGGGGTTTGAACTCAAGGGCCTAGGCACTGTCCCTGAGCTTTTTGTTTAAAGCTAGCATTCTACCACTTTGAGCCATAGCACCACTCCAGTTTTCTGGTGGTTCATTGGAGATCAGAGCCTCACAGACTTTCCTGCCTGGGCTGGCTTGCACCTGGGATCCTTAGATCTCAGCCTCCTGAGTAGCTAAGATGATGGCCTGAGCCACCAGTGCCCAGAAAAATCCTCTTTTTGCATAGAGGACATTATATGTCACAGCTACCACTCTAGTCCAGAAACTTCTTGGTCTGTGTTTTAGGGAAACAGTTGATGAGGATACATGGAGAGCAAAGACATGCTTGGTTTTTACTCTCTGACACAGTGATATAACTGGGAATGGGTTGAGAATTTGGGCTCTGGGGGGAGATGAACCTGAGTTTGAATCCGTTGCCTTTGTCCCCAGAGGCACCTGTCCATACTTGGTGCTTCCGTTTCCTCATCTGTAAAATGGATCATCTACAGTACTCACACCACAGAATGGTTGAGAGGAGAAAGGAAACCAGTTCACCAATAGCACAGTATCTGGAACATTGTAGGTACTTAAAAGATATTTCTGCTTGTTAATAGATCAATGAAACACATTGAATTATATGTGGGGCAGGGGCAAAGGAGAGGAATAGAGTGGCAAGATTGACTAGAATACATTCATGTGTGTGTGGAGGGGGGGAATGTTGTAATGGCACCTTTGTTTATTCACAAAGAATGCATACTCACATGTTTGCTTAAGCCCGTGGCTCATGCCTAGCACTTTACCACCTAAACTGTGCCTCCAGTCCAACATTTTACTTTTTAGTTGAAGATGGAGTCTTTTGGGCTTTTCTGTTCAGGGCTGGATTTGGATTTTGATCCTCTGGATCTCACCCACATGAGTAGCCAAGATTACAGGCTCTGTGTATGTGTGTGTGTGTGTGTGTGTGTGTGTGTGTGTGTGTGTATCTAGGTGTGTGTGTGTATGTGTGTGTTTAATTTAGAAAAGCCTTGGTATAGAATCCAGAGATGTAAGCAGACTCCATTGCTGATGAACATCCACTGGGACCTGCAACAAAGGTTCATCAGCTGTCTGACATGAGACAGGGCCTGAGTCAGTTTCCTCCTCTAAAAAAGAAAATAAATTCATGGTCCCCCTTATTTGTGGGTGATTAACTATATGCTACTTTGCTTGCATGCAGCACTTTTAGATTTCTGGTCGCTCATCTTGATGTTTTCTTTTTTTTGAGGGGGTCCGGTCGTGGGGCCTGAACTCTGGGCCTGGGCGCTGTCCCTCAGCTCTTCAGCTCAAGACTGGCGCTCTACCACTTGAGCCACAGCACCACTTCCACCTTTTTTTTCTGCTTATGTGGTGCTGAGGAATCGAACCCAGGTCCTCATGCATGCAAGGCAAGCACTCTACCACTGAGCCACCTTCCTAGCCCCTCATCTTGATGTTTTCTTTGTGTTGTTAGTAGTGGTGGTGGTTGTGGAGCTTGAACTCAGGGCCCGGATGATGTCCCTGAGTTTCTTTGCATTCAAGGTTAGCTCGCTACCACTTGAGCCACAGCACCACTTCCAGTTTTTGAGTGGTTAATTGGAGATAAGAGTTTCATGGGGACTTTCCTGCCTAGGCTGGTTCAAACTGCAATCCTCAGATCTGAGCCTCCTGAGTAGGATTACAAGTATGAGCCACCGGCACCTGGCTTGATGTTTTCTTGACTAGTATTACTGGGCATTTTTCATTTTTTCTTTTTCTTTTCTTTTATTCTTTTTCTCCTTCCTTCCTTCCTTTCTTTCTTTCTTTCTTTCTTTCTTTCTTCCTTCCTTTCTTTCTTTCTTTCTTTCTTTCTTTCTTTCTTTCTTTCTTTCTTTCTTTCTTTCTTTCTTGTGTCCTAGTCCTGGAGCTTGAACTCAGGGCCTAGGTACTGTCTCTGAGCTTTTTTCATTCAAGGCTAATGCTCTATCACTTGAGCCACAGCAGCTCTCCTTCTAGCTTTTTGTGGTTAATTGGAGATAAGAGTGTCATAGACTTTCCTGCCCAGGCTGACTATGAGCTGTGATCCTCAGATCTCAGCCTCCTGAATAGCTAGGATGACAGGCATGAGCCACCAGTGTCCAGCTTTCCTTTCCTTTTTTTTTTTTTTTTAAATTCATCCAGTTCTCTAGAGTTAGGAAAAGAGATTTCATCTATCCCCTTCACTGCCATGTCCCCAAAGGCTTAACACATCACAGCACTCAATAAACTTTGTTAAGTATTTGTAAACTAAGTACAGCATCTTAAGAATGGCCAGACATGTGGTAAGCACTGACTGAGGTTTATTCCCTCCCCAGATACATGGCAGCAGGCATGTAATAAGCTCTAAGCATTCTCATGTCTGGCATGATGGTATATGACTGTAGTCCCAGCTATTCAGACAGCTGAGACAGGAGTCTCTAGAAAGAAGTTTGACACAAAAGTATGTTTTAAGCCCATGTGGAAAATAAGGGAACTTTGTAGCTTCCCAAGCCCCACCCCACCCCCAGCCTATGTTTAGTAAAGACATTCATTTCCTTGTGCTCACTTCTGCTCATTTTCTTCAAGACAAATGAACCTGAGGTCCTATGGTCCCCTTAAAGCTGATTTGCAGGCCAGATGTGGTAGCAAATGTATGTAATTCCAGCTATTCTGGAGATAGAGGGATGAAGATCAAAGACTAAGGCCAGTCTAGAGAAAGTTAGGGAGATCCTGTGAAAACAGAAGGATTGCTAGATGCTGGTGGCTCATACTTGCAAACCTACCTACTCAGCAGGCTGAGATCTAAGGATCCTGGCTCAAAGCCCTTAGCCCTGACAGAAAAGTCTCTGTAAGACTCTTATCTCCAATTAATCACCCAAAAACCAGAAATAGAGCTGTAGCTTTAAGAGGTAGAGTGCTAGCCTTGAACAAAAGAGCTCAGGGACAGCATGCAGGCTCTGAGTTCAAGCCCATGACAAACAATAAAAGACAGACAGACAGACAGAGACAGTCCTCAAAACTTCCCAGACAGCCAGGTACCAATGGCTCACATTTATAATCCTCGCTACTAGGGTGGCTGAGATCTGAGGATCATGGTTCGAAGCCAACAAAGGCAGAAAAGTCCCGTGACTCTTACCTCCAATAAACTATTCAAAAAACCAAAGGTGGCACTGTGGCTCAAGTGGTAGAGTGCTAGCCTTGAGCTCCACAACCCGGGGAGCGGGGGATGGGGGGAACTTACCAGATCAGCCTTTTCTCTGTTGCACATGGGTTCTGGGAAGTACAAATCACCTGCGAGACTACACAACTAATTCATAGTCATAACCAGGAGTAGCACTATTTTTCTTTTGGCCCAATGTCTCTTTCCTATAATGAACATACATGTAAAGAGAGGACCTCCTCACTATTTTGGATATTAAAAAAAAAAAAAAAACTACCCTGAACTTGCTCACTGGGTCTCTGCCTGTTTAAGTATTTCTTTGTTTTTGGAGAAACTCATTGTACTCCAGGGTACACAGCCCAGGAAAATTGGATGAGTATCCAATGAGTATCTGAGTAGCATGAGTATCATGGCATATTCATGATCAAATATTAACCAGGCATTTCTTTTTTTTTTTTTTTTTTGGGGCTTGAACTCTGGGCCTGGGCGCTGTCCCTCAGCTCTTCAGCTCAAGGCGAGCGCTCTACCACTTGAGCTACAGCACCACTTCCGGTTTTCTGGTGGTTTATTGGAGATAGGAGTCTCACAGTCTCTCCTGCCCGGGCTGGCTTTGAACCGCGATCCTCAGATCTCAGCCTCCTGAGTAGCTAGGATTACAGGCGTGAGCCACCAGCGCCCAGCTTTTAACCAGGCATTTCTAAGGCCATATTGTCAGTTCCCTTTGAGTTTTCTGGCTGGTTAACCTGCCCAGTTCCTTGGGATCACCTCTTCTGGTTCTTCTCTTATTCACCTTATTCACCTTACTTTATTCACTCCCATATCTGATCTCATTAGCATCTCAGGCCCAGAGTTCGTGAAGAAGCCGAATTTTTCCATAACATCCTGGGTCCATTGTACTTGAATCTTAGGTCAAATCAGGTAACTTGGCTCTTGTGATCTTTCCAAAATTTGCTGAACACAAGAAATCAATGCTGTGTGCTCCTGGCGCTGAATTTGGAGCCAAAGTAATCCGGTTCCAATCTGTTTCTGCTTCTCTCCAGGCGCGTGTGCATAAATAAGTTATTGACCATGCAGATCCTCGGTTTGTTTATGTTTATACATTTCACAAATGGGAATGACGGCATCTATATCAGAAGCTTCTCCGGAGGACTGAAAAGGCCTTTGTGGCTGGAGGTGTGTGGAGAGTCTTTGGTACACAGTAAGCTCTTAATAAACATTTGTTAGGAACTCTCAGTACTTAACCCCTTGGCTTTCTCCCATCTGAATGAGCGTTTTCTGGGTTTTATTTGTAAGCCAGTGCAACAAGCCCAACAGAGGCCATGACAAAGATTCTCTCTTGCCCATCTGCAGTCAGTCTCTGCTGAGCCCCCAGCATAGAAAGAATCTGAACAAACACAGTTGCTAGCAGCACAAGGACAGGGCCCCAACCCCGTTGCAACCTTGCCTGCCTCAGAAAACTCAAGATTATGAAAGGGATTTATTGTTGTCTCAGACCCTGAAGACAGCACTTCTGTGTGCCAGCTTCAGTCACGTGCACCAACCCCTCTCCAGTTCTTACGTTCAGCCATTTTCTCCTCCCTGCCACTTCCCCCTCCACTCCTTCATTCTCCCTTCAAAACACCCTATCACCTCTGCATGCATGGGAATGGCTCTCACTCAACTCTGGCCTGCACTGTCAGTCATCACTGCATAAAATCCGGTGCCACTGATCTAACTAATATCCAGCTGTTCCTCCCTTTGGTATGGACAGTAAAGGCAGAGAGCTATTCCAGTGGGGAGGCAGCCCTTCCAGGCAATCATTCAGACAACCAGGTGGAAGTTACTTCTGTGTTTTCAGTATGCAGCTTCCTTGCCGGGCACTGGTGGCTCATACCTGCCATTCTAGCTACTCAGGAGGCTGAGATCTGAGGTCCAAGGTTCAAAGCCAGCCCAGGCAGGAAAGGCTGTGAGACTCTTCTCTCCAGTTAACCACCAGAAAACCAGAAGTGGCGCTGTGGCTCAAGTGGTAGAGCGCTTGCTTTGAGCTAAAGAGCGGAGGGACAGCGCCCAGGCCCAGAGTTCAAGCCCCATGACCACCACCACTAACAACAACAAAACAATTTCAACAGATTTCATTGCACTATTTTCATACATGCATGCACATTACCATACTCACCCTTATTCACCCTCTCCATATTCACCTTCCCCCTACTCCTCACCCCTGCCTCCCCTAGCAGAGCCTATTTTACTTTGTCTTCCTTTTTCCAGTGTATTTAATTGTACCAAGGAGTTTCATCACAGGTTTTTTTTACATGTGCATGAACTCGAGCATGCCCATGTGACCGTGCACGTGCGCACGCACACACACACACACACACACACATACACACGTCTTTTAATAGAATGACCCCTTTTTTTTTTTGTCAGTCATGGGGCCTGAACTCTGGGCCTGGGTGCTGTCCCTCAGCTCTTCAGCTCAAGGGTAGCACTCTACCACTTGAGTCACAGCACCACTTCCAGGTTTTTCTGCTTATGTGGTGCTGAGGAATCGAACCCAGGGCCTCCTGCATGCAAGGAAAGCACTCTGCAACTGAGCCACCTTCCCAGCCCCTTTGACCCCCCCCCTCTATTTTTTTCTTCCCTTCTTCCCAGCCGTCTTTAGTCCAACTTTCTTATCGAGATTCCTTATACTATTTTCATACACAGATGCTGACACAGGGTCTCCTCATGTAGCTCAGACTGGCTTTGAACTCAATCCTTCTGTCTCAGCAGGATTCCAAGTGCTGGGATTACAGGCATATGCCACCATACCTGGCTACAAATCCCAATTTTATACATTGAGAAGATCGGTTTCCAAAATGTGAAAACATACCTTTCAAGTTCTCTCAACAGATGGCAAATGACAGGGCTAAAATTCAATCCTAAATCTATTTGATTCCAGAACACATCACAAACAAACTGGAGGTGTTGTTTTTGTGGGTGAGTTTGTTTCTTTTTTGAGAACCCAGCAAAACTACGCTATGTGTGAGAGCCATTCTAGTCTCACTTTTATTTCTCCCTCCTTCTCACTCAGTGCAATGAAGGCCATCTTTTTTTTTTCTTTTTTCCTTTTCTTGCCAGTCCTAAGGCTTGACTCAGGGTGTGGGCACTGCTCCTGAGCATTTTTTACTCAAGGGTAGTACTCTACCACTTGAACAACACCTCTACTTCCAGGTTTTTGGTGGTTAATTGGAGATAAGAGTTATGTACTTTCTTGTTCTGGCTAGTTTTAAACTGTGATCCTCAGGTCTTAGCCTCCTAAGTAGGTAGAATTACAGGCATGTGCCACTGGTGTCCTGTTCTAAAGCCATCTTTACAATGATCACCTTATACTTGAGCATGAATCAGATGCCTATAAACAGGATCAAGGACCTTTTTGAGCCTGCATAGACCACGAGGACAGCAATCACCACATTATATAAGGTTTGTCTGTTGAATTGTTTTGCTTCTGTTGATACCAACAGTTGTCTTTGTTGGGTGCTTGTGGTTCATGCCTATAATCCTAGCTACTTAGGAGGCTGAGATCTAATGATTAATGTTGGACGCCAGTCCAGGCAGGAAATGTCCATCAGACTCTTAACTTCAATTAACCAACAAAAAGCCAGAAGTGGAGGCATGACTCAAGTGGTAGAGTGCCAGCCTTGAGAGAAAAAGCCAAATGATAACATAAGGTCCTGAGTTCAAGCCCCAGTATGGGCACTATGTGTGTATGTGTGTGTTTGTGTTGTGTGTGTGTCTTTAATCAGTTTTTTGTTTTGTTTTATTTTCTTTTGTCAGTTGTGGGTCTTGAACTCTGTCTGGGCTTGGGCTCTATCCTTGTGCTCTTCAGCTCAAGGCCAGGGCTCTACTTCTTGAGCCACAGTGCCACAGAGTCTCACAGACTTTCCTAATGGGGCTGGCTTTGAACCGAGATCCTCAGATCTCAGCCTCCTAAGCTAGGATTACAGGCGTGAGCCACCATCGCCTAGCTGTCTTTAATCAGTTTTAAGAACTGTTTGGGGAGTGGTCATGTAATAATGCAAATAATGATAACTGTGGGCCCTCTGTTTTGGGAAATTCAACACAAACTCATGCCACAATTCCAAATGTCTGGGATTTCTGGTAACCAGTACCAGCCGTAGGCTGCTGCAAACAGGGGTGCAAGAACTGTGCCTTTGCATTTTTGTCGCCACAACAGCTTGAAGCCAGGGTAGCTAGTCAGTAAGTGCGGATGGAGGAAATGAATGGGCTCACGAAGGGAGAGGCTGTAGAAAAACTCACGTGAGGCTCATGCTGTGCCAGGCACTTTTTGAAAGTGCTTTCTGTGGCTTACCACATTGAATTCTCACCAAAAACAATGACGTCAGTACTATTATTAACCCATTTTATAGAGGAGGAAATTGAGGCACCCAAAGCTTCAGCGGTTTGCCTGAGGTCACTCGATTAGCTTCCGAGTCTATAATTATTCAGCCTTGCATTAGAAGGAAAAAAATGAGACAAAACCTTTTACAGAGTTTGGTTTGTTTGGTCGTTTATGTAGATTCAGCTGATATCTTTTGAAGTCCTACTAGGTACCAGGCATTGTGCCAGACATTCTCAACTGTCACTAGACATCCCTGCTCCATTTCTCCCCTGCCTGGTAGGTGATCCAAGCCCAATAGAAGACTCCTGAGTTTTCTCTCATCTAATGCTGCCATAGATAGGTTGAGCAATGCTGGGTCTATAACCAGAAGCACAGGTTCTCCTAAATAGGACTATTTCCTTATAGATGGCCAAGGATTTGTGGGGATAGGTTGGTTTTTTGAATGCATTGACATCAACCCTGAATATCATAAACTGGTTGGACTGGCCTATCAGGTATGAAGTCTTTGATGTCTTCATGAACTGGGTTTTATCTAGAGCAAACAGAACAGTGTGTCCATCTGTCATTGGTCAAACGCAAAGAAGTCAATGGCTTTTAAAATGATGATCATGGGATAGTCTGGCTCCTGGGAAAATGACATATGCTAAAGCGGACAGTTGTAGTTTGAAGTGGCAGGAAAGAGGACTTCTGGGTTGTTGGATTTTTTTCCTCTGCCTGTGTTACTGAACTAGGCACTTGCCATGATGGGACTCAGCTGCTCAACTAGCAAGGGGAGAACCATCTAGGATGGCCCCTAGTACTCACACCAATCTGAGATTGGGACTCACTAAGTCGTAGGCTGGCCTCTTGAATACCAAATGTCCAAAATGATGTTGATTGCCGGGCGCTGGTGGCTCACGCCTGTAATCCTAGCTACTCAGGAGGCTGAGATCTGAGGATCGCGGTTCAAAGCCAGCCTGGGCAGGAGAGACTGTGAGACTCCTATCTCCAATAAACCACCAGAAAACCAGAAGTGACGCTGTAGCTCAAGTGGTAGAGTGCTCGCCTTGAGCTGAAGAGCTGAGGGACAGCGCCCAGGCCCAGAGTTCAAGCCCCACGACCGACAAAAAAAAAAAAAAAAAGATGGGGATTATTGACAGACATCATTGTCACTGTCATCATCATCACTGTTGTTGTGTTGTTGTCATAATTATTATTTTGGCTTACTTATTTAGTTACTTAGTTGGTCTTGGGGCTTGCACTCAGGGCCTGGGTGCTATCCCTGAGCACAGTAGCTAGTGCTTTACCTCTTTGAGCCATAGCACCACTTTCATCTTTTTAGTGGTTCATTGGAGAGAAGAGTCTCACCATGGAGTTTCCTACCCTGGCTAGCTTTGAACTGTGACCTTCAGATCTCAGCCTTCTGAGTAGCTAGGATAACAGGTGTGAGCCATGGGTACCAGATGGCTTTGCTTTTTTGAGACAGGATTTTGCCTCGTAGTCCAGGTTGGACTGGAGCCTGCAATTTTCCTGCCTTCCTCTCTTGAGTGCTGGGGTACAGATGTGTGCCCCTATTGCCCAAATAGACAGTCATTACTGAATCGGGATAGCTTCGTTACTGTGAGGGGGTTCGAGGTTGTTGGAAGAAGGTTGTACTTTCTCTTTCTTCTTGCATATTGCCCACCTCTGCATCATCCCAGTGCTCATTCTGTGTCTAAGCGCTGCTTCGGGAGTAGTTAGGTTGCGTCTGCTTGGTACCTACTGCCGTGGAACTGCCGTGTTCATCTGGGTGTTCTTCAGGGAACTTCCTGAAGAACTTCAGGATTTTTCCTTTATTTCATGTTTTCAATATCATTTTAATTGTAACTTTTTCCACGGCTGGAGGTGTGGTTCGATTGGTAGAGTGGGATAAGGCCCTGAGTGCAAAAACTGCTACCACACAAAGAAAAGAAAAAAGAAAAAGAAAAGAAAAAATGGGCTGGGAAGGTGGCTCAGTGGTAGAGCGCTTGCCTTGCATGCATGAGGCCCTGGGTTCAATTCCTCAGCACCACATAAGCAAAAAGAAAAAAGCTGGAAGTGGCGCTGTGGCTCAAGTGGTAAAGTGCTAGCCTTGAGCTGAAGAGCTGAGGGACAGCACCCAGACCCAGAGTTCAGGCCCCAGGACCAGACCCCACCCCAAAAAAAAAGAAAAAATGGATTTAAGGAAGGAACAAATGAACGAAAGGCAAGGGAAGGGAAAGGAAGATGGGAGGAAAGAAGGAAGGAAGGAAGGAGAAAAGGAAACAATTTAGAAAGGAACAGAAACATACTACAGTTCTATCATGCACATTGATTAATTGGTAACATTTTTCATATTTATTTTGGGTGTTGGAGCATTCCAGAGTAAGTTATACCCATAATTCTCTTTTTAAAAAATAATTTATGTTGTTATGTACAGAATGGTTACAGTTACATAACACATAATTCTCTTCTGCTTGAATGTGTCGAGTATCTCCTCCAAAATGACATTTTCTTAACCACATGTCATATTCAACCAATTAAACAACCATGCTGCATTCTTATTTTCCCAAATGTCTTTCCCTTCAAATGTCTTTTATAGCTGTGTTTTTACACAGTTAGAGCCAAAGAAAAGGTCACATGACTTTTTTTAGTCTGTAAAAGTCATCTTTACCTCTTTTCTTTCATTACTTCTAAAGAAATAAGGCCCAGAGCTGAGTGGTAGAATGCCTGTCTAGCATGTAGGAGACCTGGAATTCAAATCCCAGTACTACCAGAAAAGAAAAAAAAGCTGGGCACCGGTGGCTTATACCTGTAATCTTAGCCACTTGAAGCTGGAGATCTGCGAATCACAATTCAAAGCCAGTCCGGGCAGAAAAGTCTGTGAGACTCTCATCTCTAATAAACTATTCAGAAAAGGCTAGAAGTGGCACTGTGGCTCGTGTTTGATTGCTAACCTTCAGCAAAAGAATCTCAGGGCCAGGGCCAGGCTGAGTTCAAGCTCCAGGACAGGCAAAAAAAAAAAAAAAATCAAGTCTGAAATTATGTAATTGAGAGTATAATTGAAATGTACAGTCCCAGAGTTCAATCCCTAGTACTATACAAAATAAGCAGGCTTGTTTTCTTGTAGCATGTTCTTTGTTCTGTGTTGTAGATTTTTCTATTTATTTTGGGTAGAGGGAGGTTCTTTCTATAGTAAAAGACCTACTAGTTTACCTCCTAACTTTAACATCTGTCAACATGATGTTTAGCTGGGTAGATTCA
Source organism: Dipodomys ordii (assembly GCF_000151885.1). Lineage (NCBI taxonomy): Eukaryota > Metazoa > Chordata > Mammalia > Rodentia > Heteromyidae > Dipodomys > Dipodomys ordii. The sequence continues at coordinate 2,282,086 of NW_012267298.1, read as the reverse complement.
GAGGTAATTAGCAGTCCTAGAGTCTAGCCCTGGTCTTCTATTGGGACCAATTTTGTTCTCCAGACAACCTTTGGCAAAGTATAGAGGCATTTTTGTGGCACAAATGGGCAGACTGATGCTACTGAATTTGATGGGTAAAGGACAAGGCTACCCGTATAATGTCCAGATGGCTCCTCACAATGTAGAATTGTTTAGTCCAAAATGACACTGGGATTGGGAAACCCTGCTCTAATCTAGAACTGCCATGTCCAACTTGCTCAATGACCCTGGGCAGGTGCCATCTCGTGTCTGGGCCCTTTTGAACAGTTATTTCCAGCTTCAACCTAGTAGGCAGAGGCAAAGTCTGCTCCACACTTGGCCTCTCTGTGGCTGGGGCTGTATGGCTTGCTCGTTCGGGGACATTCTGTACTAATATGGTCTCTTTGATTGGCAGTAAGTCAGTGTCACACCCTGTCTTCTCATTGACGGCCTCTCTCACCTGTTATAAATACACTCTATTAGGGCCAAACCAGATCCCCAGATCTCAGCCTCCTGAGTAGCTAGGATTTCAGGTGTGAGCCAGTGGCACCAGGCTGAAAGATCTTTAATGTTGCTCTGAAATGGTAAAAGCTGAAAAATACCACGCTGTCATTATCAAGTATAGACCAGGTGACTACTTGTAGAACAGATTGCAAAACTCTATGAAATAACGGAAGTAAACCCATGACACAAAATGTCAGTTTATCACCAAGAAGGCTATCATATTTATCTGTTTAAGTTTCCAGGATAGTATGTGTCATCCTTTATTTATTTACTTACTTACTTATTTATTTTCATTGGTTATGGGGCTTGAACTCTGGGCCTGGGTATTGTCCCTGAGTGCTTCAGCTCAAGGGTGCTCTACCACTTTGAGCCATAGCGTCACTTCCGGTTTTCTGGTGGTTAATTGGAGATAAGAGTCTCATGGACTTTCCTGCCTGGGCTGGCTTTGAGCTGTGATCCTCAGATTTCAGCCTTCTGAGTAACTAGGATCCCAGGCATGACCCACCAACACCCCGGCTTATGTCATCTTTTAACTTGGAGGAAGTATTATTACATTTGGTTCACTGGGAATCGAAGCCCCTAGATATTAAATACACTATACTTGCCCCAAATTGGCTAGAACAAGTGTTTCTCCAGGAGACAAGGATGGGGAAGTAAGGAAAGATCAACAATAGAACGAGGTGAGAAAGAAGCAAGGAAGAAAAGAGAAACACAGGTAGAAAGGGGAGGGGATGAGATTCAGTGAGGTCCAAGGATTGCTTTCACTTCTTTTAGCAGAAGCTAAATGGCTTCCTTATGTCCACTGAAGCTGGCAAGCAACTCTTAGCAGCTGGTTGAGCAGGCACTGTGCCAAGCCCTTGGGGTACAGAAATGAACATAAACACAGGTTCTAGCCTGAAGCAATGCCTGTCTGACTAAGCCCAGTGTAACTCCCGTTATTGTTTTGTTTTCAATTTTTGTGGACAATGCAGGTCATGGTTTTTTTTTTTTTCTGTTTATGTGGTACTGAAGAATCGAACCCAGGGCCTCATGCATGCAAGGCAAGCACTCTACCACTGAGCCACCTTCCCAGCTAATGCAGGTCATGTTTAAAGAAAGGTGAACAGGCAGCCAGGTGGCCAAAAAGGCCAGTGACCATGAGCACTGTTTTGAAACCCGAGGCAAAGTAGACAGACCAAGAGCTGAGGATGAGCAGGAGAGCTCAAGGCCTTCCTCCCTGCAGTGTCCTACCCACTACCTGGAATTCTTCAAAGAAAGGCTTTTTGAAGACACAGGGCTGAAATAACAAATGGTCGACTAAATGGAGGCAAGTAAACAAACACATAGACAAAGACAAAAACACTCTTTTTAGGATGCTTCCTGGGAAGAGCAAAGGCAAGTTTTCCATTCATCTGGACAGCACATGATTGTCTTTGGAAAACTCTAGGTATGTTCCGTTATGGTAGTCAATATGGCCCCATGATGGCGGCTGTCTTATATTCACCATGTATTCATAGGTATTGGATAGGGATATCTTACTCTCTGGGATACTGGGGGTGTTATGTCTGACTTCAGGGACTGAGTCATTGAAGATCTCGTGGCTTCTGACTTGCTGACTCTTAGACTTCTTGCTGTGGGAGAAGTCAGGTGCCGGAGCGTAAGGGTCCTGTAGCAGCCCATGCAGATCTTTTATCACTGTGAGCAAGGTTTGGGGTCTTATCTTCATTTTAGGAACCAGCATGTGTGGTATGTGACAGAGCTGGCCCTCCACCCTGCGTCTTGGGACTTTAGGTCTCATTTCTCGTTCAGCTGCACCAAAAGCCTTAGGGCAAATAGTAGGATATCTACAAGGAAAGTGTCAGCAAAGAGCAAGAAGCTCTCCCAACCCTGCCAGCCACGTCCCTGGGGCCTTGCTCCCCAGGAGGAAGCGGAAGGGCTGGGCATTTCCTCTGGTCATTTGTATTAGGTTTTTAAAAAGAGGTAGCCGAGTAAGAACTGCACCACGCACGTGATATTCAGGTAAGGAGTAGGTTTATTCATCATTCCGGCTGGTACCAGGCCATCTTGGTCCTCCACGCGGTGAAGGAAAGGCCTGGGAAAGAGAGCTGGGAGATCTGGGAAAGAGAAAGAGCTGGGAAAGAGAGAGCTGGAAAAGAGAGAGAAAAGAGCTAGAAAAGAGACCATCTGGGAAAGAGGTGGAAAAGAGCAAGCTAGGAAAGAGAAGAGAGCTGGGAAAGAGAAGGAAAGAGCTGAGAAAGAGCTAGAAAAGAGCAGAGAGAGAGCTAGAAAAGAGAAGGGAGCTGGGAAAGAGAAGAGAAGGAAAGAGCTGAGAAAAGAGCTAGAAAAGAGAGTGTCTGGGCCTGGCCTTATCTAGGGTATGGGCAGAGAAAGGTGTGGCCACATTAAATTCAGATGTGACCTCAGCGGATGCAGATGTGACCTCTTCCAGGTGTGCCAGTTGCCTAGGTAACTCAGGTAACTGGGTGGAGACTTTGCTGCGAGGAGGGTGGAGTATGCTCGCCATCCAGGAGCAGACCTTACAATTTGAAAATCTAAGTGTAGAAGGAGATAAACTTACTAAGGTAGCAGAATCAGGATCACTGGGCTGGGAGTGAAGTCTAGTGGTAGTGAAGTAAGGAGGCCAGGTCTGGCCGGCGCCATATTGGCTACATGGTGGATGGTAGGCATCTTGTGTTCATGCTGGGAGAAGAACCCTCCCCTCCCCCCATCACCTCCCTCCCAGGTAATTGCTGTGCCAGGACCCCTGCAGGCAGGGGCAGGCACTTAGCTGATAGGTTACTGAATCTGTCAATCTAGTGCCTGGGACTGGGAATTTCCTGAGGATCTGCGCCCTGCACTGACCTATTTAGTCCTGGACCAGCCTAGCCACGGGACTCCATGCCACGTGTGTCTCTGTGATCGTGTCCTGTGTCCTGTCTCCTGGCTCGCCTCCAGTCATCATGGCGTCCCAATTCAGCTCTCCTTTGGAGCTGAATTGCCTTGTTGGTATTGTTCTTGTTATTTCTTTCCTCTTTAGCATGTTTCCTGGCTGTGTTATGTGTATTTGCGTGCTGCAGGTCTTTGTAACAACTGGCGGCCTGCAGCCTGTTAACTGTATATTAAAGATACCAATATTTTATATTTTAAAATGTAGCTTCTGGGATGATTTACCTTATAACAGAAGATCTTGTCTCAAAGGGGTGAGGCCGGGGGTTCAATCCTCAGCACACATGCACAGACATACACAAGCACACACACACACACACACACAGACACACACAAATGAAATTTAAAAAAAATAGTAAGGGGCTGGGAATGTGGCTCAGTGGTAGAGCGCTTGCCTTGCTTGCCTCTGAGGCCCTGGGTTCGATTCCTTTTTTCTTTTTGCTATATAAGCAAAAAGAAAAAAGCCGGAAGTGGCGCTGTGGCTCAAGTGGTAGAGCATTAGTCTTGAACTGAAGAGCTGAGGGACAGCGCCCAGGCCCAGAGTTCAGGCCCCACGACCGGACCCAAAAAAAAAAAAATAGTAGGAATGTAGCTTTAGTGGTAGAGTGCTTGCCTAGCATGCGCGAAGCCCTGGGTTCAATTCCCCAGTACCACGTAAACAGGAAAAGCTGGAAGTGGTGCTGTGGCTCAAGTGGTAGCGTAGTAGCCTTGAGTAAAAGAAGCTCAGGGACAGTCCCCAGGCCCTGAGTTCAAACCCCAGGACTGGCAAAAAAAAAAAAATAGGAAGTAGGACTTTGCAAAGAGTGGAGATGACTTGCTAGGCGTTCTCAACAGGAGGAAGTATGAAGGCGATCTTGTTACATCATACTTGATTGTATCTGGTTGGATCTTGTTAAGTCATACAGCTTGGCCTCTCTCTGCCTTCATGTGGGCTTTCAACTGACAGCCACCTACAGCAGGGTGGGCCACCTGCTTTCCTCAGTCCTAATTCAAATACTAATCTCTTCCAGAAATACCTTCGCTGGCACACCCAAGAAATACTGTTGAGTCAGCGCCAGTGAAGCCGGTGGCCTAAGCAAGTTGACTCATGAAAGGCATTATCACAGGCCCCATCTCTCAGCATCTCCAGAGTTCACCAGATCAGGCACGTGCAACAGCCTGAGAGATAGAGGGGAATGCCCAGAACAGAGACCTTCCACTCTGGAAGAAGATTCTAGAAACCAGATTATATGCCATGGAAAAAAGTAATATACAAGGGTTCTTGGCTCGTCAGATTTTCCTAGGTTTACCAGAGACAGAAGAAGTTAGGTTGTTATCCCTTCAGTGTGTGTATACGTCCAATTTCATGGAGGATGCATGTGTGCATGAACCCACATTTGCAATGTACACAAGCACTTCCATGACATGTCAAGTAACAGCCAGCTAGATTTTGCCTTCACCCATGTACAGGTGCCTTGGAGATTGAGCACATGACTTCGGTCAGTCATTGTGACCGCCAGTTCAAAACATACCGTGTAAGCCCTCATTAAGTTTATCCCTGAAGATAGCCTGGAAATTGTAGGTTTTACCAGAGCCAGGATCAGAGAGTATTTATCTGCAGCTGACGCTGTGGCTGATAACAAATTGCCATGTGTACTGGGCACACACAGAGCAGGACTTGACCGGTGTCTGAGTGAGCCTCACAAGAAGAAACCTGCATCACTCTGGGCCTTGGCTAGCAGCCTTGGCTCCCCAGTTCCACACACGGTGTCCTTGCGTGGAGCTTGCTTTAGTTTTTTGAGAGTTTTCACTTAAGTAATGCTTTGTGGTACCTGTGTCCAATGAGCTTGGCCTGTGATATTTCTTAATGTCAACACAGCATTTGGAAGAACACACATAGTCCAGTGCTGTACACGGCTAAGAAAAGGGCTGTTAGCAAACATGCTGTGGTGGTTGGTGGCCATGATGATCCAACACATGGCCTGAGGGAGACTCGGCTCTCCTGCACTCAGAAGTCATGGTGTTTGTCTGCCAGGATGCCACGGGTGCTGTAACACAGGACCCCCACATGGAAGTGGTTTAATGCTCTTGGGGAGCTGTCTTGAATCTTAGTGTCTGAACCAGGGCCCTGCGTTTTTATCTTGCGCTGAGTCCTACAAATAATCTAGACAGTCCTGCTGATTCCCCTTAGCCTTTGCGCGTACTGCCCTGAGCTCTGAACGCTCTTCCTACCATTCCTGCCTGGGGACCCTTTGTTTTCCTCCCTTCCTCTCTCCCTCCCTCCCTTCCTCTCTTTCCTCCCTCCCTCCCTCCTTCCCTTCCTCCCTCCCTTCCTTCCTTCCTTCCTTCCTTTCTTCACCTCCCTCTTTCCTTCCTCTCTCCTTCCTTCCTTCCTTCTTTCCTCTTTCCTTTCCTCTTTTTTTTTTTTTTGTTCTTTGTTGGTTGTGGGGCCTGGGTGCTATCCCTGAGCTTTTTCTGCTCAAGCCACAGAGCCACTTCAGGTTTTCTGGTGGTTAATTGGAGATAAGAGTCTCACAACCTGCCCAGGCTGGCTTTGAACCATGATCCCCAGATCTCAGCCTCCTGAGTAACTAGCATTACAGGTGTGCCACTAGCACTTGGCTCTTCCTTCTTTCTAGGTTTCCTTCCACAATCAGTTCTTGGCATTATGGTTTGATCTGTCTGTCATTTGTCTGGGGCCTAAGATTTTAGGGTTGACAAGACAGAAGCAATTGTTGTCCCCAGGTTACAAACTGAAGAAGGAGCCAGATACAAAATCACAAGGAAATATGTGTTTTTAAAAAATCAGTTGCAAAGTAGAGACATTACTATGAAGGAAACATACAGAGTGTTGAAGAAAGAATCACAACTAGGAGTAGAGCCTCCTCAGGGAGGTAGTCAGAGTTTGAGGTCAAGGATTCCCCAAAGCATCTCTCTACTCTGACAGCCTGGTCACTTCCTAAAGGCCCAGAGTAGAATATTTCCCTGCCCCCCACTCCTTCCTGGCTTCATGCTCCAGCCACGCCTCCCTGCAATTAGGAGCAGATGGTCCTCCCTAGGCATGACTGCTCCCTACTGAACAATGGTGGATGTTCGGTGGCTTGCCACCATTGACAGTCACAATGCATGCTAGGAGTGACAGTGCCTCCCAAGGGACATTTAGCACTGCCTGGTGGCATTCTTGATGGCCATGATTTGGGGATGGGGTTACTTAGAGAAGGTGTGAAATACCCTGTCAGCCACAGAGCAGCCCCCAACATCAGGGAATTACCCAGGCCCATATGCTAGTGGTGTGCCGAACTTGAATAGCCCTGATTTAGCAGAGCATAGTAGTGCACTTCTTTATTCCCAGCTAGTTGGCCGGCAGGATGAAGATGAAAAGCAGAAGAAGAAATATTTGTCTAGTAAGAGGACAGCCTTGGTTTCAATCATCTCTCCCCAAATAGACAGACAGAATCTATAGACAGACAGAAGCCCCGATCTTCATCTTAGGTAAAATATCATTACATAATATTGAATGACAAGCTAATGTTTTAATCGAGTAGCCAGATATAACTTGGTTTAGTAACCCATGCCTGCTTCTTTTTCTGGAAACTTCTGAGGGGTAACCCCAAGGCTTCTAGCACACGGTGGTGCTCCCAGACCTTCTGGTTCCCACAGAGGCTGTGAGAACTCATGCACATGGAAGGCAGCGAGCACTGGCCGCCGACGCCTTCCTCCTCCCAGGCCCTCTCTCCCTGGCTTCCTTTGGTCTCCATTTCTCCTGATGCAGCTGAAATCCACTTCCTCCAAGGAGCTTAGCAGGGGGCACTGCCTGTCACCCAGGAACATGACTGAGCAAGTTCAAGAGCAAATAGCTGCTCAAGGGATTTGGGCTGAGGAAGGAAGGAAGGAACATTTGGTAAGAACTCTTACTAGAGGCCAAGCACTTTTTCCCATTAGAATCCTCAGCACAAAGTTTCAAGAGAAGTATTAATAGCTTGGACCTCTGCTGCTTCTAAAAAGGAAGAAAAGGAGATCCCACAGTTACTGCAAGGAAGTGGCCACACTCAGAGTGAAACTCAGACTCTTTTTCGTTGTTGTTGGTGTTGTCTTTATCCAGTATCGGCTTTGACATCCAGGACCTGGAGCTTGCTAGGTAAGAACTCTTTATCATTTGAACCACGTCCCCAGTCCTACACCCCTAGACTTTCTGGTGCTAAAGCTTGTTTGCTAATGTTTGATGATACTAATGTTGTTCCGTCACTTGTCACTTTCACCTTTTCTGCTCTTATTTCAAAATGGAGCCAAGTACTAGTGGCTCACACCTGTACCCAAGCTATTCAGAAGACTGAGATCTAAGGATTGTGGTTCAAAGCCATCCTGGTCAGGAAAATCCTTGAGATGATTATCTTCAATTAACCAGCATAGAGCCAGAAGTGCTGTAGCTCAAGTGGTACAACTTTTGCTTTGAGCAAAAAAGCTCAGAGACAGCATCCTATGCCTGAGTTCAAGCCCCAGGACAGACACAAAACAAAACAAAAAAAGAGGATATGAGTTTATGAGCTTCCTTTTCTATATATTGTAAATGAAAGTATAAAGAAATCAGGAAACAAAAAAGAGAAATATAATGGTTGATAGGAAAAATTAAATGAAGCAAAGAAAAGTTACTACTACAAAAATGGACCCTTAAGTTTTGTGTGCTTGCTAGATAGATTAGAATTTGATTCTGAATTTCCTAGCAGCCAAAGCAAGTAGGAAATAGTTCCTGTTATTTGTTCCTAATATTCCTTAGAGCTTAAAATAAAATAATTATATTAAGGTAAGGTGGTAGCCAGACACTGGTGGCTCACATCTGTATTCAGGAGGCTAAGATCTGAGGATCACAGTTAGAAGCCAGCCAGCAGGACAGAAAAGCTCCTGAAATTCTTTTTTTTTTTTTTCTATCAGTTGTGGGGCTTGAACTCTGGGTTTTAGTGCTGTCCCCAAGCTCTTTAGCTCAAGGCTCGCTCTCTACCACTTGAGCCACAGTGCTACTTCCGTTTATTTTTTTTTTTCCTGGTGGTTTATTGAAGATAAGAATCTCATGGATTTTCCTGCCTGGGCTGGCTTTGAACAACAAGCCTCAGATCTCAGCCTCCTGAGTAGTTAGGATTATGGGCCTGAGTCACTGGTGTTGAAATTCTGTGTCTAGCTAGCCAGAAATAAGCTGGAAGTAGAGCCATGGTTCTAGGAGTAGAACATCAGCCTTGAGTGAAAAAACTAAGGGACAGGGCTGGGAAGGTGGCTCAGCGGTAGAGAGCATGCCTTGCAAGCATGAGGCCCTGGGTTCGATTCCTCAGCACCACATAAACAGAAAAAGCCGGAAGTGGTGCTGTGGCTCCAGTGGTAGAGCGCTAGCCTTGAGCTGAAGAGCTGAGGGACAGCGCCCAGACCCAGAGTTCAGGTCCCATGACTGGCAAAAAAACAAACCAAAAAAAAAAAAAAACAACTAAGGGACAGTGTCCAGGTCCTGAGTTCAAACTCAGTACAAGCATTAAAAAAAGAAATCAGGAGCTGGGAAAGTGGCTCAGTGGTAGAGTGCTTGCCTTGCATGCATAAGGCCCTCCCTGAGTTCAATTCCTCAGCACTACATAAGCAGCAAAAGCCAGAAGTGGTGTTGTGGCTCAAGGGGTAGAGCGCTAGCCTTGAGCTGAAGAGCTAAGGGACAGGGCCCAGCCCCAGAGTTCAAGCCCCTTAACTGACAAAAACAACAACAACAACAAAATCAACAACAACAAAAAAGTAAGGTTGTACTCTCTGAATCCGAAGAGATAGTACTATCTGGATATCAGACAGAAGAGAAGTTTTCCTGTCCATGTGGATCCTACGTAGATACCTGCCAGAATATGTGACATAAAGAAAAATGCAAGAAAGTACTCGAGCCACATGCTGGTGGTTCACACCTATAATCCTAGCTACTTAGGAGGCTGAGATTGGAAGATCACATTCAAAGACAGCCGGAGCAAGAAAGTTTAAAAGACTCTTATCTCCAATTAACCGCCAGAAAACTGGAAGTGGTGCCGAGGCTCAAAGTGATAGAGTGCTAGCCTTGAGCAAAAAAACCCCACAATGAACAAAAAAGAAAGAAAACAAAGAAAAGAAAAAAGTGCTGTCGAGTCTACCCTTGTAAGGGATAAACGGTCGCCTTTGCCAAGATGCACTTGTTCTGTGTGAGCCCTGCGGCCTGGTCAGTGCTGACGGCCAGGGATGCGGAAGGAGTACCAGGAGGTGGAGGTCGCTAGAGCCCATTTCAGAGTGAGGCGCGGTGTGAAACTGCCACCGAGGCCAGACCTCACTCCTGCTCATTAGGGACCTTGGGCAGGCAATGTGACCTGCCTAGGTTTGCTTACATATCTCAGCATCTAGTAAAAGCATCGTAGTAATCCACCCACTAGGTGGATATAATTGACTATTCAATAATACATATGAAAATGTCTAGCTTGGCTCATAGCAACTAGTCACAACAGCTCTATTTCTTCACCTCCCAAGTGCTGGGATTCTAGGTATCTACCACCACCATACTTAACTCTCCATTTTCTCTTTGCTGTCTCTATCTCTCTTGATTCTGAGAGCCATTTATATGGGATATTGGATCTCCTTTTTAATGTAAAGGAACTGGCAAAGCTACTGGATAGATGGTGTTAGATTCACCTGCTATCCTACAGAGAGTCTCAGGGTGAAATCACAACTCATCACCCCATCAAACTCTCACCCTTCCTTTTCTGTCCACCCCCCACCTTGCACTTGTATTTCTTTCTCTGTATCTCTCTCTTTCTCTCTCTCTTTCTGCCAATAGTAGGGCTTGAACTCAGGGCCTGGGTGCTTTCACTCAGCTTTTTCCACCCAAGGCTGGTATTCTACCACTTGAATCACAGCTCCATTTCCAGCTTTTTGCTGGTTAATTGGATATAAGAGTCTTACATACTTTCCTGCCCCAGATGGCTTCAAACCAAAATCTTCAGATCTCAGCCTCCTGAGTTTCTAGGATTACAGATATGAGCCACCAGTGCCAGATAAGTCTGGCTCTCTTACCAATGAATCAGAACATTCTCTGAAAGCAGGTGTTCCAGGACAGACAGGGACCCCAGCGTTCTCTAGAGTTAGATTCTTTCATGCTTCCCTACAGCTTAGCTCCAGGCAACTCCTGGCGGTAACTTTCTGTGTGTTCTGGGATTGATGGCTCCAGAACAAGGAAGCACAGTTTAATCACCACTGACTTCCTTCCTGTTGGGTGTCTGCTGTCAGCTGGTCAGACTCTCATTGGCATCTCCTCCTAGTTGAACCAACACTGGGAATAATGAACTAGACATGATGAGTGGGGGCTTTGGCCTGCTGGAGAGGCCAGAGTGCCAGTCCGGGTGGCAGAAGAGGCAGAAGGAACATGGTGCCAAGGACATAGCAGGCCTTTGGAGAGGAGGGCTGGGCCGACAGAGGCCTCCTCCCAAGACCACTGGCATTGTTCCTCCTCTTTTATGTAGCTAATTACTGTTTTTCCAGCTAGGTGAAGTGCTATTGTCGTACAACCTCCAGTCAAACTGCCCCCTACAAACACCCATTATATGCTGTTTTATTTTTGTTTATTCTTATTACTGTAATTATTACTGCTTTTGATATAGGATCTCACTATGTAGTCTAGGCTGGCCTCAAATTTGTGAGCCTCAGCCTCTTGAGTTCTAGGATTAGAGATGTTTGTTACAGCAGTTGCCTCTTTCTTTCTTTCTTTCTTTCTTTCTTTCTTTCTTTCTTTCTTTCTTTCTTTCTTTCTTTCTTTCTTTCTTTCTTTCTTTCCTTCCTTCCTTC
>NW_012267298.1:2250729-2270789 GCF_000151885.1 Dipodomys ordii | reverse complement strand
TTCCTTCCTTCCTTCCTTCTTTCTTTCCTTCTTTTTTTCTTCCTTCCTTCCTTTCTTTCTTCTTCCTTTGTGTAGGGGGTGGTTCTGGGGGGGGGTTGAACTCAGGGCCTGGGTGCTCTCACTTAGTTTTTTTACTGAAAGCTGGAGCTCTACCACTTATTATAGCTACACTACTGGTTTGTTTTGGTGGCTAATTAGAGATAAAAGTCTCATAGACTTCCCTGCCTAGGCTGTTTTCAATCTCAGCCTCCTCAGTAGGAAGGATTATAGGTGTGAGCTACCAGTGTTCACCTAATTTTATGTATTTATGTATTTATTTATTCATTCAGTCATTCTGTGCTGGGCATTGAACCCAGGGCCTTTGATATGCTAGACACAAGTTATTCCACTGAACTATGTCTCCAGTTTTTATGGAAATATCCTAAAACAGGCATAGTAGCATACATCATGTAATCTCAGCTTCTCAGGAGGTAGAGACAGGAAGATCTTGAGTTCCAGGTCAGCCTGAGATACATAGTGAAACTTTGATTCACAAATGAAATGAAAGAGTTTGGTGTGTGTGTGTGTGTGTGTGTGTGTGTGTGTGTGTGTGTGTGTGTGTGTGTGTAGGGTTTTTTAGATTTTTGTTTTCCACACTGGATCTAGCTATGTTGCCCAGGCTGGTTATGAACTCTTGGACTCAAGTGATCCTCCTGCTTTAGCCTCCCAAGCAGCATCCTTCCTTATAAACTGAGCTTTGGCGGGGAGGGGGAAGGGCTGGATATACATGCGTGTGTGCACCAGTACTGAAGCTCGAACTCACATTCTTGCTTAGCTTTTTCACTCAAGATTGATGCTTCTCATGGGTTTTCTGCACAGGCTAACTTTGAACTGAGATCCTCAGATCTTAACTTTTTTTTTTTTGGTCAGTCGTGGGGCTTGAACTCTGGGCTTGGGCGCTGTCCCTGCACTCTTCAGCTCAAGGTGAGTGCTCTACCGCTTGAGCCACAGCGCCACTTCCGGTTTTCTAGTGGTTTATTGGAGATCAGAGTCTCACAGACTTTCCTGCCGGGGCTGGCTTTGAACCTCGATCCTCAGATCTCAGCCTCCTGAGTGGCTAAGATTACAGGCTTGAGCCACCGGCGCCAGGCCCGATCTTAACTTTTTGAGAAGCTAAAATTATAGATGTAAGTCACAAGTGTCAGTTATTGAACATCTTTTATTTTATTTTTTATTTTTTTTGCCAGTCCTGGGGCTTGAACTCTGGGCCTGGGTGTTGTCCCTGAGCTTCTTTTGCTCAAGGTGAGTATTCTACCACTTGAGCCACAGTGCCACTTCCAGCTTTTGTGAGTAATTTATTGGAGATAAGAGTCTTATGGACTTTCCTGCCTGGGATGGCTTTGAAACTCAATCCTCAGATCTTGGTCCCCTGAATATGTAGGATTACAAGTATGAGCGACTGGTGCCCAGCTTTGAGCATCTTTTATATGCCAGGCATCAAACAAGCTCTAACTCTATAAAGAAGTTAAGTATTTGGAATGTGCACTAAGAAAAGAGATACAAAGCAGGCCTGAAAGTATGGCTCAGTGGTAAAGTTCCTATCTTGTAAACACAAGGCTCAGAGTTCAAATTCCATTACCTATAAACAATAAAACAGAAAGAGAGCAAAGAGTGAGAAGGAGAGCTGAAAAGTTTTTGGTATTTAAGAACCCAAACCTGAAAGTTGAAAGTCCTTTTTCCTGTAGCACTCTAATCCTGCAACCTCTTTAACCCCATTGTTCTTTGCCAACCCTTAAATCCTATCATTTCTCAGTGGATTATGCCTATAATCTTAACCTCTCAGGAGACTGAGACCTGAAGATAGAAGTTTGAAGTCAGCCCAGGTAGGGAAGTCTTTGAGACTCTTATCTCTTATTAGCCACCAAAAAACCAGAAGTAGAGCTGTTGCTCAAGTGATAGAATGCCAGCCTTGAGTGATAAAAAGCTAATGGATGGATAGGGCTCTGACTCTGAGTTCAAGCCCAGTGTAGGCACAAAACAAAACAAAACAACCCTCCCCCCCAAAAAAAGAAATATATCATTGTAGCAACTATTAAAGAGGTAGGAAAAATTAGCAGCAATCTGGAGACAGCTCTGCCATTTAGTTGATGAGTGATGTTGTACTTGTGACGTTACCTCGCTGTGCCTGTTTCTTCACCTGCACAATAAGTGTAGACAGCACAGTAAAGCTGTAACGCCCATTACAGGAGTTGATTAGATCCTGTGTCCTCGCAGGACATAACCAGGGATAGTTGGCACAGGACACTGTGGTGTGTGTCAACATCATCTTGTAAAGCTGGGCACTGGTAGCTCACACCTGTAACCGTAGCCGAGATCAGAGGTTGAGATCAGAGGCTTGCGGTTCAATAAGCCTACCTTGGGCAAGAAAGTCCGTGAAACTCTTATCTCCAGTTAACCACCAGGGAACCAGAAGTGGTGCTGTGGCTCAAGGTGATAGAGTGCTGGCCTTGAGCAGAAAAGCTAAGGGACAGTGCCCAGGTCCTGAGTTTAAGCCCCACAACGGACCAAACACACACACACACACACACACACCAAAACCCCTATTGTTTTAGAACATAATAAAAATTGTAAAGATGAAGCAATGACTAGATTCTAAGAAGCATGGTCCAGGGTCTCCCCGGCACCTGGAGAGCTTGCTGTGATACTCTCTTCCCAGGCTCCACCCTGGAGGATTTGTGGGGAAAGGCCCGATGTTCATCTGAGGAGATGAACATCTCCAGAGTTTCCTGGGCTGCCTGAGGGCCCAATAGGAGCCTTGTGGGGTAGCAGGAGATGGTCCCATATAATCTCCTCCTGACTATAGCAACTTGGGAGAACAAGCTAACAGGCCAGTGCTTGGGCTTGGGGAGGGGAGGCATTGGGTAGAGGAAATAGCAGGTGCAGAGCAGCCGGAGAGGACAGGTTTAGTCATGAAAGAGAAGAAGCTTACTTAACCATGATTAGGGGGTCGGGTTTGTGAGGCCATGCGTTGACTTTAGTTGGAACATAATTTGTAGCGTGTCCCCAGCACTCTGAACATGCCCGATCAAGTCAGGTGGAAGCTGGCCAGCCAGAAAACATTGTGCAATTTTGAGTAGTTTGCATTTTGGGGCTGAAGTTATGGTAATCAGAAACCTAAAGCAGCTGCCATGTGAAAAAACCGACTCCAAGAGATTTTTTTTTTCTTCTGGTTGTGAGCTTGAACTCAGGACCTAAGCTCTTTTGCTCAAGGCTTGTGTTCTACCACTTTGAGCCACAGCACCACTTCAGGTTTTCTGGTGGTTAACTGGAGATAAGAGTCTCACAATCAGGCTGGGAAGGTGGCTCAGTGGTAGAGCACTTGCCTTGCATGGCCTGAGGCCCTGGGTTCGATTCCTCAGCACCACATAAGCAAAAAGAAAAAAGCCAGAAGTGTCACTGTGGCTGAAGTGATAGAGTGCTAGCCTTGAGCTGAAGAGCTGAGGGACAGCACCCAGGCCCAGAGTTCAGGCCCCACGACCCAACCCAAAAAATACAAAAAAAAATAGAGTCTCACAAGCAGGGTGTCAGTATCATGCCTGTAATCTTAGCTACTCAGGAGGCTGAGATCTGAGGATCACAGTTCAAAGCCAACCTGGGCAGGAAAATCCATAAACCTCGTATCTTCAATGAATCACCAGAAAACCTGAAGTGGCACTGTAGCTCAAAGAGCTAGAGCACTAGCCTTGATTACAAAAGCTCAGGGACAGTGCCCAGGCCCTGAGTTCAACAACACCCCCCACCTCCACACACAGAAAAAGTCTCATAGACTTTTCTTCCCAGGCTCGCTTTGAACCTTGATTCTCATATCTCAGCCTCCTGAGTAGCTGGGTTTACAGCTGTGAGCCACCAGCACTTGACTTCCAAAGGAATTTTTAGGGGTTATCACTGGGTCCCCTGTTGGCAGCCCCCTATCTCCACCCCCAGTTATTTTAGGGGAGAAGGAAAATAGGAGCATCTACTAGACTTAAAGAAAATGACAGATGATATTCAACAGTCTGAAGTTTGGCAACAATGGCTGGGAAACCCTCTGGAGGAATAAGATTCTCAAAGCTCACTCTAACATCCTGAAGAGAATGGGATCTGGGTTCAAATTCTTCCCTGCAACTGAACGTCCTTTGACAACTTACCTATTTGCTGCAGAGACAGACACGCAAAGAGAAAGGGACGTGATGTGGGAGAAGTGTTAGGCTCAGAATAGGCCCTGAAATGACAATAAAGAGGAAGCCCCAGGCAGGAGATGAGGAAGGATACTTCTCACTTGGGAGAAACTATCTGAAGGGTGTATGCCTAGGCCATTTGACTAAGGGCTGAGAATTTTGTTCAGATTGGAGGGGTGACTCTGATGGTCAGGCACCCTGAAAGCATACAGTGAAGAAATGCTTGCTGGCATGGGCTAGGGAAGCCTAGGAGGAATTTCCTTACATGTGAGATGCATGTGCAAGCCCACATACCCACAGTCCCCCTGAACAGCCTATAACAACCATTCACAGCTGTGAGGAAGAAGAAAAGGAAGCAATGGTAGATGGGAAGTGGGAAGGGAAAGTTAGGTCAAAAAGGGAAAGAAGAGGGCTTGGGTGTGGTGTGCCATGCAGTGTGGCCTGCTAGTAAGAAGCGAACTGGCTTCCAGTAGGTTGATCTTCATGCTGTCCTTTGTGGACTCTTGTGAGTCCAGGGTGCACTTCTGAGCACCTACTGTATGCAGTAAGTGAGAAGTTGATCTATGCTTCAAATGGAGCCCTGGAAGTGCTGGTACACTTGCACAGGGTTGGATTGTGTCCTCAGATTGTTGTCCACCAGGAACTTCACAATGTCACCTCATTGCCAGATGTGGTAGTGCACTCTGTCATCTTAGCCACTGGCAGAACTCCAAGGTCAAAGCCAGCCTGGGCAATGGTCTTGAGAACTCATCTCAAAAATCAAATTCAAGCTGGGTACCGGTGGCTCACACCTGTAATCCTAGCTAATCTGGAGGTTGAGATCTTGAGGGCTGTGGTTCAAAGCCAGCTGAGGCAAGAAAGCCCTTGAGACTCTTATCCCCATTTAACCACCTGAAAACTGGATGTGATACTGTGGCTCAAAGTGGTAGAGCACTAGCCTTGAGTGAAAAGGCTCAAGGGACAGTGTCCAGATCTGAGTTCAAGCCCCACAACCAACATGAATGAATGAATGAATAAATAAATTCATGCACACAAATAAAACAAAACCCCAAACAGATTGAGGGCTTAGTTCAAATGGTAGAAGGCTTATGTAGAGAGAAGCTTTGAGTTCATTTCCCACACCTCAAAAAATACCATGAAAGCCGGGCGCCAGTGGCTCACACCTATAATCCTAGCTACTCAGGAGGCTGAGATAAGAGTCTCACAGTCTTTCCTGCCCGGGCTGGACTCTTATCTACAATAAACCACTCAGAAAACCAGAAGTGGCGCTGTGGCTCAAGTGGTAGAGCGCTCGCCTTAAGCTGAAGAACTGAGGGACAGTGCCCAGGTCCAGTTCAAGCCCCAGGAATGAGCTGTCTCCCCCACCCCCCAAAGAAAAAGTACAATGAGGTGACCTTGTGTGATTTTTGTTTGTTTGCAGATCTAAGGTCATGTGTGAGGTCATGCTGGGTTTGGTTAGGCCCTGACTTCTCTGACTAGTGTCCTTGATAAAAGGGGGACACTCGTGATACATACATTTGCAAGGGGGAGGACACCATGCAGACAGCAGCAGAGGTGTCAGTGAGACACCGGAAAGCTCAGGAAAGCCAAGCATGGCTGGCACTGGGAGCTGGGAGAGGCGGGAAGGCCCGGCCCATGGTACCTTCAGAGGAGCCCAACCTGCTGCCTGACACCTTGGTTGCAGACTTCTGATCTCTAGAGTGCTTAAAATACATGTCTGTGGTTGTAAGCAACTCTGTTCAAATTTGTGATGTCAGCCCTGATAAATTATTATTAGAAAAAGAGAGAACACAGGATCTCTCTACAAGCGGTGCAATGTGCTATGTCCATGGGAGCTTCTAGGTATCAGAACTGTGGCGCAGGCGGTAGAATGCTTGCCAAGCAAGCATGAAGTTGTAGGTTCAATCTCAGCACCACAAAATAAATAAATAGAAGTATGTTGGACATACACCCAGGTTTGCCCAAGACAAAACAGTCTTAATCATTCCAAATAGCTCCTTTCTTCTCAGGGATATCCTGGTTTGTATTGGATTGGTTTTATCTTTGGCTTTTGAAATTTGAAACGATAATATATGCCTTTCAAAGGACAATTTCCTTCAACTTTCCTACAGGGGGTGAGGGGTGGGGGTCCCAATTTGAGAGCCACCTGTAGGGGTGGGGGTAGACACTGACTCACTTGCAAGCAATGCAGCCTACGGTTTTGGAACAAGGTCTCTGGCATCAGACCAAACTGGAATTATATCTAATGTCCACCTCCTATTAGCTACATGACCTTGGCGTTCAATGGCTGCTCTTCTCCATTGCTGAGAGCCGTTTTTCTCATTAATGCAATTAAGCTAATTGTATTGCACAATGCAGAGAACCATTGAGATGATTGGTGGTATGCATGCAATCATTGCTATACCCATCATCATCATCATGATTTCTTTAAGAGTCGTTTAAAAAGATCTCAGAACTATGCTTCAGTTGTGGAGAGTTTGTTTGGATGTTACCGGAAGGAGTGGATTTGGATTTCCAGACAGTGGGAGTAGAGACACGACTGGGCACAGACCACCCACTATCAGCTGTGTTGGGGAATGACCTTCAGGACACAGCCTCCCTCACTGTAGATAAAAGAGAAAAACAAAAACAAAATATGTAGCAGAGGAGATGACAAGACACACTCAAAAGAGGCTATGGGCCCGGATTTTGTGTGTGTTACCTTGTTATGACTTTCAGTGTTCCTGTCTCTTTGTTACATTTTGTTTTGGAGATTGGGGTTGCCTTAGTCCACAGCAAAGCAATCATACGATAACATTGTATGTGGGGGGGGGGTGGATTCCGAAGAAAACTCCATCCTTCAGGGATTTTTTAATTGCAAGGAATAGAAAGTTCTACTGGTTCATTTAGCCCTGAGAGAGATTTTCTGCTAGCAAGCTCTAGAGTTGCTGGAGACAGGAGTTAGAGAGGCAAGGCAGGCTGGCCATGGACACAGCAGATAGGATCCAAACTCAGCTTTCTCTAGCCTGGCTATCTCTTCAGCTAGAAGAGGGCAATACAGTCTAGCAGCCTTCCAGGCCCACCCACAGAGGGTTAGAAGAAATGCCAAAAGGGGATGGAAGGAACAGTAGTGAAGAAGATAAAAGACTATCAGCAGCCCCAGAGTCTGTATCTTAAGGGGTCTGTAAAAATGGCCTGAGGATTTCGTTTCTATCTTAAAGGGCTCTGGAGATGTATGGGTTCTACATATAATCCCACCCTGTCAGGCCTCAAAGCTTTTTTTTTTTTTTTCATTTGTAAAAATGAGTCTACCACCTTCCCAACCAGAATGTTCCCTGGCCCCTGGCAGTTCCCATTCCTCTGATCTTCCATTTTCTGGTGTTTAACCTCCCCCGACCTCCCACCCCGTGATCACAAATGGAGAGGGGAATCAGAGATCAGTTTCTGTGGCTCTGATGCTCGAAAAGGCCCACCAGTCAAGCCTGCAGGCCAGCAGGAGAGGCATTCCGTGACAGCTTCCAAATTTATGGTGGAAAAGGCAGTAGTCCCAGTGTCTGGAAGATTTGTGAGGTGAGGGAAATGACAGCCTGGTTTGTTAAGAGAAGCGGGAGCGGCCTGCCAGGCTCCTGGAAAAACCACCTCAGGATTCCTGTCTGGCCAATGTGACTCCCGGGATCGATCAAGGCACTGAGGACCAAAGAGGAGGTTTATATCTGGCTCTGTGTGCCTCACACTGAGGTGCCATTGAACTTGGGTGGGACTCACACCTTACCGGCTGCTTCTGTGGGGGGGCCTCACAGGAGACTTTCAGTGTCACACCGGGTGATCTGAGTTCAAAGAGGCTGAGGTGGCCCTTCCAGGGTGAGGCTGGCTCCTGCCACTGTGGCTTTGCTTGTAGTAAGACTTGTTCAAGGACCTTAGCAGGGTGCGAGGTCAGTGGTGGAGGCTGGCTGGGGAGAAAGAGCAGACCACAGTCTAACTTTCCTATCTTTTGACCATGGCTTGCATCCCTCTGTGTATCTTCTGTGGACAGTGGACAGAGTCACTCACCATGGGAACCCAGTGAGAAAATGCTCAGAGGGTACTCTGTATAGTACAAGGCATTTAGAAAACACCAGTAATCCTAGCTGTTCAGAAGACTGATATCCGAGGATCTTGGTTTGAAGCCATGGTAGGCAGACAAATTGGACAGACTTTGTGTGTGTGTGTGTGTGTGTGTGTGTCCCCACACATGTGAGCGCTGGGGCTTTAACTCAGGACCTGGGCACTGTCCCTGAGCTTCTTTTGCGCAAGGCTAGCGCTCTACCACTTGAGCCACAGCGCCACTTTTGGCTTTTTTTGTTTATGTGGTTCTGAGAAATCAAACCCAGGACTTCATGTGTGTTAGGCAAGCACTCTACCACTGTACCACATTCCCAGCCCAATGCTATTATTTTTATTATTACTGACACACGTCCCATTTGGGTGGCCTTAATATTTATGGCTCCCTATATTTCCCGACACTCATTACTTACAGGGCACTGAAGCCTAGAGGAAGTGGTAGCTGTGTGGAAAACTTTTTGCCTTGGCACTTAGCACTGTGACCTGATCATAATACCCCCATGACTGCTGCCATGATTCTTGGACACAGCCAATCATGAGAGTACTATGCCTCTCCCTTCTACAGAGTTTACCTTTGGACAATCCAAAGCCAAGCATCGAAGGCCTTGATCACTTAGCTTAGGGCCTATCTATGGGTCTTATCCAGGGACTAACGTCCTCTTACCCTTTCTATGCCTTCCTCTTTGGCTTAATTCCCCTAGCGTGTCTCCTTCTGTCCCGCAGCCGGGTCTCAGAATGTATGGTGGACCTAACTTACACTCATCCTTCAGATCATGGCTGAAAAGTTTCCCTGAGTTCTAAGGCTGTCTGACCCCTCCATAACACAGTACTTCCTCACTCTCTCTTTTGTGCCTTTGAGTGTATCCAGTTGATTATTTGTGTAGATACTTGTTCGGTGTGCCCCTTCGCTAGATGATTAATCGGCTCTGGTTCTTCCAGGCAAATACTCTTTTATACAGAGGAAGTACTGGAAGAGTGTTGACTGGAGCAGTCTGGGTGTGAGGACAAGCACATCGTGGACCTGAGAACTGGGCCAGTTTATAAGGTCCATCCCAGGCCCTAGTTGCTCCCTAATATTAGAGAGAATCCTGTGTTCCATGAAAGCAAGGGAACAAATCCTGCCTCCCAGAATGTGTGCGAGTGAGTGACAGTGGATCCCTGGGCTGTAGCAGTCCAGAACAAGATCACATGGAAAGGGGGAATGAGGCACTGGACATCATGGAGGGTTTCTGTGAAAGGGTGACATTCCAAGATGAGAGGGGGGCTAGGGGAAGCATGTCGTCTGAGACAGCAGGGAAGAGAGCAGACAGGCAAGGGCAGAAGGTGCCTGGCATTTCAGATAAACTTGGTAGTCTTCAGTGAGACCGTAGCCTTGCTCAGAAGAGTGATGTAACAGCAGGTAAGGTAAACATGCCATCCAGGGCACAAACCAAGAACAGGTACAAAGAAGTTTGTACTTTATAATCAGAGGAAAGAGAGCCACCAAATGCGCTTGCATCAGACAGTGATCTGATCAGTTTGCTTTAAAAAAAATAATCTTTCTCTTTTGTGACAAGTTCTCACCACACACACACGCACACACACGCGCACACACACACACACACACACACACACACACACACACACACACACACACACACACGAGGCTCGCCTAGACTCATGTTTCTCCTGCTTCAGTCTCTCAAGCGACAGGATTACACCCCTGGCTAAGAATCAGGTTTATCAAACCTCTAGATTCTTCAGTGTCTCAATCTCTGAGGGGCTGGGGCTGCAATTAGCTAGAGTTCAACTAGGGTACTTCTGTGCTTTTTCTGTTCTCACCTTCCACCTGACCCTGGTCAGTCTTATGATCCCAGCTCTACCACTGCAGGGCTGGGAAATAAGCCAAACAGCTGGCCTCTGAGTGGCCATGTGACTCCGGGAAAGATCTTTCCTGAGGCTTTTGTCTGGAGAACACGGAGGGGCTTTTATTCTTGAAGAGCCCAGGTGAACCCAGCATAGCCAGCCATTGTCTGCTCCAAGTGGGAAAGCCCTACCCAAGAGAAAATCCTGGAGTTCTTGTTTAAGCCCCAACATCGAGTGACCCCTTATTTGTTCAGCTCTATAACAAGATTATATAACAAGATCGCCGTGTGTGGGACTTCGTGCCTGGTCATCAGGATAAAAGACAAAGACACTCTCCTTGTCCTTTAGCCTCTACCAAGGTAGAAAGAGAAATGAACAGTTTATTAGTTATAGGTGGGCAAGTCCAGTGATCAAGGTAGAGAGCTGTGGGAGATGAGGGGAGGAGAGCTGCCCTGCTGTGAAGTCATCACTCTGAGGAAGCTTTACCTGGAAGGGGAGAACACATTCCTTCACACGCTGGCCAGGTACAGGCCACAC
Source organism: Dipodomys ordii (assembly GCF_000151885.1). Lineage (NCBI taxonomy): Eukaryota > Metazoa > Chordata > Mammalia > Rodentia > Heteromyidae > Dipodomys > Dipodomys ordii. The sequence goes on along the minus strand of NW_012267298.1, from coordinate 2,260,131 downwards.
AGATGAACGCTGCAGGCAGTGAACTGACCTGCCCTTCCAGCCTGCGACCAACTGTATGGGTTCCCTGCTTCCTGTCTTTTCAGTTCTCCTTGGGTCTTTCTCAAATGATCTCTTCTGACTTACCAAATCAAAATCTAACTAAACAAAGCAAACCAAATCAAAATCCCACCCTTCATTGAAAGCATCCATCCATATCCTTCCTCCCGGCTGGAAAAGGTGGTAAACTTCACTTCCACATCCTCTCCTGTTCACCTGCATGGCCATCACATCAGCTAAGTGTCTCCTTCAGTCATTCAGAGTGATGGAGTTGCTCTTGGATACTGAGGAGTCACTGCTGAATGAGACCCAGCAGGCTCCATTACTGTTGCTCTAAGGGCGGGACCAGGGGTTTCCATGACAATCGAGTAGTGTGAGCATGGCCAGAGCATGGCCTTGCCTAGCTGTCAGAAAATAGTAGAAGGTAAACCAGGAGGCTGAGCAACAGTATGCCAAGCTGTTGAGTTGGGGTGTTTGGTGGAAGGGTGGGTGATGGGTGAGCAGCAGAGATTAAAGATGGATATGATCCAGAAGAACATCCATGGAAGGAAGAAAGATGGCTGAAGTTACACTGCAGGAGGCAGAGCTTCTGAAAACTTCACCACATCCTCCAGGGTGCATTAAAACACACTGTGTGCATTGCTCAATATTTTAATTCTGCTTATGTGGCTGGGTTTGTAACAAATTCACAGGTGATGTCAAGGCTGTTGGCCACAGAATCACACACATTGGAAGTTCTGGAGAAAGCATTGAAGAAAAGCCAGGCATAGAAGCAGAGGTAGGAGGCAGGTGGATTGTAAATTTGAGGCCAGCCTGGTATACATGGAGAGACTCTGTTTCAAAAAAAAAGAAAGAAAAAGAAAATGGAAGGAAGGAAGAAAAGAGAGGGAAGGAGAAAAGATGGGAGGGAGAAATGAAGAAAGGAAGAAAGAAGAAAGAGAGGAAGGAAAGAAGGAAGGGAAGGAAGGAAGGAAGGAAAGAAGGAAGGAAGGAGGGAAGGAAGGAAGGAAGGAAGGAAGGAAGGAAGGAAGGAAGGAAGGAAGGAAGGAAGGAAGGAAAAGTCTTATGTGGGGACAAAGATGAACTCCAGGCTGCTGGTGATAGACTGAACACATGGAATGAAGGAGTAGAGTATGAGTAGGGCTGGGAGGAGGTATGACCCAGAATAACTTCTCCATTGCTAAGTCTAGCAGAATCTTTTTTTTTTTTTTTTGTCGGTCGTGGGGCTTGAACTCTGGGCCTGAGCGCTGTCCCTCAGCTCTTCAGCTCAAGGTGAGCACTCTACCACTTGAGCTACAGCGCCACTTCCAGTTTTCTGGTGGTTTATTGGAGATAGGAGTCTCACGGTCTTACGTGCCCGGGCTGGCTTTGAACCGCGATCCTCAGATCTCAGCCTCCTGAGTAGCTAGGATTACAAGTGTGAGTCCCCGGAGCCCAGCTGCCTTTGGCCTTTCTTTCCACATTTCCAGAATTCTGTTCTTAATTCTACGTTGGGGAGGTGAGTAGGGGGAGAGTAAGTACCAGTGCTTGAAACACCCCCTCTTGCCCACCCCCATATAGGAACTGCTCTGTTAGAAAAATCCCTTAGGCTCTCTGGCTAAGAGTGTAACTCATTAGCACAACCCTTGCATAGCACATGTAGATTCTGGAACCCTGGCTTGCAAAGAGTAAGCTATAGATAGGTAGGTAGGTAGATGGATGGATGGATAGATAGATAGATACACATACAAATATATGTATGCATATAAATTGGAGGGGGCGTGGCTCATGCCTATAATCCTACTTAATGTAGAGGCTGAGGTCTGACAATCAGGGTTCCAAACGAGATTGGGTAGGAAATCTGTAAGACTTTTTCCTCCAATGAACCACCAAAATGTCTGAAGTGGAGCTGTGGTTCCAGTAGCAGGATATTCTGCACTAGTCTGTATTCTACACTAGTTTTCTGACTTGTTAATCTCAGTATTTCTTCCTAGCCCCAGCCTAGTGTGAACCCACATTGAAGATGTTCAATAAATATTTATAACCAAATGGATTTTTCTTGCTAATAACATCTCCCAGCTTAGTGAATGCCGTTCAATTGCTCTTTCAAAATTTCAGTCTTGCTGGACACTGGTGGCACACGCCTGTCATCCTAGCTACTCAGGAGGCTCAGATCTAAGGATCATGGTGCAAGCCTGCCTGGGTAGAAAAGTCCCTGATAATCTCCAATTAACCATTCAAAAATTGGAAGTGGAGCGTGTGGCTCAAAGTGGTAGAGCGCTAGCCTTGAGCAAAAAAGCTCAGAGACAGCACCCAGGCCTTGAGTTCAAGCCCCCCAACTGCCAAAAAAAAAAATCAATCTTCTCATCGGGAAAATAGACATTATCTTATTTTACAAGATAATGCCTGTGCAGTATCTGACAAACAGTAAACATTAACTACTGTTGTATTGTTGGTTCTGGTTGGTACTTTGGACCAACCATGTAACTTCTCTAAACTTTGGTTTTGTCACATTCCACAATTGTTCTGCAGTGAGAGGCTGTGGTGGGGGTCCGGTGAGATGAACAGAGGGGTAGAAAACGGGCCTTTCTACAGGGCTAAAGCTTTCTCCAGGCACGCCCCTTCTCCACCCTTACAGATCTCTGACTACACTGGAAGGTTTATCCCTTAATGGGCTGATGGGAGACAATGAGAAGAAAGTGTTGGAGATTGTGGCCCTAGCTCCTAGCCATTGTTTCAAAACAAAGAACATTCCTTTCAGCTTCAGAAGGTCTTCATCCCATTAACACTTGTTACCCCCAGTCAGTCTTCCTAAAGAGCTTAGAGTAGACTAATATTGAATTAAATAAAACTGGGGGGGGGGCAAGGAATCCACTCAGAGTCATTTAGCATCACCTCACATCACTTTGATAAAGCTAGCATTATTGGGTGTTTCTTTCAAATTTTGTTTCTAAAGTTTGGCTGAAAGAGCCAAAACCAAAAGAAGCAAATGCTGCAGTGTTGGTAATGCTCATGCCCTTTTAGGTTCACTTTTTTTATTGTAATGCTGGGGAACAAATCCTGGACCCCACACATGCTGGGTAAGTGTGCTAACATTGAGCCACACTCTAGATTTAGCTTTATTTTAATCAAATGAGTCCATGTCCCATGTCCTGGTTCTGTTGATTGTGTTTCTACTTTCTGACTTTGAAAGGAGCCTGAAATTATCTATAACCTAAAATGAGGTTTTGTTGCTGTTTGTTTGCTTTTTGTTGATAGGGTGGCTTGAACTCAGGGCCTGGGTGCTATCTCTGAGCTCTTTTGCACAAGGCAAGCGATCTACCACTTTGAGTCATAGCTCCACTTAAGGTTTTTGAATGCTTAGTTGGAGATAAGAGTCTCACAGGGACTTTTCTGCCCAGGTTGGTTTTGAACCACAGTCTTCAGATCTTAGGCATGAGCCACCAGTGTCTGGCAAGGTTTTTTTTTGTTTTTTGTTTTTGCCAGTCCTGGGGCTTAAACTAAAGGCCTGGGCACTGTCCCTGAGCTTCTTTTGCTCAAGGCTAGCACTCTACCTCTTGAGCCACAGCACTACTTCCGACCTTTTCTGTTTATGTGGTACTGAGGAATTGAACCCAGGGCTTCATGCATGCTAGGGAAGCACTCTACCATTGAACCACATTCCTAGTCCCTGTTTTGTTTTGTTTTGTTTTTTTGGTCGGCCGTGGGGCTTGAACTCTGGGCCTGGGCGCTGTCCCTCAGCTCTTCAGCTCAAGGCGAGCGCTCTACCACTTGAGCTACAGCGCCACTTCTGGTTTTCTAGTGGTTTATTGGAGATAGGAGTCTCACATTCTCTCCTGCCCGGGCTGGCTTTGAACCGCGATCCTCAGATCTCAGCCTCCTGAGTAGCTAGGATTACAGGTGTGAACCTCCAGCGCCCGGCCTGTTTTGTTTTTTTAAAGAGAGATTTCGTCTTGTATTTGCAGATAGGCTTGAGGGAGTTCTCTTCCAGCATTTTCTAACCTAAAGGAGTCTTTATGGCTGGGGAAAAAATGTTTCAGGGTCCCTAATATGTGGGCCCCCCAAAAGATGATTGACTGAGCTAATCATAGGTTATTGTAAACACACCAGAGAAAAGTTGCCTCGTGTAGGTTAAAAGAAATCTTTTTTCCCCTGTCTTCTTTCTCAATATTTGTTCCAGAGCCTGTGGTAAAGACTATTGGAGAACTCTGCTTATCTTCCAAGCTAGGAGTAGTCTTAAGGATCAGCCTGGGATTGTGAGAACTTCGTTCACTTTAAAGTTTGAATGACTGCTTTTATAATGTTGGTCTCCTTCCCTGTTTCTAAATGGCAGCATAAATAACAATTCCTTCCTCTTTATAGATTCCATCCGGGAATAAAACCGTCCCAGAAATCCCTTGGGACAGCCCTTCCTTCTTGTGTTGGAGTAAATGACAGAGACATTATGACCCCCTCCCTTCTATATACCAAAACTGTAAGCTCTTCCCCTCCTCCCCTCTCTAATCTTGATTATTATCTACAAATTAGATTGCACAGTGGCACAGACCCCTGGGGGCTCTCTAGATGGGCTGTGAAAGCCAATTTGTGCCTTGTGCTCAAGACCAGCCTGACTTTCTGGAAGGAAATTGACATGGGTCCTGTTTGGGGACTGTGCCCTGGCTGGGCAAAGCTAAGAGGTGGGCTAACAGGGGGTTGGAATGCTTCCATTCCGTTCCCACAGCCAAGTCCCTGCATCTTTAGTTGTTTCCTGATCTTGTAGAAAGGGGAGTTGTTGTCCTAGCAAGGAAAACTCTCTCCTGCTCCTTGGGCTTGCCTGGACTTAGTGATTCAACCTAACACCTTTCTAGTTCCCAAGTGAGTCACTCCAGGGCTGCACTCCAGCCTGCGACCACAAAGGGGCAAAGAGGGAACCAGGGAACCGTTTAAGAGCGCCTCCGCTTTTGTAACCCTTTGAACTTCTTAATGTCTGGGGGATTGCATTTTCCTTTGAATTTAGGATATAGGGCTTGGAGCAGGAGGACAGAACAAGATGTTAAGGGCCTGAATGGATGATTCTAGGAGGTCAAAGATAGTAATTACTTTCTGGTTTCTAAGTGATGGTGGATTAAAAATCCCAAAGACTATCTGGCTAACTGAGACAAGGAGGTAATTAGAAGCTGGATGGGAGCTGGGAGCTCATGGTTGGCTCATGCCTGCAATCCTAGCCACTCAGGAGGCTGAGATCTGAGAGTCACAATTTGGAACCAGCCAGTTTGAAAAATCTGAGACTCTTATCTCCAATTAACCATCCCAAAGCCGGAAAAAACAGAGGTGTGTGTGGCTCAAGTGGTAGAGCCCAAACAAAATAACCAAGAGATAGCCTGAGTTCAAGCCCCAGTATGGCCGTGCACACGGGAGAGCTCAAATACACACACACACACACACACACACACACACACACACACACACACACAGAACATCAAAGAAAACTTCTTACTCATGTAGCCAGTGTTCCAGTTTCTGGTTTGGGCCATGGGTTTTCAAAGGCTTATAATTAATTAATAAGACATCCATTGAAAAAATGCTTTCTCGTGAACTAATGCTGAGCATGTGTCATAAGCGTGTGAAAGTGGTTGGGTAGGAGCGTTTGCAAGTCTCTAAAATACTGACTCACATGACAAAAACTAAGGATGTTCTAGTTTATGATCTGGACAAGTGTTTCCAAACTGCCTTCTTCCCAGGAGCAAGCAGGAAATGGATTGTCACAAATGGTAAGGGTAGGAACAGAATCAACAGTGGGTTTCTCAAAGTGAGAGGAAGAATTAATGAATGGCAAAACAAAACAATAATAAAAAAGGGGAATTGATATCTGACTAGGTTTGAATATTGAAATTTACATAATCCACTGGAATGTGACTCTTGTTCTTAACTGGCCAGCAAATTCCTTCTAGACTGGCTAAATGTAGACAGCTGGACTCGAGTCTCTTTGTACACGGATGAGTCTCTGTGCCTCAGTTTCTCTTCTGAGATAAGGGAAGACAACAATCTCTCTTTCCTGTGGTTGCTGTAGCTTAGGCAAGTACCAGGAGCTTGTAGCTCACACCTGTAACCCTAGCTATTGAGGCGGAGATCTGATCAGATCAAAGTTTGAAGCTAGCTGGGACAGACAAACCGGGGACTCATCTCAACTTAGCAAAAAGCTGGAAGTGGAGGTGTGGCTCACTTGGTGGAGTGCCAGCCTTGAGGGGGAAAAGCTAATCAAGAGCATTTTGCCCTGAGCTCACACTCCAGTTCTGGCACACAAACAAAAACAAAGAAGTGCGCCTGGCATATCCCTAGAAGTCAGCTCAGTCCTAACCAGCCTGTCAAGACTCCCAAACCAGCAGCTTTCCAGCTGAGTTTCTTATCTAAGATGAGCAGTCAGCAATAGGGACTTGGAAGTTTTGCTGTGCTCACAGGTGTTACATAACCCTCAGGGCTTGGATTTCTTCCTTTGAAAAATCGGATTAATAGTGAAATTCCTCAGGTCTCCTCAGAGGCTTTAGAGATAAGGCCTGTGAGGGGGGCTGCGGCAAAAAGGAGCTCGCTCCCTCCCCCCACCAACTCCCAGCCCCAGGATTTGAAGTAAGCAGTTAGAATGGAAGGGCATTCTTGTAGTCTAAAGTCTTCCCAGCCCCCCAGTCTTTCTCCCACCTTGTATAAGGCCTGTTATCTTTAACCTCTTGCATTTATTTCCCTATCTCTAACCTTCTCACCCACTTTGGCCCTTTCCCAAATGGTCAGCTCTGGATGTTATTACCATCTCAAAGAAGGCATCTTCTAATTCTGAGATCTAAAGACTTTGGGGCCCAGCCCCTTTTGACTCAAGAAAAACTCTGGCCTTCCTTCTCCTATGTAAGCCTATGTAACCGTCCAATTCTGTTCATTTGTAAGGAACGAGAAGAAAGGTGTGTTGTGTGTCTGGGTGAAACAAAACACTCACAACTTAAAAAGATTTGGCTCAATTATTAGATATATTTGCCAGTTATTTTATTTTTTTCTAAAAACAATAGAAAAAAAATCAACTTTAAAAAGGAAAAATGTACTTAAATAAAAAAAATTATGGTTTATAGTACAGGGTTTGAAATCTTGTATACTGCTATAAACGGTTTTATTAAAGTTATTTACATTTAATGGTCTTATTTACACAGGAAAACGGTAAACTTTTAAGATTTTCTTTTAAAAACAATTCTTAAATACAAATCTGTTAAAGGAAAAAAAAAGATGGTAAGCATAAAAAAAAGTTTTTTTTTGTTTTGTTTTTTTTTTATGCCCAAAGTCCCATTTGAGGCAGTTTATATTATGGCTAAACCTTACAGTCTCAAGACCCAGCCAAGGTTGTGAGGTTGCATTTGATCATGCATCTTTGAAACAAGTTCTTTTAAACATAAAGAATCGCTGCAGTTTTTTCCCCCCCTCTGGAAGTAATATCTTTTTCCTTAGTAAGGAGTGAGAATACACACAATTCCAGTCCCTCCCTCCCATCGGTCCAACGTGTTTATGCACAAGAGTTCCGCAGCTGTTCGAGTTTGTGTTTCAACTGTTCTCGTCTCTTCCTCAGTAAGTCCTTTTCTGAAGCAAGCTTCTGTTCCTCTACCTGGATGGACAAGATGTACGTGGTGGCTTTTTTCAGGATAACTACCTTGGGGGCTTTCTCATTATTTTCCAACTCTGGGATCTGATCGCGCAGGGCAAAAAAGCTCCGTTTCAACTCATTTCTCCTCTGGCGTTCTAACACGTTGTGTGTCCGCCTCTTGTCATTCTCTTCTGTGTCTGAGGACCTGGGGCTGGCACATTTCCGGTTGTTGCTGATCTGTTTCAGGACTCTACCACTGTCCAACTTGGCCTTCTTGATCGCAGGGTAGTCCTTCCTGGTGGAGGGGGGTGCAGCATAGTTGTGCTGGTGAGTGGAGACGTGACACCTCTTGAGGACCAGCGGGCTGTGAGGAGGCTTGCTGTGACCCCCAGCAGGGGATGATCCTGACTCTGACCTTTTGGTGGAGGACTGCCTCTTTTCCACAGAGACAACGTCGATTTCTTCCTCATCCTCTGGTTCTTCCTCTTTAAGAAAATAAAATGGAAATCAGTGAACATTTCCTTAAAGCCAGTCAAAGGCCAGATTAAATTGCTGCTATGCAAATAGAAAGTTACTTAAGTCGGTTGGAAAAGGACTTGGATCGAATCCTGCCAACTCTTCCCTGCTTCTCCTCAGGAAGGCGGGAGAAGGGCAGCTGGGTTATGGCACTGGTAAACTGGCAAAGATGCCAGCTCTTACCTAAGACTTAAAGAGGCTTTGGACACACCCAAAGCAAACACATTCCCAAGCACCTCCCATCTTGAAGGGACTTTACCAAAATCCTTCAGGTGCTGTAAAGGAGTGCTATGAATCTGGTATGACTTCAGTAACTCCTTATTTTATTGGAAGGGCAAAAAAAGAAAAGTAATCTTGAGCCTTTGCCAAGAATCCTGAGGGGGGGAAGGGGGGGGAACAGTCCAATTTGGCCAGGATTTGCTTTGAAGCATTCAAAACAGGCTGGAAGGGGTGGAGGTTGGGGGGGGAGGGGGGAAGGCAGTGGCTCTGCCCCTCAACTCTCCAGGCACTTTCACTAGAGCCTGGGCTGGGTCAAAAGCTTTTCTTCAGGGCTGGAGAGGCCCAGCCTCTGAAATTCCTACCTTTTTCCTTTCGGAAGTGAAGGTAAGAGGGAGGTAATTCCATTCACCTATACCTGCAGCTCATCTCTTCCCCTTCCCATCCCCCGCCCCTTAGGGCAATTATAATGCTTTAGAGAGTTAGGAGGGAGTGGACTGAGTTGCCAGGAGAGTAAAGAACCCAAATGGAATTCCTGAGGGGTGGGAAGGACTGAGGGGGGAGCGGGGAGGGGAGACTAACTGCTCAGGGGTCCAAAGATGGAGAGAGCTCCCAAGATGCACCATTTCGCCTTCCAAACTGGAGACCAGAGCAAGGCAGGTCTGGGGACCAAGTGGCCAGCTGGATTTAGGCGCCCATGCGCACAGGAGAAGATGTCCAGGTTACCCTGTCCCTCCCAAGCCCGGTGTCTTGGTGGTGGTGGTGGGGGGTGGGAGGCTCGGCTTACCAGAGTCGCTGCTCGTGGTGGGCGGCGTGTCCTCGGGTAGCATCAGGGGTTCGGGGCTGGCCCGCGGGGAGGACTCGGTGGAGGACAGCAGAGAGTCGGAGGACGAGGAGAAGGCGCTGGAGTCGGGCGAGGCGCAGGGCTTGGGCGAGCTGCCGTCGTTGAGCGGGTAGGGGAAGACGACCGAGGGGTCGATGCACTCGGACGCGGCGGCGCTCAGGTCCTGCAGGTAGAGGCTGGAGGAGCAGCCGCCGCCGCCGCCGCCGCCGCTGCCCGC
>NW_012267298.1:2237036-2247868 GCF_000151885.1 Dipodomys ordii | reverse complement strand
CGGGGCGGGGGTCCTCGGCCGCGCGGACCCGGCGATTATAAAGGGCCGTGGGTGGGCGTGGATGTGTAAGAAAAAAAAAATCTTTCTATGGGCCCCGCCCTCTGCTTTGGGAAGCGGGAGGGGCGCTGGTGGAGAGCCCGGGAAAGGGGGAGGAGACTCGGCCCGGCGAGCCCGGTGCTCCGAGGCTCGGATGTAAACACCGTACGCGGAGCTCCGGATGAATTAACTGTGCGCGCCTACCATCCTGCTCGGGCTTTCCCTTTCTCCGCTCCTGCGCGGGCGCGGCGCGGGGACCAGGCTGCCTGCGTGTGTGTGTGTGTGTGTGTGTGCGTGCGTGTGCGTGCGTGTCCAGCATTGCAGGTGGAGCCGCTGCCCCGTCCCCTGCCCCGCGGCGCGCGTCCTCCCCTCCCCGATCGCCAGGCGCGCTCTCCCGGGCAGCGAGAAGAGAGGCGTTCGGAGCCTCAGTGCCGCGAGGAAAGGGGGAAGGAAGGGGGACTGGGGAGCCCCGCGGGCCCGGGCGGGGAGGGGTGGGGAAGGGAAGGAATGGCCGGGGGTTAAAATCACGCTGCAGTTCAATGCCACGTATACTTGGAAGGCGCTTTGGGAAGGAACACCCGCTATATTTCGTGGTGTGTGTGAGTGTGTGTGTGTGATAGTCTACTGTGCAGCTGTCTGGATCGGACACGTTCGACTCCGAATCAACCCCCTCCCCTCCGTTTGTTGGCAAAGGAGCTGACACCGCCACCGCCCTGCGCGGACCCCGGACGCGCCGATCCCGCACAGCTCCCCGCAGCCTCTCGAGCTGGGGGAGGGGGTGCCCGCCCCTGGGGATGGGGAGGGAGGTCCGCACCCCGACTTCAGCCCACCCCACCCTCCTGGGCGAGGTCCCTCCCGCCTTCTCCTCCGGTTGCCAGCCTCTGGCGGCGCGGGTGACCCCACCAGTGCCGCGCTGCGGGGTCTGGGGCGGGGCGCGAACCGAAGGCGCCCGCCTTCTCCACCCGGGGGAGCACTGGAGGTACTTGGGGAGCCCGAACCCCGAGACCCGACTTCGCACCCATGGGCGAAAGGAGAGCTTGAAAAGCCGGCCCCGGGAGAGTCCACCGGAGACTTTTCGTGAAGAAAACCGTTAACTCTTTCTTCCCCGACCTTTGATTTCTTTTCGAGTCTTCTTTTCCCTTTTATTACGGTCGTGCTCATAAACTGACATCTTTCAGATGCAAACGGAAGGTAACGCACTAATGAATAAACACGTTCATTGATCTCATCGGAGGAGGAGGAGGGGTCTCCTTTCCGGTGGGGTTTTCTGGGAGGGAAGGTCCCCCGGGGCCCAGCCCCGGGTGCGTGATGCTGTCTGGGGTCCCGCACCGTGGGCGATTGCCCACGCGCGAGCACACCCCCCACCCGCTCCAAAGTGAACCCCTTCCACCGCAGCCGGAAGCAGGCGTTGCTTCGCCCCCTGCACGGATCTGCAATTCGCTCCCCACTGCCCAATCTCTCCGGGTCTGAGGCTTTATGTTATTCTGGACAGTTAACACCAGCAGCCGCCAGCGCGCTCCCATCCAGGGTCCTCCGTCCAAAGGTTTTTAACCGTCTCCTCTGGACCCCTTCCTTAACACAAAAGGAAACGCACGCGCACCCTCGGGAGGCGCAAGCCCGCGCCGGCTCACCCCGCCCGGCCGCAGCCCCGCGTTCCCGAGCAGCCTCGCTCCCACCGAGCTCGCGGCGCCGGGCAGCGGGGAGCTTTTGCTCGGGACTCTGGGCCTCCTCGCGGCCTCGGCAGCGCACCGGCGTAGCCGACCAATCCGAGGGCTGGGTTCCCCGGCCAAGCCTCTTTCTCCCGCCCACCCCCACCCCCCTCCTCCGGCTACACCCGCGTTCGCGTTGGCGAAAGTAAAGTAAGTCTGCCCTCTACCGGCCGCAGCCCTCGCCGCGCCCGGCTGCCGACCCGGGGCGGAGGTCGGGTGGGGGCGGGGCGCAGCCGGGCTGGGTTTCCAGGCAGAGGTAGGAGATGGGGAGTAGGGGAGGGGGGGTGGATGGAGGAGGGGGGTCCTTACACCGATTTCCAGCCACCTTTCAGGCCGACTGCCGGAAAGCGTTAGGGAGGGAACACAGTCTTGGAGTGACCGTCCATCCCTACTTGCAGGAAATGGTCGGAAATGGGAAACATGAACTAATTTACAGGCACACACATGGGGGGGGGCACCTCTACACAACCCTAAAGCAAGCTTCAGCCCCCACTTCCTAGAAACAGGTCAGCTTCTAGCCTCCAAGGTTGAGAACAGACTACGAGATTTTAATTGGGCTTGCGTGCCTTCTTTCCTTCCTTCCTTCCTTCCTTTCCTCCCTCCCTCTATTTCTCTCCCTCCCTCCCCCCCAGGCTAATGCTCTACCACTTGAGCCACCTGTCCACTTCTGGCATTTTGGAGTTTAGTATTAAGAGAAGAGTCTCATAGAGATTTTTCCTGCCTAGGCAGGCTTCAAACTCCAATCCCCAGATCTCAGTCTCTGGGTAGCTCTCCTGTGAGCCCTACCAATTCCCCTGCAATTTTCCTTATTTTTAATTTAATAAAGTGAAGGGGAATACTAGACACAAGTTTTTGTAGTGAAGAGAGGCGTTTAAGATCCCAGTGCAGGGGGCTGGGAAAGTGGCTCAGTGGTAGAGTGCTTGCCTTGCATGCCTGAGGCCCTGGGTTCGATTCCTCAGAACCACATAAGCAAAAAGCCGGAAGTGGCTCTGTGGCTCAAGGGGTAGACTAGCCTTGAGCTGAAGAGCTGAGGGACAGCGTCCAAGCCCAGAGTTCAGGCCCCACAACCGGACTTCCCCCCTCCAAAAAAAAGATTCCAGTGCAATCCCCCCAAACCCCCCAATAACAGCAATAAACCCAGACCACCCCACAGAAAACCAGAAACAAACAACAATCCTCCCATCAAACCCAAAGCAGCAAGGACCCGTTTATAAAGCGTTCATTTAAAATCAGATGATGCATACAAGCCCAGATAACTGTGCAGCAATGTTCCACAGCACACAAGTAGGTTGTTATTGTGAAAGACCTGCCAAGGTGGTGTTGGATTCCCCTGGGACCAGCCCCGGAAGTGTGGCCCCGGGGTCCTTCTGGAAGAGGCTTCTTGGAGTGATTTCCCAGGAATTTGGCGCTTTGGACCTTATTCTGCTGGAGGCTCAGGGAAAGCAGCACTTCCTCCTCGAAACCAAACAGCCAAACAACAGCAAAACCAGAGTTAGTGTAGCTCAAGCTAGAGGCTAGTTTTGGAAATTTACTAAGGATGGCAAATATCCCGTATTCTAAGGTCTGAAGGCCGCATTCTGCCAGTCCTGGGTAGGTTGTGACTCTAGGCCTAGACATCTTCCAAGGGGTGGGGACTCTACTCTCCTCAGGCTGGTGACATCACTTTGAGTGCAAGTATTTTAAAGATTTTTTAAAAAAAATAGTGTACATCCATTGTGCAAGGAGGGGATTATTGTGACATCACCACACATGTGTGCAATGTAATACCCCCCCCAGCCTCACACCCCCTGTCACGCTCTCGTCCGCCTCTGTCTTCATCTTAAAAGACAATTTGACAGTTTTTGCTGTTCTGTTTTCATCTGTGCATATAATAAAGTACTTTGGCCATTTTAAGGTCAGACTCTCCAGGGGTTTTTGTTTCTTTGTTTGGTTCTAAGCAAGATGGGGACATTCACATTTTACATAGAAGGAAACAAAAAGTCAGAGCTCAACTGTGTTAAAGGACATAATGTTCTTTAAGGATATGTTGTAGTGCGCTAGTGGCTTATGCCTGTAATCCTAGCTACTCAGGAGGCTGAGATCTGAGGTTGACTGTTCAAATCCAGCCCAGACAGGAAATTCTGCGAGACTTTTATCTCAGGTTAACCACCAGAAAACTCGAAGTGGTACTGTGGTTCAAAGTGGAAGAGTGCTTGCTTTGAGCAAAAGAGCTCAGGGACAGTGCCCAGGCTGCAGTTAAAGTCCATAATCAACAAAAAGCATTTACTTAGTTGAAAAGGCTATGAAGATGCCAATAACTATTTACTTTTTTAATTTAATTAATTAACTTATTTTGCCAGTCCTGGGGCCTGGGCACTGTCCCTGAGCCGTTTGGAGATAAGAGTCTCAGACTTTTCCCACCTGGACTGGCTTTCAATTGTGATCCTCAGATCTCAGCCTCCTGAGTAGCTAGGATTATAGGTGTGAGCCACCAGGACTGGGCTTATAATAGCATTTAGAATGGCCAAGTGATACAGATTTGTTGTAAAAATAAACTCTAAGTAGAAAAAGGGACAATGATAATAACAAAGTTCTAATCCTGATACCTGGAGGTAGCAGTTGAGGTTTTTTTAGTTTTTAGTTTTTTTGGCCAAAGTCTGACAATGTAGCCCTGCAGGGGCTACACCAGATCATTTGAGCCACAGCGCCACTTCTGGCTTTTTCTGCTTATGTGGTGCTGAAGAATTGAACCCAGGGCCTCATGCATGCAAGGCAAGCACTCTACCACTGAATCACCTTCCCAGCCCCCTTGTTCAGCTTTAAAAGGAGACTTGTTAGAGAACTCTTGATATTTATGCTCGAATTTTTCCTTTTGGAATTCAGTAGAAGGTGGCTTCCTGGCCCATTGCTCAGGTTCATTGTGACTCTTATGATTTCCCTTTTGAGGATTCTGTTTTCTGTTGGAAGTAGTTGAGTTTCTAAGAAAAAAAATGGGTCTTTGAAAAAAGCTTCTTTGGTTTTCCTTAGAGAAAAGCATACCATTTCCAATACAACCAGCAAAAAGGTGGACTGGAGGAGGGGATCAAGTGGTAAAGTGACAGAGTTCAAACCCTAGAACCAGCAAAAACAACAACAAAGAATGTCTAACTGAGTTGACCAATAAGTTGATAAGAGCAGTCACTAATTTGGAAAGAGACTGGACCCAGGGTGTTCCAGAAGGTAGCTCCAACCTAGAGATATGGTAAAAAAAAAACACACACACACACAAAAAAAACAAAAACAAAAAAACCCCAAAAACCACCTCTCAAGATGATTGGATCATTGCTTGAAACATCTCTCAAGAGAGGTCTGTCAGGGAGAGAGGGGAGGGAAGAGGAAGACATATATATAGCTATATAGATAGATATTTGGATATATATGTATATATATAATCCCTAAAAAAAAGATCATTTTAAAAGAAGAGCTACTGGATTAAAAACCAACCTGGGCTAGGTGGCTCATGCTTGTAATCTTCCTGTAATTACTCAGGAGGATGAGTTCTGACGATCCCAGTTTGAAGTCAGCCCTGGCAGAAAAGTCCATGAGACTCTTATGTCCAATTAACCACCAGAAAACTGGAGTGGCACTGTGGCTCAAAGTGGTAGAGCACTCGCCTTGAGCCAAAAGAGCTCAGGGACAGTGCCCAGGCCTTGACGTCAAGCCCCATGACTGACAGAACAAAACAAAACCAAAAAACCCACCACCAACAAAAACACTCAGAAACAAAAGACAAAACAGCAAAAACCCAAGCTGGATGGGGAGTGTCAGCCATGTCTCCAAGGAATGAAGTTCAGAAAAGCACCCCAGTGGACAAACAAACACAATGAATAAAACTCAACGCCATTACTCCAGAAGAATTATTAAAAAAAAAAAAGAACCCAGTAAAGAAAATCTTCGTGCATTTAAAATTGCAGTTTTAGACAGGCACCAGTGGCTCACACCTGTAATGTTAGCCACTCAGGAGGCTGAGATCTGAGGATTGTGGTTCAATGTCAGGAAAATCTGGAGACTTTTATGTCCAATTAACCACCAGAAGACCAGAAGTGGAGCTGTGGTAGAGCGCTAGCCTTGAGCAAAAGAACTCAGGTATGGTGCCCAGACTCTGAGTTATAACTCCACAGCTGACCAAAAGACAAAAACAAACAAACAAAAAACAACAACAAAACCCAGCGTGATTTTGTTATTATTGTTATTTATTTATGTTTGGTTGGCCGTAGGGCTTGAACTCTGGGCCAGAGCGCTGTCCCTCAGCTCTTCAGCTCAAGGTTAGCTCTCTACCACTTGAGCTATTGAGCTACAGTGCCACTTCAGGTTTTCTGGTGGTTTATTGGAGATAAGACTTTCCTGCCCCAGCTGGTTTTGAACCGCGATCCTCAGATCTCAGCCTCTTTAGTAGCTAGGATTACAGGCATGAGCCACTGGAGCCCAGGTCTGTTATTATTGTTATTTTACCCTTATCCCTTTCCATGCATCCTTCTAGCACACTGCATAAATGAAAGAAACCCCAGAAAGGGGTTTAGTATCCAGAGCCTGCCTTTCTTGTGTTGCACTGCGTAAATGCGATTGTTTTCTTGCCCACTGGCTTCTAGAATTCAGACCCTGACAGAAGGATCTCAGCCACATCATCTCAGCTTGGCCTTCTTTCAGTTCTGAGCTGTAATCCTGCTTGACTTCCTAACAGTCCACATAGACAAATGGTTCCTTTGTTTGACTTGGCTTCAAAGGCTTGGCTTATTGTTCCATCAGTGCCAAACCCAAGCCAATCTCAGGACTTTTCCACACTCAGCACATGTCTGTGATGGTCCTTTTGGGTAGCATATGTCCCTTCAGATGGACCCTTGCTGGGCTAGAGGGAGAGGAAACTGCAGAGGAGACACCGCGGGGGACATTTCTGCTTCGGAGTTCAGTTTCAGAGACAGACTTCTGAGAGCAGCTCATCCATGCTTGCTCTTATTTCTTTGTTTGCTTATTTATTAATTAACTATATCCATTTATTCAGTGTCAGTATTGGGGCTTGAACTCAGGGCCTTGTGCTCTTAGTTGGCTTTTACTTATTTCATTTATTTCATTTTTATTATCTTTCAGTCATAGTACAGAGGGGTTTGATATCAACATGTCAGCTGATGAGTAAGTACAGTGCATTGTGACCAATGTCACCCCTTCCACAGGTTTGTGCTCTACCACCTGAGCCATGCCTCTGCTTGCAGCATTTTGATGCCTAAGTGAAGCTAAGAGACTCCTAGACTTTTTTTTGCCCAGTTGGCTTTGAACTACAATCCTCAGATCTCAGTCTCCTAAGGAGCTAGGATTATAGGCCTGAGCCACTCATGCCCGGTGCTCACTCTAATTCTTTCAAGTTGACTATTTCCCTTTACAGTGGCGTCTTTACAGTGGACTTTACTATAGAAGAAGCTGTTGTGAAGGAATCTAGTAGTGACCAATCACCAAAACCAATGGCCTCATTCCCATTTTCCTACTGAACTTCTATTTACTATCAGGTTTCTGGAAATGACCATGCCTTTGCCTCCATAAATCAGTAGTTCTCACCCAGAGGCAATTTTTGCTCCTATGACAATGTCTGGAGACGTTGTGGTTTGTCTCAAAGTGAAAAGCTTACCACTGGTACTTAGTGGGTTGAGGGAAGATGACAAGGCCCAGGGCAGCCCCCATCACAGGGAACAATTGGGTTCCAAATGTTAACATTACCGGGTCTGAGGAAGTAACTCTACAAGCTCTGGATGTTAATCCTGTGCATCCAGTTTGTCTTCTGTCTCCCTGATCACATCCATTGTTTCTCTTTCCGCTTCATGCCCCACTGTGTAGCTGCTAGAATTGTCTTGTAGTAGATTCCTCCTAGGCCCTCCCCTCCCACCCCTCAAGGCTCTCCGTCGGCATTCACACTTGCAAGCTCATACATTTTCCTTATTATTTAAAATTCTTCAGTGGCCTCCAGATGGCCCAAATGTAGACTCCACTTCCTGATCTTGGAATTCAGGCCCTTCTGGGACTGGGTATCTTACTCTACTTCCCACTAACTCTGCACTTCTGAGACACAGGTCTATTTCCAGTCACTTGGAGTGACCCTCCACACTTTTGTGCAGGCGGTTCCTCCAACCCAAGGCGTCTTCCTGGTGTATCTATGCACCACGCACGTCTCCTTCTTCCTGCTTAAAACCTCTTTAATCCACACAGCCTTCTGTGATTGTGATGGCCCTGCCCTGTGGTCATCCTGCAGAACCATAAAGCAACAGAGTCTGCAGAAGTTTTGGAATGCATATGATTAAAGCATGATGAAACGTAGATGCTTGTTCTCGGGGTAGGATCAAGAGGATGCCTAGCCACAATGGGCACCGTGGCCTTTGCTAGCTGTCAGAGGAGGACCCGCACCCCCTCCCCCATCCCTGCTCGGTGAGATGAACTGTCACAAGGCCAGCCCACATCAAATGCTTACTTAACCCGTTCGGAAAGGCCAGCTGGGTGCTCATACTCCAATTGGGAGAAATGAGTAGATTGACAGTCTTGTTTTCAAAGACTGGAACTGGGGCTTGAACTTGGGGCTTGGACATTGTCTCTGAGCTTTTTTGCTCAGTGCTGGCACTCTACCACTTGAGCCACAGTGCTGCTTCTGGTTTTCTGGTGGTTAATTGGAGATAAGAGTCTCACAGGCGTTCCTGCCCAGGCTGGCTTTGAACCACAGTCCTTAGATCTCAGCCTCCTGAGTAGCTAGGATTATAGATGTGAGCCACCAGTACCCAGTTTAGACTGATAGTCTTTCTCAATTACTGTTTGGCTGTATGAAAATCTAGTACATTTAAAGCTTGCTAAATCAGCTTGGCTTGGGGGGTCTGTCCTAAGTTCCTAACCAATTGACGATACTCTAAGAATTAAGTGAGCCAATGAATGAATTTAACACACTGCCTGCTATCTGGCACATGCTCAGTACACATTAGCAATTGTTCATATAGGTCCCAGATTTAGCTGAAGATTATGTATTCAACTATTTTAATTCCCATATTTTTAGTATATCATATGTGAGTTGTATGAAATTTATATCCCTCTCCCCATCCAGTAGGAACTTGTGTGGACTGATACAAATGAGAAACTGAGGCAGGGAATCACAGATTACCACACTTGGATGGCTAATTTCTAACAAAGCCCTCTCCTGTCTCCAGCAGGTAATGTAATTTAGATCATTCTGCTTGCAAACAGCCCCATTTTAGAAGCTCCAGAAGCCAGAGTTAGTTAGACATTGCTCCTATTTAATAGGACTCAAGGAATTGGGTTATGATTTCCCTGCTTCGATAGCGACCAGTACTACAGGGCAGTATCTGGACTCTTGGCAGGGACGGGCTTCTCCTGAATCCTGCCTCGATTTCCCTTTCTTGCTGAGCTCATCTGCCCCTTGGAAAAAGTCTTTTCCTTCAAACACACATCAACACCCACTGGTGACTCAATGCTTGTAAATCCTAGCTACTTTGAGATCCGAGGATCCCTGTTCAAGGCCAGCCTGGCCCGGAAAACCCATGAGACTCTCATTTCCAATGAACCACCAAAAAGCTGGAAATGGAGTTGTGGTTCAAATGGTAGAGCTATAGCCTTGAGAGAGAGAGAGAGAGAGAGAGAGAGAGAGAGAGAGAGAGAGAGAGAGAGAAGGTAAGGGCAGCACACCCAGGCCCTGTACCTGCACAAACACACCCTCATGACAATGTTGGCAAGTAACTAAAAAAACAAAAACAAAAACATCCTATGAGGAAGCAAACCATATCCTCAGGGCTGCTGTCCTGAGGTCCACTTTGAAGTCCTGGTAACCCAGCTGGGTGCATTCCTTTATACTTCTCCTCTACTCTCCCCTGCCCTCCAGAGTTCTGACCAATCTCTCCATCCTTCATGTTGTGTAACACAGGGCTGTCACCTTGGTGGGTTTTGGTGTCTGATACCTTGACCAGAGAGAGACTTCTGGAATTGGGATCATTTATGGGATTTCACTAACATTCCTATCTCCATCCCACAGCCCCAGGGTACCATTCGCAGAATCTGCCACAGTGCCTGCCACCAGGCAAGGCCATTGGGAGACAGAGGAGAGAAAGGAGAGGGGCTTCGAAGCTGAAGGTAGCCTGGCCGGTTCAGTTTCATCGAGAGAGGCAAGCTTTGAGAGTGACTCCTCTGCCATGGAGTGGGGCCTTGCTCACGTGTTTTTATACAGTCACCCCAGCTTTTTGGCATGAAGGTAAGAGCCAGTCTGTGTGGACAGAAATGGATTCCTTCACATACAAGAGAATAAAATGCAAACACTGTCAATAATAGCTGGAAATTGCGCCCCCTGCAGGTCACTTTCTTCCCAGCTTTAGAATCCTGCCCAGGGGAAAATCCTTGTGGCGAAGGGAGGGAGGTATGGGATATGGCGGTAGGAAGCAGGCTCTGGAGTTGCTCACAACACTTTAAAAGACAAAGCAATGGGCCGCTATTAGATCAGTTACGTAGGTTATGGACAACACTTTCACAGAATGGATGAACATAGAAAATACCAAAGCAGCAGGGCACTGGTGGCTCAAGTCTGTAATCCTAGCTACTCAGGAGGCTAAGATCTGAGGATCCAGCCAGGGCAGGAAAGTTCATGAGACTCATCTCCAATTAACCACCAGAGAATTGACAGTGGAGCTATGGCTCTTAGTGATACAATGCTAACTTTGAGCAAAAAGCGCTCAAGGACAGCACCCAGGCCCTGAGTTCAAGCCTACAGCTGGGTTGGGGGGCCAGGAAGGGAGGGGAGGGAAGAGGGAGAAAATACCAAAGCAGCCAGGCACCTCACATCTCTAATCATAGCTACTCAGGAGATCTCATTTGAAAGCCAACCCAGGTAGGAAAGTTCCTGAGACTCATCTCCAATTAACTACCCCAAATCCAGAAATGGTGCTGTGCCTTGAAGTGGTAGAGCACTAGCCTTGAGCACAAAAGCTCAGGAACAGTGTCCACACACACACACACACACACACACACACACACACACACACACACACACACACACACAAATTGTGCCACTGACTTCTCCTGCCTATGAAGCCTGAGAAA
>NW_012267298.1:2236266-2236986 GCF_000151885.1 Dipodomys ordii | reverse complement strand
GCTGTCTTTGCGCGCAGCCTGGTAGGACGCCAGCTTCTCGGACACCAGCTTGGCCGCCGCCGAGAAGCCGCTCCACATGCAGTCCTGGATGATAATGTTCTTGATGAAGGTCTCATCGTCCGGGTCGCAGATGAAGCTCTGGTTCACCATATCTCCACCCAGCAGCTCGGTGACCATCTCCAGCTGATCGGCCGTGGAGAAGCTGCCGCCGCCGCCGTCATCGTCTCCCCGGGGGGAGAAGGACGCGACGGCCACGTAGGAGCGGCGGCTCGGGGACAGGGGCGGGGTGGGCAGCAGCTCGAATTTCTTCCAGATATCCTCGCTGGGCGCGGGCGGCTGCAGCTCGCTCTGCTGCTGGTGGTGGTAAAAGTTCTCCTCCTCGTCGCAATAGAAATACGGCTGCACCGAGTCGTAGTCCAGGTCGTAGTTCCTGCTGGAGAAGCTGATGTTCAGAGGCATGGTCGCGGAGGCCTGTTGTGGTGGTGGTTGTTTTTTGGGGGGGGCGGAAAGAGCACAAAGAGGGGGGATATTTTTGAGTTAAGTGGTTCTTGTGGGTGTGCAAACCCCAACACAGCAGCGCGCACTACGACCCCGAACCTCTCCTCCTGAGACGACGCCGGGTCGGGGGACACCCCCCTTTTCCTCTCTTTAGGCGACCCCCTATTACTACTACTACTAGCTTGGCACGCACTTGGCAAGCCAGCTGTGCGGCGCCCGCCG
>NW_012267298.1:2214971-2222856 GCF_000151885.1 Dipodomys ordii | reverse complement strand
CACACACACACACACACACACACACACACACACACACACACACACAAATTGTGCCACTGACTTCTCCTGCCTATGAAGCCTGAGAAATATTACTTGACTGATTTGGACCTCAGTTTCCCATTTATAGAACAAAATGACCATAATTCTAGCTGTCTGTCAGTTACTGTCTTCAACAATGAAAATGTATGCCCTTAAAATTTATGTTAAGTGAAGTAAGTCAGGCTCAGAAAGAGAAAGGGTGCGTGTTTTCTTTCAAATGTGGAAGTTATATACACAAACAAATCGACCCAGGTTTGGTGAATGCTGCAGAGAGTTCCAATGGTGCAACTCCTTTGAACAACTAACTCACAGTTTAACAAAATTCATACCAGGAAACTGGGGCATGCTCTGCCGGGAGCAGAGAGGCACAGAGGAGGAAGGTAGACAAATGGAGAGAGGAAGTGAGGGAGAAAGGTGCAGTCAGAGTTAATGTACATATGTGAGAATGGAATGAGGAAAACTGAGGGGAGATGGGGTTGGGAGAGAAGGGGAAGAATGAAGGAAAGAATGACTTCCATCCACATGCATTGTATTTACAAAATGACATGTATTGACACTCCTTTGTCCAATCACTTAAAGATAATTCAAAAGATTCTTTTTTAAAAAAGGAGATGTTTGCTGTCCCTAGGACCAGGCATGTTGTTTACCTTAGAGCTTCTGATTTCTTCATGCTTTCATGGGATTTCAGATGGGATTTCCTACCTCAGTCTTCTGCAGGGATTCCAGGATGGTGTACATAGTGAGCTCCGGGGGTGTACCTGAGTGGCTGACTGATGCGGTCTGTGTGTGGAGGGCTTTATTATTAGGGTTCAGATGGGTCTGGGTGCTGCCCATTGCGTTGTGCTTGCATAAACATATGGCCACTGCACTCCAGTCTGCAAAATAAAGCGGACACATGTCTATACTCCTTCTTCCAAAGGGACTGGAAAGCTCCATCTCTGGGTCTCCATGGGAATCCACTGGGAGTCAGCCACCCTTGCTGTGAGGGCTGTCTTGGAGTTCTCACCTTTGCTGTAGCTGGGGGTGGGAGGTGGGAGGTGGAAGAGATGGAGTTGGAAATGGGCCAGGGGACTTCACAGGCCCTGTGAAGAATTTTTTTTTTTGAAGGGGTTGATTTGGTAACAGTCAGAGGGGAATTCCATGGATAAATAATAATTTATGCAAGGAATGCCACTGGTTTTGTTGATAAAACATGTAATTGCAGGGGGGCAATTTCCTTCCATTCCTCACCCTTTTGCCATTCAACTCCTGAAGTAATTATATTGACACCTTGAGAGCCGGCTGAGGGGGTGGGTGGGTGGAGAAGCTGGGGGTAGCTAGCTTGGATGTTGGCCCAAGACAGTTCGCCATAAAACTGAAATAACTAGTTGGGATTTGTTAGAGGGTTAAATACTAAATAAGAAAGTATTGAAGTTCTGACTAGAGCTCTCCATTTTGTTCTGGAAGGGGGTTACAATTGGCTTTCCTGGGGATAGCACCCTCTGCACTTACCTTCAAGAATGAGTTGGGATCTTTGTGTGCGAAGTCTGTCTCTCTTTGTAGCTTAGGTAAATGTGGGTCCAGGTGGTAAGGAGAAAAGTTAAAGGTGGCTTAAATTTAGGGTGGGGGAGAGGTGGAAGAGCAGGGGTGGGGTATGGCTGGGATGTTTTGGGAACCATACTCAAGTATTAAAAACTGTGGAGTATGGTAGTGTAAGCCTGTAATCCCAGCAATACATAATTAGAAGCAGGAGTATAAGAGTTCAAGACCAGCTTAGGCTATTTATGGAGAGCTACTCCCAAAGATTTTTAAAAAATAAGTAATAATAACAATAGCAAAATTACAATAGAAACAGTCAATTTGTCTGAAGGCCAAAGTTTTTGCTTGCTGTATGTTGGTTCAGATGTTAGGTTTTGACTCTAAAGCACTTATAATATTTAAAAATAGGTGACAAGAATTAAAAGGTAGAGCTGGGAAGGTGGCTCAGTGGTAGAGCACTTGCCTTGCATGCATGAGGCCCTGGGTTCAATTCCCCAGCACCACATAAGCAAAAAGAAAAAAAAAGCCAGAAGTGGCACTATGGCTCAAGTGGTAGAGTGCTAACCTTGAGCTGAAGAGCTGAGGGACAGCGCCCAGGCCCAGAGTTCAGGCTCCACGAATGGACCCCCCCCCCAAAAAAAAGAATTAAAAGGTGATCTATTTCATAGTAAAAATGACTGACCTTGAAAAGCCAGGTTTGCGAATCTAATGGCTTGTATTTCCATGTGGATGAAGGGGAGAAGTAGACAATTAAAAAATTGTTTACAGATTTATTTGTTAGTGGTTTGATTGCCTGCTTATTTGAGACAAGGTCTCTATATATGTAGTCCAGGCTGGTCTCCAACTTGAGATTTTCATACTTCTGCCTCTGAGTGCTAGTATTATAGGTATATGCTCCAACTTTTGGTTCTCAATTGCTTTAAATTTTTTTTTATTAGTTTACATTAATTGTATGAGGGATTTCATTGTTATATTTCCATATATGTTTATGATATATTCCAATCAATCTCACCCACTCTATCATTTGCTACTCTATCATCTTCAGAAAGGAGGGATTTAAGAAGTATTTAATGTTGGGCACTGGTGGCTCACACCTGTAATTATGGCTACTCAGGAGGCTGAGATTTGAAGTTCATGGTTCAAAGCCAGCCTGGGTAGGAAGGACTACGAGACTCTTAGCTACCTCCAACCAAAAATAGCCACCAAAAAGCTGGAAGTGGAATTGTGGCTTAAATGGTAGAGTACTAGCTTTCAGCAAAAAACCCCTCAGAGACAGCACCCATGTCCTGAGTTCAAGTCTTCATAGCAGCATGCACATGCACACACACACACACACACACACACACACACACACACACACGTATTTAATGATGGTAATTGTAGCCAACAGTCCCTACGCCTGGCCCTTATTCCTCCTCCCCTATTATAACAACAGACTCTGAGATAATCGGCATATCAAACACTTACTAGCTAAATGTGCTTATAGTGCAGGGATTTTTTTAGTTTACACACAGCACTGTGAAGCTGTCACTGAAATACTGAAATCCATTTTAAACGTTTTCTTCTCTCTCCCAAGAAACCTTGTGCCTAGTGGCCTTTGCTCTTCTTTCCTCCTGATATCTCCAGCCTCAGGCGAACACCAACTTTCTGTCTTAGACTTGCTTATTTTGGCTGTTCTATCTAGATGGAATCATGCAACGTGATATACGGTTGTTGGTGACTGACTTCTTCCCTTTCACACAGTCATTTCAAGATCTAGCTGGATTGCAGCATGCACTTGTATTTTTATTTATTTACTTACTGCTGACTAGTATTCCATTGTAGGAAATGTATCAAGTTTTATTTATCCACTCATCCATTGATGGTCATTTGGATTGGTTTACCTTTTGGCTATAAAATTCAATGCCAGTTGCTCACCAGCAATTGCCCTCTATCACATTAGTGTGACTTGTTGTTGTTGTTGTTATTGTGTGCTAGTCCTGGGGCTTCAGCTCAGGGTTTGGGCACTGTCCCTGGACCTTTTTGTGCAAGGCTAGCAACTCTACCACTTGAACCACAGCTCTACTTCTGGCTTTTTGGTGGTTAACTGGGGAGAAGAGTCTCATGGACTTTCCTGCCTGAGCTGGCTTTGGACCATGATCCTTGTGTTTCAGCCTCCTGAGTAGCTAACATTAGAGGTGTGAACCACCCATGCCTGGTCATCATTGTACCTATTGACTTTCCTTTCCTGTCGACTCATAGCCTGAGCATATGTTCACAGGCTGACTGACCATTTGCTGGTCCTGCCGTAAATATTTTGAGTGTTGTAAAGAATTCCTAACTCTGCATTGATACTAGGAGAGATGCTTATTATTACTGCTTTGATGCCTGCTTCAGATTTTGAGATACATGCTTTCTTTTCAAAGAATGAAATTAACCCTTGTTCTTCATAAGGAAATATCAGTTGCTGGTTTTCCATAGTAGTTTCAGTTTCCAAAGAAGACTGCTCAATGTACCATTGGTTCTTACTTGTAAGTACTTCAACATCCCAGATTTATCCTGTTTTTCTTGACTCAGAGCTTTGTGTAGATTGTCTTTTCTGTGTTGAGTATTGTTCCTTAGCTACTATTTGGTTATCTTCCAGATATTCTGCGAGGTATTTCCTGAGCTTCCTGCCCAAATCAGCCACAGCCTCACTCACAGTACCCTAGACTTACCATAAGAAACACACATTTATTAGCATGTTTATACTTCTCATCTTCCTTTCAAATGAAAGTTTTTACTTTATGTACCTGTAATCATGCTACAAATGTACATTTATATCCTCCCTTTCCTGTATTCAAGACTGTGTTACAAAAATAGCCAAACACAATTGAAAGTACACTTTAAGTGGCCACAAGTATGCTATTAGGTGATTGCAAAATAGTTCATTTAACTACTTCTTTTAAAAAATAATATCTGAGCTGGTGGCTCATGCCTGCAATCCTAGCCAATCAAGAAGCTAGGATTGTGATATGAAGCCAGTCTGGGTAGGTGGTAGAGTGCCAACCTTGAATGACAGAGTCCAGCCCCTGAGTTCAAACTCTATTTAAAAAAAAGTATTTGAATTGTTTTATTGATTTGCCATGCTATATAATATGGATATAGAGCGTTTGGGGCATAACACTTTTCTAAATGTAGAGTCATTTTCTAATGGTAGAGTCCAGAAGCAGGATTACTTAGCCAGAGCCATTTGTAAGGCCCTTGATCCACATTATTAAAGGTAGAGAGAAAAGAGGCTGTAGTGACTTACATGAATCCCGGAATAGATGAGAGAGCTGGATTAACCAGACCCATATCAGCCCTGCATTTATTCCCAGTCCACAAAAAAGCTTTGCTCGAATACTCATTTTTTTACTCAACAGTGAGAGACAACCATCCTATTTATGCAAAGACTGGAAACACATCTTAACATGTCCTAAAGGAGAAAAGCATTGCTGGGGAGAGAATTAGAGGAAGAACAGCCTCAATAATGTTGCTGATAATGGAACTCCCAGATAAGATGGAAGAACATACAGCTGGACTATGGTTTTGTAGCTGGTACTTTTTTTTTTAATGCCTTATCAGAACAAATGAGGGCAACACCTGGTGGTATAATAAAAAGTTGTGCAGGTGTGTGTGAGAGCTGCTCACAATGGCCCCTGGTGCGTGGGACATAAGACCTCAGATCTAAGACGTCGAATGTCCCAATCAGAGAAGGCGTGGTGAATTCTGGGAGGTCAGAGTTCTTTCTCACCAGAGAGTGTTTTACAGTGACTCGTTCAGATGGATAGCATTCGCCATTACATCCTGAAAAAGAGTTTAGTACAACACGAGGAGGTTAGAGAACTTGCTTAGACCAAATAGTCCTAAAAGACGTCCGTTCAATCAAGCATTTGAAGCAGGCAGAAGAGGTAGTTTCTCACGTGGCAATGGAAGGACCAGAACATGAAGAAAACAATGGGATCTTTATCCAAAGATTCATATTCATGAATTGGGCTGAGTCATAGTTGGAGAACAGACTCCAATCCTGGAGTCTCTACCTGTAATCTGTATTACTCAAACTCTTTGGTCCTTGGTTCTTTTGTCTTTAAGCACAATAACAACATCTCCTTCATAGAGGAGTAAATGAGATGAGGCCTCAAAAGTCAATTACTAACAGTCATTTTTCTACCAACGAATGCTTTGCATTTCCCTTATCTGTACCCTAGGGGGTCAGTGGCCATGTCTTGGTTGACCAGTGAAGAGTTCAGTTGAAAAGCCTTATGGATAAGAATGTTATTTCTGAAAATTATGTTAAGTGAAGACACTGAGGCTCAGAGAGAAAAGGGGGCATGTTTTCTCTTACATGTGGAAGTTGGATTTAAATTATAAGCATGTATGAAAATATACACAGAGCTAGGTACATATATATGTGTATATATATACACACACACACATATACACACATACACATCCACAAAATGACTCAAATGTGATATATGCAGGGAGGATGCCAATGCTAGAACTCTCTCAGACTTACAGTTTAACTCAGTGAATACCAGGAAGTGAGTATTCATTCCGATTTAGCTAAGGAGACTGGAACTCAAAAGGAGGAGAGGGTTGGATGAATGAAGAGGGGAACGGTGATCAAACAGAATCTCAATACTCAATGTACATTATGTGAAAATAGAACTAAGAAGCTTGAGGGGGGGAGATGAGGGAGGAGAACGAAGAAAGGGGCGATCTTGATCAAACTGTCCTGTATTCACAAATCAACTTGTTGAGTTGAAACCTCTTTGTACAACTACTTAAAGGTCATTTAAAGAAAGAAAGAAAGAAAGAAAATAATGAGGAAAAAAAGAATTTTCTTTTTCAGTGTTGAAGATCAAGCCCAGGGCCTTGTGCCAAAAGCTGTACCACAGCGCTAACCTCGTCTCCACCTCCCCACCCTCTGCCCAGCCCAGTAGGAAGTTTTCAGAGATCAGATTGTAGTAGAGAGGAAGACAGTTCAGGAGAAAGGGAGGAACACAGAATAAGAAGGATCCAGAGTGAAGCCTTCTTGGCACGAATGGTGAATTATGTTCTTTTCACTTGCCTACGATGAACAAAACAAACCAAGATAAAATAATCACCATTCTTTTGCTCTCATTGAAGAAAAATCTCTGTCAAAGAAAACTAGCATGTGGACCTTGTCTTGGTAGAACTGGCTTAAAGCTGAGTTGAATGAGATGGAAAGAATTTAGGTCATGCAATAGGGTACCTGAATTAACAGATCACTATCTGTGATCAAATCATCTAAATATTACATCAGAGCTCAGGAAGAAGCTGTGTCTCTGAGATGACACTTCAGCATTTTGAATAATTTGTTTCTGTGATTAAAAAAAAAAGGAAAAGTAAGAGTTGACTGGAAGCCAGAGAGCCAATCAAGACCCTTTAAGCTCCAAGTAAGGTGCTCTACCATGCAACCTTTAAGAGCTTGAGGTACCCCTACTTCACTCCAACGTTTTCAGTGACACTGCTAGGACCATTTCAATCTCTGTCTTACACCTTCCTGTTTACTTCTTGATTCTTTATAATTTTATATATCTCTGGACTATAATTTGATGTTTTGACATATGCACATATCACCTCATGCCTTTATCACTGCTTTGTGGTGAAACTATTGTACACCCAATTCAAAGGGAGGGAAACTGAGGCTCAAAGAAGTCATGATTATGTGTAGACACCCAGGTAAGCTTTGGAAGCAGACTGGACCAGACCTGGTGCTTGTCTTCTGTATCATGCACTGGAAGTCAGAAGGTGGTTTGTATTCTATCTAGCACTCTAGAAGCCTTTGGTCTGCACATGCAGCCTCTCTTCTCTAAAACAATAGCAATGCCTTCAATGGCAGTAACACAAATTGTTTTCGTCCATAGTTCATTAGCCTAACCTGTCAGTGGCCTTAGCCTTCCTGCTGAGGAAGTCCTTCCCATGGAACTCACCTGATATTGGGTGAGCACTAGCAGTCTAGGCCACATCTTCCAAATTTCCTCGGCATTACTGTTAACATTTTTGTATCTCTGTCCATGAGACATTCTAGTTTAAGCTGCTTTAAAACAGTGTTGACCATATGAGACTCTTTGACCTCCACAGAAGGAGCCTTTGCATCAGCTTATACTGACGAGCAAAGTAACCTTCAAGGGGATCTCCTTGTAAGTTCCTGGACGAGAGTATTTGACAGACATGATCAGTGAGCAGGGCCCCATAGAACACGAGGAGTCAGAAGGTTGGAGAATGTGACTCAAGTGGTAGAGCACCTGCTTAGCAAGTGTGAGGCCCTGAGTTAAAACTTCAGTATAACCAAAAAAAA
>NW_012267298.1:2204323-2214706 GCF_000151885.1 Dipodomys ordii | reverse complement strand
AGAAGAAGAAGAAGAAGAAGAAGAAGAAGAAGAAGAAGAAGAAGAAGAAGAAGAAGAAGAAGAAGAATTCTTACCACTCTTGTCTTTATTTATTCTATTCACTATGCCTAGCTCTTCTTATTAGGAGAAAGAGTTCAGGGGTTTATGTTTTATTTTTTGCAAGTGACTGAAACCCTGTTCAAACTGATTTCAAGCACAGTTGGGAATGTGTTGGCTCAAGGAAGCCTATCCTACCACATAGGGAGAGCCTGCCGAAAGAGGAAGCCAACACAGAGGAAGATATGTTCAGGAGAAGAGGATCACAGAATTCTGATGCGTTGAGCACACTCCTTGATAGATCAGTGCCTAGAGGAAGTATGTGCTTGTGTAAGCAGTAAATTTGGGGGTTATAAAAATGTGTTGTATAATGTTCTGTTTGCTTAGGCTTGTCGGAGATTAGTTTCTATTGTTTATAACAGAAAGAGCCTTGGACAATAAACAGGCTGAAGTACTCAAGCTTGGTTTACAGAGCATAGGGAGACATGGAAGAAGAGAGTTTTCAGGACATAAAAAGACAGCATCAGATTTGCCTGTGAAAGATACCACTGGTCCTTTTTTCTTGGGTCTTTCAGCCTGTGTTTACTGCTTTTTTCTATTGTCTACTACCTGGCAGCTCTGTGTTAGCTGTTTAAGATACAGAAGTGAAGACAGATAAGGTCTGTGTCATTGGGACTTCATATTCTCAGAGGGAAAATAGGTGGCAAACAAATGGATGGGAAGTCTAACTGTTGGCCAAGTTTGGTGAGAATAGTTTTAATTTCAGGACAGTTTCTGTGTAGCGCAGGACAACTACATCTACCTTCTGATTTTGCAGGAGAACTTGGTTCTGGGTAAATGTCATCCATTTTTCCTAAACCTTTCCTCTTGCCTTTGAGGCCAGTTAGCTCCTCATTTTCATGAGCCAGGACAAGAGCAGACAGAGTGAAAGAGAACTCCAGGCTGGAAGGGCATAGAAGGGTGGGAGTCAGCTCTGCTGTTACCAAGTCACCCCCTCCTCACTCCTGATACATGGTTCAACAACAAAATATCCTGGAAGAGAATCACTTGATTTCTAAAGCTCCAATAGCAAGGAAACAGACTCTATTGTAAACCACTGTCCACCACAATTCCTCATCTGTAGCCTGTATGTGATGAGTATCTACGTCTATATGAATGTGGTTTTCAGAAAGGACATTGTTACATGTTTCTTTGAATGCTATGAAACTGCTGGGTTTACTGTGCATCTCCTCCTGGATAGAGAGGAAAGAGAGAGGAGAAAGTAGGATTTTTTTGGTCTGGTTTGCCTCTGGGCCTAAAAGAGCCCAGCACGTTGATAATAGTCAATAAAATGATGAATGAGTGAATGAATCTATTAGCATTTGCCGAGTGATCCAGGGAAAGTTTGTAAGGATAGGGGACTTAGCCAGAGCCTACGAAAATTCTCAGAATTTCGAAAGTGATATTAGAACTGTGCTTTGCATAACTAATCTGGGAGCAATATAACAACGAACTATCAGCAAGAAATTGAAGTTGGAAAGCAGCCCAAGAGATAGATTGGAAGGGTAAGATTTAGAATGGCATGAATAGAATGACAAGATTTGTATCCATCAACTATCAAATGCAACACTGATAACCCCAAAATATAATGCATAGAAAAATACTAACAAGAAGAAGAAAAGCAGCAAGTACTTCCCCAATCAAATAGCTAAGGTCAACAATATAACTGATTTAGTATACATCCAGACATGATGCAATTAGAACAGCAATTCATATCTGAGGCCTTTCTTTCTTTCTTTTTCTTTCTTTCTTTTCCTTTCTTTCATAATTTCTTCCTTCCTTCCTTCCTTCCTTTCTTTCTTCTTTCTTTCTTTCCCTTCCTTCCTTCCTTCCTTCCTTCCTTCCTTCCTTCCTTCTCTCTCTCTCTCTCTCTCTTTTTCTTTCTTTCTTTCTTTTTTTTTTGTCGGTCGTGGGGCTTGAACTCTGGGCCTGGGCACTGTCCCTCAGTTCCTCACCTCAAGGCAAGTGCTCTACCACTTGAGCCACAGCACCACTTCTGGTTTTCTGGAGGTTAACTGGAGATAAGAGTCTCATGGACTTTCCTGCCTGGGCTGGCTTTGAACCACGATCCTCAGATCTCAGCCTCCTGAGTAGCTAGGATTACATGTATGAGCCACCGGTGCCCCGCTGTAGTTTGTTTTTCTAAAAAACCCACAATCCCAGTGTAATATTGAAAAAAAAACTGAGATGAAAGGGAAACAAAATTGATGGCTACTCTACAAAATACCTACCCAGTGCTCCTCAAATCTGTCAAAGTCCTGGAACCAAGGGCACTGAGGAATTGTCCCATGTCAAAGGGAACTGGACATATGACAACTAAGCGCATTCTTTGCCTTGAATCCTAGGATCAAAAAAGAGCATTGATGGAAAAATTGGTATAGTCTGAAAAGATACGCAGAGTTTAGTTTATAATGACATAAACCAACACTGGCATCTTAGTTTTTGACAAACACTGCAAAAATATATAAGAACTTCCAAGGGCTTTGAAACAGGCTGATGGATGTGTTAACTTTTCAATTCCCCCTCCCCCCCATAAATTGTAAGTTAGCCTAAAATCTTGTTTTAAATGTCACGCCTTTGTGAAAAATGATCATTGATTTCGCCCGCAGTTGCACTGGTAGATAGCTGAAGGTGGGCTCAGCCTCTACTGTCTAGCCTCTACTGTGCACTGACATTCAGCGTTAGCTCTGGTTCTGAGCACTGGGTGAGTTTTTTCTGGAGTACCCTGGCCTTCTCTATCTCAGTTCTCATCTGTCTCGTAGCATGAGTTTGAAGTGGTTAGAGGCTGGGAAGATTTCCAAGAAGAAATAATCCGAGTGAGCAGAAGTACACAACGATTCCTGCCGCCCAAGCATGAACAGAAACATCACTGGCTCCATCTCATTTTGGTGTCCAAAAGAAAGACATCTATCCCCTATTGATGGAGGAGTGGCGAGAATTCCTGCCATTTCTGTCCCCAGTGGTATCACTTAATTCTATTTTCTTAAGCCCTAGGGCTTAAGGAAAAGGTCAAGAGAAAGCCAGCAAATCAGATTCTTCTCATTTGCACCCACTGGTAGGGTGGGTGCTGGGGTAGGGAGGCACTGGTGTCTATGGGTAAACGTGGGAGTTGTATGCATATTTCAGATCTTCCTCCGCTTAGCCAAATTGGACTATTCTACTAAATTGCCCTTTATAAAATGGGGATGAGAGTAACGGAATGGGACTGCTGTTGTTATCAAGCTGAGATTTAGACATTGCCTTGAAATTATTTTGGTGTAGCAGGCCTGGCTTACGCCATTCACCGGCCAACCTTCTGCAAGATGTTATACAACCTTGAACTTCTGTCAATTCCTTTTTTTTTTTTTTAAACAAGCTACACAGTGATTTTCTCAGGACATGCCAGCATTTTTGGCTCATCTAAGTTTAAGCAAGCTACTCCATTCTTCATCTAACCTTCAATATCCTCATTTGGTAGAAAGAGAAAAGAAGGTTCCCGGTCTCTCAAAATTGTCCAAGGGGGTAGAATGACAAAATGCAAAGAAGCTGGTCCAGTACATGGCTAACATAAGTATTTAATGTAGGCATTTAAAGGCAGGCATTCCTGTTTTTCTAGCACATTGAGTTCCTCTAGTTTTTCTAATCTTTCTGCTTTCTTTCTTTCTTCTTCTTTTCCCAATTTCATATAGCACATCCCAATCCATGTTTCATATCTCCTCCTTTTAAAGGAAACTTAGATTTTTTTTTGGCCAGTCCTGGGACTTGACATCAGGGCCTGGGCGCTGTCCCTGAGCTTCTTTTGCTCAAGGCTAGCACTCTATAACTTCTGGCTTTTTCTGTTTATGTGGTACTGAGGAATTGAACCCAGGGCTTCATGCATGCTAGATGAGCACTCTACCACTAAGCCACCTTCCCAGGCCAGAAACTTAGATTTTTATTCATTCTTTTGCAATTTGCATTGTGTTGCTGGTAAAGGAGAAAATTTGTGTGTGCATGTGTACAAGTTCATGTGTATGCGTGTGCCGAGGCTCCTCACACCCTCATTATGGAAAGGAAACGGCTGTCAGAAGGAGAGGGCAAAGTTAAGTCCACACCTGAAGAACATACTTCAATACACTGATAAAGAGTGGAGAACCTATCAATTGTCCTAAGGAAACTGAAACAGTTGTACTGATAAACAGACCAATTGAGAACAACTACAATCTCAGTGACTTATCTGAATTCAAATAAGAACAGGCTCAGAGGGTTTGAAGGTGAGAAGTCACTTGAACAAACTCAGGGAGCCTTTTGAGAAAGAGGATATTGATGCCTAGGTTTCCCTTCTATGCTCCGTTGTGTTCAGAATTCTGCCATGCATGAAACAAAGGCCTTTGGGCAGGAGTCCTCTTTGTACCAGATCGGTGGGCAAGGAGCGCAAAAACAAGGCCAGATCGTGATAAATTTGGTTAGTGTACAGATCCTTCTTTCTTTCCTTCTTCTTTTTTTTCTTCACTACTTCTGCTTGAAATTTGTGGTCGCCCTCAGAAGGACTGGCACCCTACAAGGAAAGTAGAAAGAACCAATTGACTCTTCTCAAAACAAAACAAAACAAATCTAACAAAGACCCTTTTCTTCCCCAAGGATGACTCTCTTGGAAAGTAAAAAGTGAGACCACTTGCAGTTACCTGACTGCAAAACAGTGCCATGCTTATGAAAAGAAGTGAGTTTTTCACTTACCCAATTTAAATGTGGCTCCACAGAAATTGCCCAGATCTTTAAAAAGAATGTGGTCTTCAGACTAGAGACTAAGGCAGAGAATTTCAAAGCCAAAAGGAATATTTTGTCTTTAGCCAACCAAAAGTAAATGTTAAAAAGAGCCACTCTTCTCAAATGTTCTTAACACATGTACTCAGATACTTTGTTCAGATATCCTAGATTGAGCCAGGAGACCTTGTCTGACAGTTGTTTCAGAAGTAGGGTAGCTGCTTTCATTGTGTGAATATTTTCAGCAGCCTAGTGACTTTTGAAAAGCACCTTTAGATGTGTTTTGGGACTCATACCTACTTAAAAAAGGCATTTGTAGTGGCGCCGTAGCTCAAGTGGTAGAGCGCTCGCCTTGAGTTGAAGAGCTGAGGGACAACGCCCAGGCCCAGAGTTCAAGCCCCACGACCGACAAAAAAAAAAAAAAGGCATTTGTGCTGGGCACCAGTGGCTGATGCCTGTAATCCTAGCTATCTAGGAGGCTAAGATCTGAGGATCATAATTTGAAGCCAGCCCAGGCAGGAAAAACTCTGTGAGACTCTTATCTGCAATTAACCACAAAAAAAAAAAAGTGAAGCTTCGGTTCAAGTGATAGAGTGCCAACCTGGAACAGAGAAAGCTAAGGAACAATGGACAGTGCTCAGGTCCCGAGTTCAAGCATACACACACACACACACACACACACACACACACACACTCACTCACATACACACACACACACACAGAGGCATTTGTCTTGAGCTGGGCACATTGGTCAGCTTTCCCTCTGAAAAATTCACATTATCTTTATAGTCACAATGGGGAAGGGAAAAGCAGTGTGGCATCATATAAAAGAGTTTCATCCTGTGTGAGGAGAGCAAGGAATTTGTGGTTATTTCTTTAAGTCAGGTGGGAGCAAGTAATGTGTTATTGCTTGGTACTAGTTCTTCCATTGGACATCTCAGGAATCCCCTGGAAATACTTTCAGAATGCTTGTCCCATTGGCCTAGTGGAGATACAGGTGTGACAAGGGACCCCCATAGTGAGGCCCACACAGCTGCCACGGGTGCTTTGCCTGTCCTATGGGGATTCAAGTCACCCGACTTTTCATTGAGACAGGTTTTAGTTATTTATTTATTTTGTGCCAGTCCTGGGGCTTGAACTAAATGCCTCCGTGCTGTCCCTGAGCTTTTTTGCTCAAGGCTAGAACACAACCTCTTGAGCCACAGCTCTACTTTCTTCTGGCTTTTTTTTTTTTTTTGGTGGTTAATTGGAGATCAGAATCTCATGGACTTTCCTGCCTGGGCTGGCTTCAAACTGCGGTGTTCAGAGCTTAACCTCCCAAGCAGCTGGTATTACAGGCATGAGCCACCAGTGCCCACTTCTTTTAAAGACAAGATTTTGCTATACATATACATTTATACATTTATATATTCCTACACACACACACACACACACATTCCAGGCTGACCCGGAGCTTACTATTTCATACAGATTGGCCATGAGCTATTTTCCTGTCTTAGCCTTCCAACAGCTGGTATTATAGGTGTGTGTACCTACTTTGTCTGTTGGTTCACACAAAGTGACAGCATTATCTTTGAGTACTACCATTTATTCAGAAAATGTCTGGTTTATATACCAAACAAAATGATTGGTAACGTTGGCCCAGAGATAAATAAGGCATGTTTGTTTTTAGTCTTTCAGATGCTCATAAACTAAAAGGGAGAAAGAGACATATGCAAATCGGCACAGAGAGAAAGTACAGCCGAGGGTTCCGAGCGGCTCAGAAGGGGAGGAAGATGCTGGGCCTCAACATTTCTCTGCTGGCTGTGATGCCTTTGTCGCTGGCGGAGGAACATTATGAAGGTCTATTTACTTATTTCCTGAAAGGGAGTTGGGGGACATGATGTTTAATTTATGTGTCTTTGTCTCTGGGAACTCCTGGAACAATTGTCTATTGGGTTCAAAATCAGGAATAACTGCTTTCCCTTTGAAGAAGTACATCTTTTCTTTTATTTCTCTTTCTTTCTTTTTTTTGGTCCGGTCGTGGGGCCTGAACTCTGGGCCTGAGCGCTGTCCCTCAGCTCTTCAGCTCAAGGCTAGCGCTCTACCACTTGAGCCACAGCGCCACTTCTGGCTTTTTTCTTTTTTCTTATGTGGTGCTGAGGAATGGAACCCAGGGCCTCATGCATGCAAGGCAAGAGCTCTACCACTGAGCCACCTTCCCAGCCTATCTCTCTCTCTCTCTCTCTCTTTCTCTATCTGTTTCTCCCTTCCTTCCTGCCTTCCTTTACCTCCTCCTTCCCTCCCTCCTTCCTTCCTTCCCTTCCTCCCTCCCTCCCTCCCTTCCTTCCTTTCTTCTTGCTTCCTTCTTTGTTTTTTGCCTTATAGACAGTTACTAAAACCAGATGAGGTTTCCTTTTCCAAATCAGGTGCTTGTGAATTTACACTAGAACCAAAGCTGAGGTCCATCCATTGCACCTTTCAGTAACCTCGGATATACACGGAGCTACAGTCTCACTTTACATTCTACTGTAATTTCCTGTCTTTGTGTTAATACCTTTATATTTCCTTTTTTTTTTTGGTCGGTCATGGGACTTGAACTCTGGGTTTGAGCGCTATCCCTCAGCTCTTCAGCTCAAGGCAAGCGCTCTACCACTGGAGCCACAGCCCACTTCCGGTTTTCTAGTGTTTTATTGGAGGTAAGAGTCTCACTGACTTTCCTTGCCTGGGCTCACTTTGAACCGTGATACTCAGATCTCAGCCTCTTGAGTAGCTAGGATTATAGGCTTGAGCCACTGGTGCCTGGCTATATATTTCCTTCTTAATACCTTTTTTATTTTGGTGTGTGTGTCTCTTCTTTTTCCACACTCCTGGGGCTTGAACACAGGGCCTGGGTGCTGTCCCTGAGCCTATTTGTGATCAAGGCTGGTACTCTACCACTTGAACTATAGTACCACTTCTGTCTTTTTTTGAATAGTTTATTGGAGATAAGAGTCTAACAGATTTTTCTCACTGGGCTGGCTTTGAATCATGATCCTCAGATCTCAGTCTCCTAAGTAGTTAGGATTACAGGTGTGAGCCACTGGTGCCTGGCTCTTGTAATATTTAACAAACTAAGAGTTGGACTGGATGGCTCAGTTCTGTAATCTTAGTTACTCCAGAAGCTAAGATTGGGGGATGGAGGTTAGGTCAGGAAAAAACTTTGTGAGATCCCATTTCAGCCAACAAAACCTAGGCATCCCAGCCATGAGGGAAGTGTAAATAAGAATTGTGGTCCAGGCTACCCTAGGCCTCGAAGAACTGGGGGCACAGTTCAAGTGGTAGAGTACTTACTTGCCTAGCAGGTGTAAGGACCTGAGTTCAATCTTGAGTACCACCCCCCGAAAAAAATCTAACTATCCCTAACCCAAGAGGAGACAAGTGATAGAGGAGAGGAAAAATCAGCTAATAGAAGAGACTGCTTGAGACAGAATAAAAAGCATATGAAAAAGCATAAAAGTTGTGAAATGAACACAAATACTGGCTTCCATTTCAGTGTCACACAGTGTCCTAAGAGGAATTCACAGAGCAACAACTCCCCCCCTCCCCCGCCCTCCATACTTAACACTGACTTCTTGTTCTATTAAGTGCATTCCGAATATTTCTAATATCATTTCTTAGGGCGAGCCAGCATGACTTGTGGGAGGTAAGCAAAAGACAGTTTTATTCAGCTTCTTATATCTTATCCCTTTAATTCCACTGTGGGGGTATGTTAATCCTCATAGCCCTAAAGGAAACTTGGTTAGGTCCCAAAGCTTTTCTGGTACCTCTCATTTGATCATAAAACAGCATCTCAATGGGGGAATTAAAATGTCTGGCTCTATATAATTCTAAGTTGGAATAAAATGGGGCTTTTTTTTTCTTTCCTTTAGCTTAGAAGAGAATCCAGCTGTTGGGGAAAGGGTAGACATGACTACTTCTATATATCCTAGGTTTTTTTTTTTCTTACTCTCTTATGACCCAAGGTTTCAAACCACTCTAGCAGAGGTGCAACTGGCTGTATAGAATCAGGTTTGGCATGATTCTGTAGAATACTGCAGGATGTCAGGATAGAACTTGGACTTCTGTCTCTTGATTGGCTTGCAATGGTAGAAGTCAGCTGCCATATTGTTAGGACACTCAAGTTGTTCTCTGGTGATGGCACCACAGAAAATGGGGGCAAAAGCCAGGAACAACTTACCAAATACAAGCACAATCCTCCTTGGAGCTGATCTTCTGGGTACAACCATGTATTCCGATAACTGTAGCACTTGGGGAGAGACATTGCCATTTTCTGGATGGCAACATTTATATCCTCAATTTGGTGTGGAAATTAAAAAAAAATGGTTCTAGATCTTTACCACCATTTGGATTTTAGTCTTTTGAACCTATTTTAAGGCCTCATTTTAGAACGTGCCTCAGTTTCCCTTCCTACCACTGATTATGTTTTCTTTATACAATGTGTGCAGTGTCTTGGTTAGGGTATCCTCTTCCTCTGTGTTCTCATTGGTGCCTGCCACATGTGACTTGCTCCTAACTTGTGACTGTAACTTGTGCATTGCAGAACTCAGCTGATTCCTTACAATGATATCCCAGCCCCGACCAGGTTGGGTAGTCATGGCCTTGGAAAACAGAAAAGTCAAAAATAGTTGGAATATTCATGCTAAAACAGAAGTCCGGAAAGCTACCCATGTTCTGTAAATTTTTTTTTTTTTTGCCAAAGAACTCAGATTTCTGTTCAGATCTGCAAGAGCAAAATTCCAAAAATGTCTCTTCTTAGCAGAGAAAGCCAGAGAGGGAGAAAGGAAGAGAGAAAAGAAAAGGGAGAGAGATGAAGATGGAGGAGAGAGAGAGGGAGAGACAGGGAGAAGGAGAAGAAGACAGAAAAGAGAGAGGAGAAAGACAAGAGAGGGAGAGAGAAAAAGAGAGACAGGGAGAACAAGAAGAGAGATCTGTTTTTTGTAGCTGTGACCTAATTCTGCTAATAAGGAATTTATTATGAAGAGCTAGATAATTTGTTTAACATTTAGTTACAAACTTATTTCTATTCAAGAAAGATCTGGTGTTTTTTTTGGGGGGGCATTTGGAGAGCTGCTGTTCTTTTCTAACAATTTAGGTGAACTTGTATGCAACACATATGAAGCAATTCTATGCTTCCTCCTCCTCTGAATGAGTCTGGGACTATCTGTTGACCAGAGATAAACTATCAGAAAACTTTGAAGAGCTATAAGTATCTTACCTATTTGAGGTTTCATTATTATTTTGTCTTTTGTATTTAGTCATTTTCTGGAAAGGGGAGAAAAATGGGTTATATGACATTATAAAGACATTAAAAGTCAAATAAAAAACAAGTTAATGCATGATGACTGTTAAGTAAGTTTCTGTTAATTGAATCGTATTTCCCCATCGATTTGCATAAGAAATGATGGTTGTTTTCCATAGGGACAGGTGGCTTTCAATGAAACAAAATCACAACCCCAAGTGCAGAAAATCTTTAAGCAGTCATATAAAACACCAAAATGGGTCACAGGTATGTGGGGAATCTGCCTGCCTGTCTGCCTCCCTCCCTCCCTCCCTCCCTCCCTCCCT
>NW_012267298.1:2192071-2204163 GCF_000151885.1 Dipodomys ordii | reverse complement strand
CTTCCTTCCTTCCTTCCTTCCTTCCTTCCTTCCTTCACTTCTTCTCCTTCTCTCCCTCCCTCCATCCCTCCCTCTCCTCCCTTCCTCTCCCCTTCTCTTTCATCTCCTCTTTCTATGTAGCCCAGGCTGGACTTAAATTCTCAATCTTTCGGTCTTCTCTTTCTGAACACTGGGATTACAGATACCACATCCAACATGGACTAAACATTTTATCCAAAGGAACTAAGGTCATGCAAGCCATTGGAGACTGGCGGAGAACGATGGGGATGTCATCATTGCTGGTGTCAGCATGAAGCGGTCACTGAGGTTCCAGTGACTTACCTGATGACTTTGTGGAGTTTGCTGGGAAGTTCTTTCCCATTGGACCTGCTCAGGTAAGGGCAGGCGGTGTCCTCGATCTTAGACACCCTCTGGAGAGCCCCTGGGAGTCTCACAGGCCTGGTGGCACCAGCCTTCAAATGCATGGCCTGGCCACCCCTGTGCCTTCTGGATCTGAACTGGTTCTTTTCATTAGCAGATTCGCACTGGCATCCGTTTGAGGGAGAGGAGCTTGGAAGGGAGGGGCAGGGGTAACTTGGGCTACACAGGGAGCAGGGGTTCCCTGAGTGTGTTCACTGTTCCTGTGGTTGTTCACCTGGGTTGTTTTTGCAAACCATTGACATCTATCAGCTTAAAAAAATTCGATGATCAGGGTGAGTTAAATAACCGACTCAGGGTCTTACAAATGCTGTTTAGCCATTCATTCTAATTTAGTCATCAGTTCCATAGACCTGAGTTCAAACCTGACATATAGGGAAAACCCCAAGTTCCTTTAGTATTTCATACATCTCAAACAGAAGTGTAACTTTTAGCAGTCTCATCATCACTTGGAACGAGCACCCCACCCCACAGTTTCTGAATCAGCAGCTTTGGGTGGTGGGCAGGATGAGGTGCTGAGAGTTCATTTCCAATAACTTCTCAAGTGAAGCTGAAGCTGCTGGTCCATGGGCTTTAGTGAGAACCCCAGAGCAGTACAGGGGTCCTATTCCTCACCCAGATTCACTGGGGCTCCATCCAGGAAGATCTTGAAAACATGACATTTACTTTAAATACTTTTGCTGCCCTTGAATATGATTACTATTCAACTATGCTTGTCTTGTGTGTATGTGTGTGTTTGTGTGTATATTGTATG
The DNA here is from genome assembly GCF_000151885.1 of Dipodomys ordii. NCBI lineage: Eukaryota > Metazoa > Chordata > Mammalia > Rodentia > Heteromyidae > Dipodomys > Dipodomys ordii. The sequence goes on along the minus strand of NW_012267298.1, from coordinate 2,202,992 downwards.
TATGAGTATGTAGATGCATATGGGTGTGTGTGTGTGTGTGTGTGTGTGTGTGTTAGTCATGTGGCCTTGAAAGAGAATCACACAGCAAGATGCTGAGTTCTCTCTTTTATTTAGAAGCCAAATAGAATACGTGGTACTAAGCATAGTTTCCTGATTGAGCCAGAATGCTAAATTAAACTTCTGAGTTGATGATTTATTTATTATATCATTGTGAGTTTTTTTTAAGATCAGCATTCAATAAGTAAATGGTCCAAATCTCACGTTAACATTCATGGAAGTAACATTAGTCTTGATGAATTATTTGCTTATTCATTGAATATGTAATTTAATTCTATAGAAATTACATGGCAATTTAGCAGACATTAATGAGCAGATACTGTCTCACAGCTTAACGAACCTGTCATCCCTTTAAGATAGGGGAAACATTTAAAGGAATTAACAATCAGCGAGGAGAAACCTTGCTCAGAAATTCAGCCTTTATGGAATCTCACAAGTTCAGATACACAGATTTCAAACCCCAGGTCAGTGTCTGGTGATAGATCCAATTGCTTTCTGGGAAGAGACAGAAAGACTTGAGTGTAAACTCAGGAAACAAATATTCTAAAATATACAATTGATTCCCAACAAACTATTATAAATGATATAGTATCATAATGCTACTATTTACCTCAGCAATAATAGTTTTCTTCCCATCCTTTCCCTCCTTTCTTCTTTCCCTCCTTCCCACCCTCCATTCTTGTCTTCCTTCCTTCCATTCCTCCTTTCTTTCCTCCCTGCCTTCCTTCTATTTGACTTTATTTCACACATTTGTTTATTATAATAGATTCAACTTGGGAGCAGACAGATAGAAGGGATGTACAAGCACAGGGCAGGCACGAGGTGGGGTGCCGAGGTTGTATGTGCTCTCTTGGTGGACCTAGTTGTTCACCAACATGGAGGCTTCTCAGTGAACAATTCCTTCAGGAATCTGGGATGATCTGTTTTCTCGTTTATGTCCCTCTCAGTCACCACTCCCTTCCTCAGCTGTACCCTGCCCCTTTCCTATCTCCAAGCTCGCTGTACATCTCTCAAATTCCTTCTCCACCTTTGAGATGAGGCTGGAGCATCATGTGCTCCGTGCTGCCTGTGTGATCACCTTTGCTTACAGAGAGTTCAAGGTGTCGTTCACACCCCCTTCTAACTGAGCGCTTTCTCTATAATTGTCTATATTCATGCTTGTGGACTCAAATCCAGGGAGTTCCTTGAGGAAATGTCTTGGGTTTTCATACTCACAATCATGATCTCTGGCCAAGGATAAGCAGTTGGGAGAAGAAGTTAATTTATGCTGTTTCCATTGCACAGGGTGGCTACAAATCATAAAAGAGAAGGTTCCAGAATGGAGATTAGGAGCCCACTCTCATGACATTCATTCCTGTTGGAGGAGTTATCACACCATCAGACATTCTACCTACACAAGATCATTCATATTGAATGATAGGCATATTGAATATTTCTATTGACTATTATTCTGCATGTTCCTGGCATTGCATTATGCAGCATCCTGGCATGTCGGAGGTCACAGCATTTTTCACTCGCTGTGCCAGGTGCGAAGATGAGCTGTCACACGTCAGGCACTGAGCCAGCTTCTGGGGACACAAAGAGTGGTGTGATGGACAAACTGCTCTCTACCCCCTCAGCTCTGTGGGACTCTCGTAGGGATGAGGACGGGATGGGATGATTCTCATTAATTGCATCTCATAATCGATTATTATGCTTTGGATTCAAATAGTTAAATTCTCTAAGAACTGGATGAATCAAACACTGTGAGGAGAAGACATCAAGCTTTGAGGTTGGACAGGCATGGTTTCAAGACTCACACTAATCTAGTCATGCTCTTCCCCAGCACTGAGCCAGCTGAGTGGTTGGTTTCAAAGACCAACAACTGCCCCTGCTTTTCTGTTGGTAAGAGCTCTTCTCCCTAAGATCCCTGTAGAGCACACTCTTTCTTTGGGTGGTGGTGTTATCTCTGTGTGGGTGACAAAAGGCCAATGCTGGCCAATGCTTTGTGTGAAGAGAGGGCCATTTACATTCTAGGGCTCCCTATGGGATCAGGTCTTGATCGGACCTCAGCCGAAGCCCCAACTTGGGCCAGCTCTTTCCTTGGCTTTCTTCTTTCTTCTCCTTTAAAGAGCAGTGCCCCAGTAAGTCAGCCTCGCAGGAGCTCCCATCTTGGGTTCTGCTTCTAGGGTTTCCGGTTTCAGATCAATGACATGAATACTATTGACAACTATTGACAGCTATGGATGAGGTTACCTCCTTAATTCTTATTCAACTCTGTGAGGTCACTTTGACTAGGGAGCTGAAGACCAGAAAGGTTCAAGAAAATTCATCTAAGTTCACACAGTTTCTAGGGCTGGGCACAAACTCAGGTCTAGCTTTTGGTTCACAGAGGCTGGGATCAAACTCAGTTGGTCAGCTGGACATGGGTAGCTTATATCTGTAATCCTAGCTACTCAGGAGGCTGAGATCTGAGGACCCCAGTTTGAAGCCAGCATGGGGCAAGAAAGTCAATGAGACCCTTATCTCCAATGAACCATCAGAAAACCGGAAGTGGTGCTGTGGCTCAAAGTGGTAGAGGACTAGCCTTGAACAAAAAGAGCTCAGGGATAGCACCCAAGTTCTGAGCTCAAGCCCCACAACCAACAAAAACAAAACAAAAACAACATGAACAACAACACTACCACAAAACCACTCAGTAGGTCTAGCTTTTGGTTTCATTGAAGGAGATCCTTACAAAACCTTCCATCTCTGCATAACAGCACATGGCTCATTGTCAACTAGAGTTAGTTGCAGATGATTTCTTTCTATGACTGGGTCTTTAGGTTTGGTGACAACAGAGAGAGAAGATGCTCATTGTCTAACCACCAACTTCCACTAGTAGCGTGAAAGAGAAAGACAGAGCTAGAGGTACAGGGACAGCACAGAAAGTATAAAAGATACAGAGGAGATAGAGATAGAGAGAGTGACAGAGAGAGACAGGAGAGAGATAGGAGAGACAGGAGACATAGAGAAAGAGTGAGACAGAGACAGAAAGAAGAGCAAAGAGATAGAAGAGACACAGAGCGAGAGGTGAGAAACAAACAGAGGAGAGGTAGAGAAAGGAGAGAGGTACAGAGAGAGAAGAGAGAGACAAGAGAGAAGAGAGACAGATGGGCAGAGAGAACCAGATGGATGAGTGATTGCCATGCAGAGAAGATACATTATGTTTCTAGAAAGAGCTTCATCGTGGAGGGGATTAAGATGGACTTTCTCAAAAAAATCTTGCTGCATTCTTGTCAGCCACTTGTTTTAGGAGCAACAGAAAAGTCCTTGTCATTTTGAGGAGCCTCCATACTACCTTCCAAAGTGGTTGAACAAGTTTACACTCCTACCAACAATGCAGTAGGGTTCCCTTCTGTCCACATCCCCTCCAGCATCTGTTGTTATTAGAGTTCTTGATTATAGCCATTCTAACTGGGGTGAGGTGGTATCTCAATGAACCAACCCAGATGCCCCTCAGTAGATGAATGAATCAAGAAAATGTGGTATATATACACAAAGGAATTCTATTCTTCCATCAGAAAGAATATTTCCCCATTTGTTAGGAAATGGAAAGACTTGGAAAAAATTAAGTGAAGTAAGCCAGGCCCAAAAAAACATAGGTCCCATGGTTTCCCTTATTTGCAATAACTAGTATATATCTGAGACAAGCAGAAACAGTCAGACAAGTTGATGGTAGATGAAATGAACCCCAAGATAAGGACTCAAATGGTTTTTTTTCTTGCTGTTGTTTCTAACATATTTATAAGATTTTTTTTGTTGCTTTGTATGCTCCTCCCCCATGATATAACCCCTGTTTTCACTGTATTTGATGTTGGTATAATTTGTGGAGGGGAAGGGAAAAAACAAATTGTTTAAATAGGGATACAGGTGGACCCATTGCAACAATGAAATGTACAAGACATTGTGTTGAAAAACCAACTTTACAACTTTGGCAGTGGGGGTAGGTGAGGGGGTGAGGGGGAGATGGGAAGGGATGGGAAGGGGAAACAAAGGAGGAGGCAACAGTGCTTGATAAGAAATGTACTCATTACCTTGCTCATGTAATTGTAACCCCTCTGTACACTATTTTCACAATTAAAAAAAAAGAAAAGTCTTTGTCATTCCTGATCAATAACGCACAGGGGTGAAGTTGGTGCTGGGTCAAGGAAACTGTCCACCTGCCATGGCTTTCCAGGACCTCTGAGTAGAGCACCCAGCATGCAGTGGGGCTCAGGACTAATTACAGTGAATGACTGAGCATTTTCAGCAACTGTGGCCCAAAGGTTTCTCTGGCAGCCGCTAAAGTGGTTCTACATGGAGCCCGTCTCTCCAAACTGGGTCAGCGGGTCAATTGGGCCTTTTATATGCCAACCAGGCTGCCTGTATTTACGTTTGGGGTCAGATCTAGGGCAGAAAAAAAAGACTCAGGCAAAAGAAATCCATTTAGAATTTTGCAGGGCCGAGGCTGACTTTGTGGAGGAGCTGTTCATTATTTATAGACCACACAATTGTGTTTTGTACAGTAACCTTATTTGGGCATATAAATAAGCAAAGCCTAAGAGAAGAGAACAAAAATGCATTGATTTTTTTTCCTTCCTCAAATGAAAGGTAGATGGAGTGATTTTATATTTATGCATTCCTGGTTGGCATGTTACCCAGACATTAGGAATTAGAATAGATTTAATCCTCCAATCCATACTAATGGGGACATTAAAAGCACTGTTTGTTTATTAAATTTATCTTTTTGACATTTTAAAATAGAGTCCATGGCAGTCTTGAAATGCAGGCGCTGAATAATGGTAACATTTAGCATTTATTAAATGCCTATTATGACTGTATCAGACACTGTGCTAAGCGACACACACAATCTCATCCAATCCTTCCTGCTCAAGTACGAAAAGACATCTGTTTGAACTCCTGTCTCACAGATGAGAAAGTTAACACAGAGAAAGTGCAATGTTTTGCCGAAGTTTGTTTAGCTGAGTAGAGAAGTTGGAGATGGAAGCCAAATTATCTTTCTAAATTCATGAACTTGATTTTCAGATCCCACTGGATTCTGGGGATCCCCTCAGCTGTCTGGTGGGATGTCCCTTCCTGTTCCTAAGTGACAGGTGAAAGAAGAGAAGAGAACTGAGCCTCAGTGAAGGTTTCCTGTCCTTTTTCCTGTATGACCTTGACTTATAGCCACAATGTATTCAACTACTACTTTTGGGCGCCTCTAAAACCTTTTCTCTAAACCAAAAGACGATCTTTATTTCCTTGACATATGTTCTTACAGGGGTCATTTTATTTCATTATTATTATTATCTTTAAGGAATTGTACAAAGGGATTTCAGTTCAACATCTCAGTTTATGAGGACAATGCATCTTGATCAATGTCACTCTTCATCATTCTCTCCCATCCCTACCAACTTCACCCATCCCTCAAATTACCAGGTTCTATTTTGACCTATGTACATTGAATATTATGACTTTTTTTTGGGGGGTCCGGTCGTGGGGCCTGAACTCTGGGCCTGGGCGCTGTCCCTCAGCTCTTCAGCTCAAGGCTAGTGCTCTACCAATTGAGCCACAATGCCACTTCTGGCTTTTTTCTTTTTACTTATGCGGTGCTGAGGAATCGAACCCAGGGCCTCAGGCATGCAAGGCAAGCACTCTACCACTGAGCCACCTTCCCAGCCCCTATGACTTTTTTTTTTAAAATTACCCTTCTGTCCAATCTTTTGTCTTCCTCCTGCCCCCGCCTCACCCAGGGCCATACCATTTGGATTTTTATAACATCCTTTGTGGGGCAATACAAAATCATCAGAGGAAGACAACAGGGAGCAGCTGGAAGCAAGAATATGAGAAGCCCATCTATCTGTTCTGTATCAAATGATTTCCCAGACCAGAAATTCCTCACCCCTGGCCAATGGGATGAATCTTGGGGCTCTCTGGGGAAAAGCATCCCAAGGAAAAGGAGCTGCTAGTGAAAAACCTAGGAGAAGAGCTTGTTTGCAGTAGTGAGGAATGACTGGTGGCTGAAGTATAGTACACAGAGGGAGGAAGTCAGAAAGGCAATAGGTCTAGGTGGTAGAGGGCTCTGTAGACCAATACAAGAACTTCAGCTGTTATTATGCATGAAATAGAATAAAATTGGAAGGGTTTTGAAAAAAAAGGAGTGATGTTATATACTTCTGTTTTTTCTATGTTTCTGGAACTAGAACCCACAAAGCATGTTAAGCAGACACTGTACCATCCAGTTAAATTCCCCCTTCTGACATTATGTGATATGCTTCATTAAACAGCTATTAGTTACCAGTGTTGGGAGATAAGAATTAGAGAAACAGTCCCCCAATAAATCATAGCGCTACTGGGTAAGAGATAGAAGGCAAGAACTACAGTGCAGCAAGAAAAGGCTTGTGGCTGAAGTGGGAGGCCATTGGAAATCAATGTGGTAGCCAGTCTCCAAGATGACAGCCCCATCTGTGTCTCTGTCCTGATGTAGTCAGTCTCTTTACGCTGTAAACCCTGTACCAAACAGAATACCTTGGAAGTGATGATGTGTAACTCCGAAAACTAGATCAGAGAAGACTGCAGCTTCTGCCTTTCTTGGTGGACCTCAGCCTCTAGGAGAGGCCAGATCCTCTGTCGTGAAGACTCTGGAGCAGCCCCCCAAGAGCTCTGTGAGGTGAGGAGATACCTGACAATGGACAGAACCCCTTTTCTTATGGTGTGAGTAAACTGTCCTCCATCTAGATGCTACTACTTCAGTCCAGCCTTCGGATGACCCCCAACTTCATGGGACACCCCAAGCCATCGCCATCCAAGGCAAGCTGCCCTCAAATTCCTGATCCAAGGAAACAGATAACATTTAGGTTAATGTATTGCATATTCGGAGCTAAGATTCTTCAGGAAGATATCCAGGATGGAGATGAGGGAGATGGTAATCACAAAAGGCTTTCTGGAGGAGGTGATAACTGAGCTGTGTCTTGAAGGATGGGTAGGACTCCTAAGTTAGAATTGGTAAAGAGAAGAGAATATCCTGGCAGTGGGAATTTCCAGACAGAATGCATGCTGCATTTAAAGGTTTGGATGTAGGCTCAGTTAGAGATAGAAGAGGCCAGGCAAATAATGCGAAGTGAGGCTGATTGCAAGTCAGGCATGAAGCCTACCAGAAGTAGAAGGCCCGAGCCCCCAGAGAAGCGGTCTTGTCACTCAGCTCGAGGTATTTGCTCCACATGCAGAATATAGGCCCAATTTATTTATATTTATTTATTTATTTTGTCTCTTGTGGGGCTTGAACTCAGGGCCTGGGCACTGTCCCTTTGCCTCTTTGTGCTCAAGGCTAGTGTCCTATCACTTGAGCCACAGCACCACTTCCGGTTTTGGAGTGGTTAATTGGAAATAATAGTCTCACAGGGACTTTTCTGCCTGGGCTGGCTTTGAACTAGGATCCTCAGATCTCAGCCTCCTCAGTAGCTAGGATTACAGGTGTAAGCCACCAGTGGCTGGCTCAGTTTATTTTTATATCTGTCTTTAAGTGCTTGTACAAAGGAGTTACCATTCAACAGATCAGTTTATGATTTGTGCATCTTGATTGATGTCACCTTTTCATTGTTCTTCTCCACCCCTTCCACCCCTCCATTTTCATAATTTTGTAGGATATGCAGTGAATTTTTACTATAAATCTCTCTCACTTTTCTTTATCTGTCTGTCCCATCCCTTTGACCTTACCCCTCACTTGAGTACCCATTTCTGAAGCCCAACTTTTTCATATCTTCACATTTGCTAAGAGAAGCCAGAAATTGTTTGTAATATAAAGTGTAATTTTCAAAATGTAGACAATCAATACTTTTAGTGACCGAATTCCCAGCTTGTCAACCCCTTCTCTTGCAGCTCCTCATGAGTCAGCTGGTGGAGATTTTGCTTTTCCTCTGATGCTGAGCATGGACCTTTGTCCTCAGCCTCCTGGTTAGTCTAAGAGTCAGGTGACTGGTGCAATGATTAACTGTGTCAGTGGCTTCCCAAATGGTGGTGCAGAATGGTGATGTTCCACTGAGAGGACGAGAGCCGATGTTCATTCATGTGCAGAGCACCATAGGACCTTGGTAAAGTCACCCACAGCCTAATGCTCTTGTGCAGAAAGTGTCAAAGAAAACCTACAGAGCTTGGGGGCTATACCTTGGTCTGTGAGCTCTGTGTACATTTCAGAAGCCACAATGCTACAGATGGCGTCCAGGCAGCCTACTTTGTTTCCAGAACCTGCTGTGTGGCTGTGTCCACATGATAGATGGAGAGGGCACCGAGTTTATGGAGCTCTTACTCTGCATCAGGTATGGGATTGTGCATGGAGAATCTTACTTAATCCCCACAGCAACCCTAGGAGATTGGGCCAAGCATGGTTTTCATTCGACAGATAAGGAACTGAGGTGGAAAGTTGACTGATACGCCCAAGTTCTTGTAGCCAGTAAGCAGCAGGACAAATGTCTCTCCTGGATTGGTTCAGAGTCCATGCTGTGATTTTTTTCTCTCCTGCAGCAAAGAGAGGAAGCTGTGGGGGTGTCTAGGTTTTTATTTGAGAGGAACGGACTGTTGGCAATCCAGAAGGCAGGGCAGGTTGTGTGTGTTGTGAAGTAGTATTTACAAAGCTAGCATTGTTTTGTTTTCCCCCCTTAGAATAAAGTGCTTTCCTTTTTCAACCCTCCCACCTCAAGTAACCCCTTGGTGGTATCAGGACTTGATTTGAAGGCATTTCATGGGCCATTCACATGTCATATTTAGTCTTGGGGTTTGTGCTGAGGTTGTGAGTTCCAATCAGATAAATCAGATGAATCATTTCCCTGATGGGGCCTGTGCTTTGATTTGTGGGGAAATGTGGCATGAAGAAGAGGAAATACTATGGGCTTTGGAGCCTAGGAAATGTGCACATCTCATTCCTAATTCAGTCATTAATGATAATCTTGGATGCACTGTGTAAATTGTCTGGGTACAAATCTCCTTTTCTGCTACCTAAGGTCAAGAATGCTAAGCTCATTGTAAAAGGGGGGACTTTCTAGGGGGTAGTAGTTAACGATGGGGGAAGAGAAGAGGAGATGGCACTGGAGGGTGAAGAGGATTGAAGTACATTGAACACTGATGGAAAAGAGGAAGGGGAGAGGGGAATTGAAAGCATATAATGGAAGATATGAACCTGTTCAAAGTACATTTATTTTATACAGATTTTTCAAAGCTATAGGATTATCACAATAAATTCCCCATATACTATCAACCTCTGCTAATAAAAATAATCAAGAAAATGACTTAGGGCTGGGAAGGTGACTCAGTGGTAGAGCGCTTGCCTTGCATGCATGAGACCTGGGTTCGATTACTCAGCACCACAAAAGCAAAAAGAAAAAAGCCAGAAGTGGCGCTGTGGCTCAAGTGGTAGAGTGCTAGCCTTGAGCTGAAGAGCTGAGGGACAGTGCCCAGGCCCAGAGTTCAGGCCCCACGACCGGACCCCACCTCCCCCACCAAAAAAAAAGAAAATGGTGTCTCTGGTGCTGTGTACAGAATCTGGGGCAAAAGAGATGCTTGAGCCAGGCGCCAGTGGCTCACGCCTGCAATCCTAGCTACTCAGGAGGCTAAGATCTGCAGATCACGGTTCAAAGTCAGCCCAGGCTGGAAAGTCCATGAAACTCTTATCTTCAATAAATGACCAGAAAACAGGAAGTGGTACTGTGGCTCAAGTGGGAGAGCACTCTCCTTGAGCTGAAGAGCTGAGGGACAGTGCCCAGGCCCAGAGTTCAAGCCCCATGACCGACAAAAAAGAAAAAAAGAAGAGAAAAAGAGGTGCTTGGTAAAGTTTTGTTGAGTAAATAAATAAGTGACTGAATGAGAGGATAATTAGAGAAGACTTCGTAGAGCAGATGGATCCCAAAGTGTTCCTGAGGGTTTAATGCAGAAAAGAAGAAGGAGGCAACTGCAGGTGGAAAACTGAGACAGGCTGTGATTTGTTGGCAATCATTCTAGGCTTAGGAGAGAGCAAAGGTCAAAATGGCTTCTCCAGGGGGACAGAAGGGCTCAGGGGTTGGTGTCAACTTCCTCATCATGATTGAATTTCCTGGGATCCCAGCAGCTTATTGGGTGTTGACACAAACAGTCCCTTGACCAGGTCCTGCTATCTCCTCAAAGGGCATGGCTAGTATTAATTGAACCCCCACATTCCTAGGTGAGGAGGTCCATGCACAAAGAGGGGCAATTTCCCCAAGGCAATGGCGATATGTGTAGCCATTTCTACTTGCATTCCACCATTTCGAGAACACAGTTTCAGGAGAAACCAGGGAAAACAATTAGATAATTTGCCTTCTCCCCTTCTATACTCTCATACACACAAGACTTATGAATTAGGATATAACTTAAAATCCTCTGTAATAATGTGCCTTAGAATTATTTTTAATGTCTCCCCCACGTATTCTGAAGCACAAGCTGCCCCTCAGTTTCCTTTTGCTTTGTTTTGTTTGACTCATGGTGTAAAGTGAGCTGTTCAGCTGAGTGTTTCTAGATATGTTCAGGTTAATGAAATCAGTGCTTCATACTACCCATCTGTGCAGTAAGAACTCACTCTTGATGGAGCGATGAGTAAGACTGTATAAAAGCAGTACCCCAGGCAGGACCAGACCCTCAGAAACATGAGAAGAGGTGGTCTTGGTGGGAATGCAAGAGGGTCCAGTAGAAGGTCAATGCTAATATTCAAGTAGCTCTTGGACATTTTCTTTCTTTTGTTTGGGGGGGGGTCTTGTCGTGGGACCTGAACTCTGGGCTTAGGCACTGTCCCTCAGCTCTTCAGCTCAAGGCTAGTGCTCTACCACTTGAGCCACAGCGCCACTTCTGGCTTTTTTCTTTT
>NW_012267298.1:2167755-2190776 GCF_000151885.1 Dipodomys ordii | reverse complement strand
TAGCTACTCAGGAGGCTGAGATCTGAGGATCGCGGTTCAAAGCCAGCCCGGGCAGGAAAGACCGTGAGACTCCTATCTCCAATAAACCACTAGAAAACCGGAAGTGGCGCTGTCGCTCAAGTGGTAGAGCGCTCGCCTTGAGCTGAAGAGCTGAGGGACAGCGCCCAGGCCCAGAGTTCAAACCCCATGACCGACAAAAAAAAAATTTTTTTCTTTTTGGATCTACTCGGGTTCAGTTTTGTTCCTGTGAGTCAGTTCCCCATCAATCTCCATCTTCACTGGAGTTTCTGAAAGTTTGCACCTGGAGGTCAGAGTGGGGTGTACACCCTAGACCCTCCTCACGAGCAGCCAGTACACCTGATGCCGATGGTACTGACCACCGTCACCGTTTGAGTCTGAAATATCCTCCATAGGCTCACGTATTAAATGCTTGGTCCTCAGTCGGTAGCACTATTTTAGGAAGTAAAACCATGACTTCAACCTTAGGTACCTGGTAGGAGAAAGCAGGCCATTGAAAGCATATCTCTGAAGGTAATAATACTTGGTCTTCCATGGACGAACCAGGTTCCTTTGCTCTGCTTCCTGTCCACCATGAGGGAAACAGCCTCTTTTTCCACTAGCTCCAGGCTTCACGTTGTTCTGCCTTACCACAGGCCCAGAATCAAGGGAGACAACGATTATAAACTAAAGCCTCTGAAACCATGAGCCCAAATATTCCCACTTTTAAGTGGTTCTGTCAGGTATTTTCTCACAGTGATGGCAAAGTCTGACTAATACCTCTCTCTGGTTCAAGATTGGAGGAGTAAGGTCTGCATCTCTTTAGAAACTGGACTCTAAGTAGGATGAACATGTACTTAGTGTGGGACTCTTCTGAAAGTGTATGAAAGTACAATTCATAATTATATGCCGGTGGTACATTTACACATACGCCAGTCCCGACACACTGGGACATTGGGTCAGCCCATTTAGGAGTCATCTTCTCACTTACCAAATTCAGATATTTTCCCTTTCCAGCCTTACCTTGCTCTGAATCCTCTACTCAGTCAGTTCTTGGACAATCATTCACCAGGTTTCTCTCTTCAAAATTCCTTCTCAGAAGTGCTGGGTGAGCAGTGACTTCCCTGGGCCAGTGAGTATGCACCCCATAGTTCTCATTTCATATCTGTTAATGAGCAATCAAAGGACATGGTCCTAGAGAGTGGAGACTGGGGGGAGGCCAGAGAAACTGCCCACAGGGCACACTAGTTCATCTTGGAGTACAGCAGCACCCAGCTAATGGTTCCCCATAGATCCTTCACTCTCAAATGCCTTCCCCTCCCTTCACTCTGTTTCTTTCTTAGAGCTTGCATCTTCTATCACATTAGTAATTGATTATTTTTAAGTACTGGTTTAATGCTTGCCAGACAAGAAGGTGAGTGGTCCCCAGTGACTATAAGGGACCCCTGGATCCTGGAAGTCTTCAATAAATATTTGCTTGCTGACTAATTGATTTAAGGCCGAAGGCTAGAGACTGCCTCTGGTGAGCAGCTTTGAAGAAATGAGCTTCACAGATTGAGGAAAGCGTCTAGGTCTGGGACTGATGGGTAGAAGGAATTGCTTGAGTGGAATATTCAAAAGCACAGTGATTAAGGCAAAGGAAGGCCATGCCACTTGCTCTCAATGTCTTTCCAGAGTCTCTTAGGTTGTGGTGGTGGCTTTGTGACTGTCCCTCCACCATCTACTTTACTTAAAAGTTCATGACGACAAAGGAGAGAAGAAAAAAAAAAGCACAATAGCAACAACAACAACAACAAAAGCCCCTCGTTTCCATTTCTTACAGTTCATTTCAATAAACATCATTTTCTATACCTTTTGCCTTGCTTTGGGGGGATAAGGGGAGGACAGAAATGGTGGGACAAAGAGTGAACAAACGCAGTAGTGATACTCACTGGACACTATGTCGAAAATGAACTATACAACTTGTGGGGGCTGGGGGTTGGGAGGGAAAACTGGGAGAAAACAAAGGAAGGGGTGACACTGTTGAAACAGAAATGTACTCATGGGGCGGGGGGAGGCTGGGAAGGGATGTGAAGGGTAAACAAAGGAGGAGGCTGCAATGCTTGATAAGAAATGTACTCATTATCTTGCCCATGTAATGGTAACCCCTCTGTACAGTATGTTCACAAAAAATAAAAATAAAAATAAAGTAAAAAAAAAGAAATGTACTCATTACCTGACTTAGATAACTGTGAACCCCTCTGTGTATCACCTTTACAATAACATTAAAAAAAAAAAAAAGCTCATGGCAAGCAGAGAGATCAAAAGAGGAGAATTCTATGTCCAGATTAGAACAAGATCCTATTTCCAGGATTCTGGAAATCTCAATAAAAAGCACTTGAAGACACTAGTTAGTGGCCAGAGGTGCCATTTCCTGTGACACTCACCTGTCCTGAAACCCCAAGCTTGGTATTTCCCAACCTCTTCCATACCAGGTCCATGTGAGGTGCTAGTGTATGGCAGGGCTAGACCCGTGGGTGACATGATTGGGCATGAGAGAGGAAGACTCTGATTGGCCTCCCGAGTCTTTCAGTGGCATGGGATGGGGGACCCAGAGAAGAGGAGTTGGAGCTGCAGTACAGCTTGGCATCCATATGACACTTAACCTGCTCTGTACTTGAGCCCAGCTGCTCTGTTGAAAGCTGTCTCCACCTCCTGCTGGTGGCACTGACAGCAAATGACTTAACCTGGCCTTCTTTGATTCTCTGAGAATAGTAATAGCAGCTACCTCCCAGAGGTCTTTGACAGGAAAGCCCTCAGGATAGTTGTTGGAATAAAGTATTAGAAGAAAAAAGCAAAACCATCCAGAGACAGTGGTTGCATGCCTGTAACCTGGTGCCCTTGGTGGTAGGACAGTATGAGCTACATAGCAAGACCATGTCTCCTAAAATAAAATAAAGCATGGTGGTACCTGGCTGAAATCCTAGCTACTTTGAAGGTGTGGATAGGAGGATTGAGGTTTGAAGCTTGTCCTGGGTGAAAGTGTGAGACCCTGTCTGGATAGGGGCTTGGTTCAACTGGCATAGCACTTGCTTGGCAGGTGCAAATCCTTGAATTAAACTCCTATGTCATAAAACGGAACAAAGCTTAGCCAAATAAGCAAGCAAACAAAAACCAACATTTGTCCAAATTCCATTTTCTAGAAGTTCCTAAGCTCTTATTTACTCTCTCCTTCCTCCAGCTCCCACTGGCGTGGCTGAACTTACCTTTCAGATGCATCCTAATAAACCACATATACGCATTCATTTACTCAATCATTCATTCTTTTATCCAACACGCATCAGTGAGTACCAACTATATGCTTGAAGTTGGGCAGAATATTCCACAACAAATAGGCTAAGTCCTGTCTTCAGGAATTCCTCAGTCCAGTGAGGCCGATAAAATAGAAAGCAAAAGAAATAAAATAGAAACACTTTAATAATGAATTCTCCAAGGGAGGATGAATAGAAATGGTTAGTGCTTTTTTAGCCCTGCTCTACGTGTTTTCAAGGATATTATCTCTTTGTAACGAATCCTGGGAAATAGACTGTGCCTCCTGTGTGACCTCAGTTATTTACATTGCCTCTCTGGACCTCAATTTCCTCAACTGTCAAAGGAGGTTGATAGCACTGCTTACTGTTGTGAGAATTCACCTGACACGCGGCAGCGTTTGGGCAAGCGCCTGGCACGTGGAAAACATCCTGTGACTATTAACTATTCCTAAAATTATTAACAGCTCATCTTGTCCAAACATCTGCCACGTGAGGCAGGCGTTCTGTAGTCGGCCAGCCTGGCTTTGAAACGTGATTCCTATACCATGTCTCTGGAGAGTTCTACACCTGTGTGCGCCTCGATTTCCACATCTGGAGAGCAGGGCAATCCTTCAGGTACTAGAGCTGCAGAAGCAAAGCCCTTCATTCTGTGAAAACACACTGTAAGGGCTCAGAAAACGCCCTTGCTGATGTCCACAGCACAAACTTGATCCTGCACATGAGTCACGGGGGTAAGGGCGGGGGAGGGGGGACAGAGGGTGGGCAGAAGGACTTGGTGGTGAGTCTCAGGGCTGTGGCTCTTGAGACACAGCTGGACGTTCTTAATGATTTAAGCTGCCTAAACCTAGACTGCACAAAGAAGTGGGTGGGCTGGCCTTGCGTCTGGCCCTTGTGGCCCCTTGGTAAAGGAGTTCCTTGTTTTCTTTTAGGCTATTATGGCACCTAGATGGGTTGGTGCTGAGTGAACTGAGCATCAGCCTTTATCCTCTGGCACAGCTTTTATTCCGGGATCTGCCGTCTCCAGTGTCCTATTGAGGCTTCAGCTCAACCTCTCCCTTCCCAGGGACGCAAGCCCAAGAGGAAGGGTGGGTACAGAATGTTTCATTTTTGTTCTTACGATGGTAATGCCTAGTGCAATAAAACCCAGGCCAAGGGGACAGTGAAAACTGCCTTCTCCTCCTCTCTCCTGTGCCTGCTGCAAAAGCTCCAAGCTGCAGAGCTCAGACTTGGACCATTGCATCACTGGCCTGGGCACTTTAGGACAATCTCTCACAGGCAAATGACCCGCTCTCCTCCCTCGGTTTGAATAAACACACACACACACACACACACACACACACACACACACACACACACACCATCATACACATAAAATCCTAATGTGCCTTCAAAATTACTTCATCTTTTATTTAGAGGTTATTTCGCCCTTGTCTTTCTTTATCGCTCTTTATATGACTGAAGTGGGTGAGCGAAGCCAAATGAGGCCATCTCCGCAGAGGAGCCCAGGGAGTGTTTATGGCCTAACTTTGGCCAGGCAACAGGGCCCCAAGAACCCGTCAGTGTGCCCCTGCCCCCCTCCCCAGAGGCAGCTGGCTCCGTTGGAGGCTGCTGCTTCCCTATTAGGGCTGTTTCTCTCTCTCTCTCTCTCTCCTCTCTCTCGCTCTCTCTGTTTTTCTTTGTCTCTCAGTCACTGTTTCTCCACTTTTCTGTTTCTGTTTTTCTTTGTTGCTGTCTCTGTTTCTCTTTCTCTCTCTGTCACTTTGTCTCTCTCTCTCTCTCTTTCTGTCACTCCTGTCTCTTTTTTCTCTTCCTGTTTCTCTGTCTCTGTTTCTCTCTCTCTTTCTCTGTTTTTCTTTCTCTGTTTTTCTCTCTGTCGTTGTCTCTGCTGCTCTGTGGCTCTGTTGCTCTGTCTCTCTGTCTCTGGTCTAAATGTGAATTTTATCGTGAGCTTCCGTTCTAGAAGCTGTGGTTTGTCCATGCGCTGCAAAGCTCTGGCTGGGGTTGGGGCTTCCCCAGTCCCTGGGCCAAGGCTTAGACTGGATGTTTCCAGCCCTGATCTGGTCCTTGTTCTCCAAGCTCAGGCTCCTTGACATTTAAAGGCCAAGAGGAGTCAAGGTTTCTTGTATCCCTCTGTGCAGAGAAAGGGGTGGGGAGAAGAGAGGTTGTTCGTACTGGGTGTCCATAGAGGGACCTTGGAGACCTCCTTAAGGCACAGAGTAGAGACTGGATCCCTGGTCTGGAGGTCTTTGGCAGGACCTAAAATTCTGCATTTCTGAAGAATTTCCAGGTGTGGGTGCCTGAAGTATACTGATGAGTTGGGGGCTGGAGGGGTCAGAAGACAGTGAAGGTGTGTGTGTGTGTGTGTGTGTGTGTGAGAGAGAGAGAGAGAGAGAGAGAGAGTGAGTGTCAGCCTAGGCTGACTCCAAATTGTGATCCTTACATCTCAATCTACGGAATAGCTAGAATTACAGAATTACAGGTGCGAGCCGGTGTTTAATACAGCAAAGATATCCCAACTAATTTCTATAATAAATGTTTTCTTTTCTTTCTTGTCAGTTGTGGGGCTTGAACTCAGAGCCTGGGAGCTTTCCTTTTCTCTTTTGCTCAAGGCTAACACTTGACCACTTTGAGCCACAGCTCCATTACCAGTTTTTGAGTGGTTAATTAGAGATTAGAGTCTTGTGGGGACTTTTCTGCCTGGGCTGGCTTTGAACTGTGATCCTCAGGTCTCAGTATTCAGAGTAGCTAGGAATGCAGGAATGAGCCCCTGGCACCTGGCTTCTATAAAAATTCTTTAGAAACAGTGTTTTCTTTGGGCTGGAGGCATGATTCCATTTGTAGAGAGCCTGTCCAGCAAGTGCAAGGCCCTGAGTTCAAACTTCTACATCGACCCCACCTCCTCAGGCATATTTTGTCTACTTTATAATTTTGGAAACCCAAAGCTATAGGGTTAAATATAATAGGACCATGTGATTTATTGGTCAGTCTCTGACACTTGAGCCTGAAAGGGGCCATTCCTATAGTTTCCCTGAAGCAGCAGATGTGAACCAGGGCAGTGCCTGTGATCATTTTAGTTGACCTAACTAGAGTCTCCAGGCCCCCAAGAGTCAGAATCTGGGATGTGTTGTTTCCCAAGCCTGCCCCCTCCATTTCAATGACTTGCCTGCCTCCCTGGTTACTTCCTAAACTTGTGCTTAGGAGCAGCGAGAATCCGGTGGTGAGAAGTCCTAATGCGTGTAAGCATAAATGGCATGTGTGTATGCAAAACAAAAAACAAAACAAAACAACCCCCCACCCCCCAAAAAACTTGAAGGAAACAATGATGGGTTTCTTTTGCCTTTATTGTGCTTCTATATATATTACAATCACAAAAGAAACCATTTTCTTTCTTTCTTTTTATTTTTAAGACAAGATTTTGCTTTGTAGCCCAGGCTGGCCTTGAACTCTCTTTGTAGCTACAGCTAGCCTTGATCTTATAATCCTCTTGCCTCTGCCTCCCGAGTGCCAGGATTACAGACTTGCATACTGTGCCTGTTAAGGGATGCAGACACAAAATAATTGCCTTTCTTTCTTTCTTTCTTTCTTTCTTCCTTCCTTCCTTTCTTTCTTTCTCTCTCCTCCCTCCCTCCCTCCCTCCCTCCCTTCCCTCCTTCCTTCCTTCCTTCCTCCCTCCCTTCCCTCCTTCCTTCCCTCCTTCCCTTCCTTCCTCCTTCCTCCCTCCCTCCCTCCCTCCCTCCCTTCCTTCCTTCCTTCCTTCCTTCTTTCCCTCCCTCTTTCTTTCTTTCTTTGATCCAAGCTTTACATAAATGAGTGCCACCTTCTCTCTGTGCCTTGGATCAATTTCTTCTTACAGTCATCTGCAAATACCAATAGGAAATACCAATATGTGAAGAGTGTGGGCACATTCTCATGAAGGCTTGAGAGAAGGAAGAAGAGTAGGAGAGTAGACAATAAAAAACTATGAAGAGGGTGTTCCAGGATCCGAGTTCAGTGGTTCCAAGGCCCTTGTAAATTTAAACCACAGAACCGGGTACCGGTGGATCATGCCTATAATAATAGCTACTCAAGAGGCTGAGAACTAAAGACTGTAGTTTGAAGCTAGTCAAAGCAGGAAAATCGGGCTGGGAAGGTGGCTCAGTGGTAGAGCGCTTGCCTTGCATCTTGCATGCCTGAGGCCCTGGGTTCGATTCCTCAGCACCACATAAGCAAAAAGAAAAAAAGCCGGAAGTGGCACTGTGGCTCAGGTGGTAGAGCACTAGCCTTGAGCTGAAGAGCTGAGGGACAGTGCCCAGGCCTAGAGTTCAGGCCCCACGACCGGACACCCCCACAAAAAAAGCAGGAAAATCTGTGAGACTCTTATTTTTGATTAACCACTAAAAAGCCAGAAGTGGAGCTGTGTATCAAGTGATAGAGTACCAGGCTAAAGAACATTTCTTGTTAAACCACAATAAGGAGACTGGCTAAGTGGGAGAAAGGCCATTAGGAGAAAATAAGAGAACGCTGAGTCAGAGAGGTAATGGAGGCAGGAGGCGGGTGCAGACTTCGTAGCATCTCGTAGGTCAGGGACAGACTTTGACTTTGATGCTGAGTGACATGGGAGCCTGGGGAGTGATACCATGCCACTTGCACTTTGTCTGCTTTCCAGGATTACTGTGAGCTTGGTGAACAAGGGCACAGCACTCAAGGAAGCGAAGTCACATGGGAGAGAAAGTTCTAGAAACATGCATGAAGGTGAAATAGAGCACTATAAAAGTTGCGGTAAAAATGTCCAGGGGTGACATTAAGGGGAGAGAAATTGGTACCATCTCAGAAGGTGTCAGGCAGCACTCCATGGATGTGCTATCTTCTGAGCTGACATTTGACATTTGAAGGGATCTGGTTTCTCAGAGGTCAGAGAAGAGGGTGTATGGGCAGAAGGATCTGTGTGAGGTACAGAGTAGAGCTGAGGGCGGGGGTGGGGGGTGAAGATTGGTGGGGAAAAGTAGTAGGATGGGACAGGAGATTCAGGCCAAGGCTAAAAGCCAGGAGACCAGGGTATGGTTGAGCATAAATCTGGGGGTTTGATGCAGGTAGAGGGTACAGGGTTGATTAAATCATATTGGGAGCACACATCCAAGGGGCTCCATGATGTGTTCCAACCATCACAAAGATCCAGAGATGAGGAAAACAATGTGATCTTTGTCCCCAAAGAGGGTGTGTCCTTGTGAGGGTTACTCTGTGAAGCCGACCTTTGCCAGTTCATCAAGGTATGCTGAGCCCGGGGCCCAGGAGAAAGCCAGCCATGAGTTCTCTCAGGCTGAGCGGAGGAGGAAGTAGGAGTTTGCTTAGTAAGTAGGAAGCTGAGGAGGCAGGGAGTCCCGGCACTGGGAACAGCTCCTTCAAAGACACAGTGGCTTGCTTGGAATTATCTTCCTCCCAGGGGAAGCTGCAAAGACAGTGCCTGGCTCCAGGAAATATTGTTATTTGGTGTATAAAAAAAAAAAGCATGATGAGCCAGGCATGATGGTTCACGCCTGTAATCCTAACTACTCAGGAGGCTGAGAGCTGAGGATCATGGTTCGAAGCCTGTATGGGCAGGGAAGTCTGTGAGACACTTATTCTCATTAAACCACCAAAAAGCCAGAGGAAGAGCTATGGTTTAGGTGGTAGTGCACTAACCTTGAGTGAAGAAGCTGAGGGACAACATATAGACCTTGAGTTCAAGCCTCAGGATCCCTCCCCTTCTCTCTCTCACACACATACAGAGAGAGAGAGAGAGAGAGAGAGAGAGAGAGAGAGAGAGAGAGAGAGAGGAGATGTATTCGGAGAATTGGAAGTTAGCATTTAACTTGGAGCCTAAAATACAGTGTAGGTATGGCATGGTGCCCACAGATCTTATCAGAGGGGCTAGAGAGGTGGAGGGGGTGTGAAGATGAATTGGCACAGCCCTTCAAGTAAGATTTAGAGAAGGTCCACAGTGTACATCAAAATGAGGGTGCTGCTAATGGAGGTGGTCGCCAGTCCCTCTGGGCTCAGCTCCTGCTACCATCTGAGGGGCTGATGGGAATCTAGGGATTAAGGTTGGGTGGAGCAGCATCTCATCTACTAATGAGAGTGTCCCTAGGCAAATAGGGAATCTGTGAAGGGGTGCAGAAGGTGATCAGGTGGTGCAATTGACTGACTTGAGATTTCCCTCCAGATTGTTCTTGAGATGGAGCAAATGGGACAAAACAGCCCCCGAGGGAGAGAGTGATTTAGAAGGCTGTTGTTAAAATCCACCACCATCTTCCCTTTGGAAAGTCATCTTTGGAAGAGGTCCCAGAATGCAATGGGACGCTGGGCCAAATCGACAAGGGAGAAAGGATGGAAAGCAAATCCCAGAACCGGCAGCAGTTCGTAGCTTCCAACTTTCAAACCAGCCAATGTTTTTGGCAGCTGCCCTAGGAATTGGCCCTGGGCAGGTTCCCGGGGTAAAAGGTGCACTCTGGGTGAGGCAGGCAGGCAGGCAGGCTTCCTTGTGAAGGTTCACCCCTGCGGCTCAGCCTGCTGCTGCTGAGTAATGAGCAGGCTGCAATCTGTCCACAAAGAACTCTTGCAACACACAGTGCCAGGCTCCCAGGTAAACAGCTAGTGTGTATGCTGAGATCTGTGCTTACGTTTGACTTCCAGGGAAACCTCCCTCCCTGCCGGCCGCAGGGCTGTGCCTCCACCCTGCCTTTCTGACTTGCTCTCTCTGGAGGCTGCCCTGGGAACCAGGTCAAGAGCCTTGGCTGGCAGATGTCAGAGGGCATGAATCATGTCCCTGCAAGGAGAAGGCAGGAGAAGAGGTCCAAGGCCACGCCGGGAGGTTTATTAGATGAGTTATCAGGTCAATCTGTTAAGTTAGGAACCTGATACGATGGGTCATTTCTTTAGGGGAGAAGGTGAAGTAAGCGGAGCTCACAGTTTGGTCAAGAATGACTCAATTAATTTTTCCATGCCTTTAGCAAAGAACTGAATTTCACACAGGTGAGTAACTTCAGAAAGGTGAAAGCTAGCTGTCATTTTTTTTTCTGTTGGCTCAGACAAAGAAAATTTAGGTGGCTTATTATTTCCAAGATGGCTCAACGTCCCAAAGCAAATTACCTTTTGCTGAGGACCCGGTGAAGGCTTATAGATACTTTATCTCAGAGACCTAACCACCCCAATTTTTCTACGGGGCTCATTTCCACTTGATTCATCAGACACCATATCAGGCATCTATATGTGTTAGCCAATGGGGTAAATCCTGGGAATTTAACAATGGCAGAGCCTAGTCCCTTGCATCAGGAAGTAGCTTGTGGTACAGTAGTGAGCTCAGACATTACACACAGGTGAAGATGTGTAAGGTACCTGAAGAAGGGATTCCTGCTGCTGGCTATAGCAATAATCAATAGTCACTTCACTAAGGAAGAAGAAGCTTTGATCAGTCTAGAAGGGTTTACAGGAATGGATGTTCTCCTACTGTGATCTGAGATTGGCTATCTCAAAATGGGCTTTGATGAACGGGTGATGAACTCATTTGCAACATTGAGTAAACAGGGGAATTCACTAGCATCACCGATGCATTTATCTCAGGCCTTTTAATGACTCCTCCTCTCTTGCAGATGGAATCCACTGTCTGTGAACTTTGTGAAGTGGTTCATAATGGGGATATTTAAGAAGGTCCACAGGAAAGAGTATATGGTAAACAAGCCACATGGAACTCTCTATTGAGCAAGGATTTCAGATGTAGAGTTATGTGTATGTCATTCTTTTGGCTTTTCCATTTGAAAATGATCATGTTCCTCCAGGGCAAGGGCTGTATCTTTTTCATCTCTCTATCTCCAAAGGCTACTCTATGTGACTGCCTCTTTCATGTCTGTCATACTTATTTAATTCCAGGTAAGGTCATATTCACAAGTTCCAGGGGCACAGGTTTCAATATGGCTTGTTGGGAATACTATTCAACTGAAAACAGAAGCCCTCAGGAAAACTCACTTCGGCTGGAGAGAAGCTGAGCAACGAGAGTATGAAATATCTATATCTATATCTGTATCTATATATCTATATATATGGAGAGAGAGAGAGAGAGTGTGTGTGTATGTCAGATTCTTATTATGTACAGTCTCCTAAGTGCTAGGATGATAGACATGTGCCTCCACCATATCTAATTAAAATTTTAGAATCTTAGCTTTAGCTGAATCTTGGTGAATTAACATTTAGGAAAATGCTTGTAGCTTCTTTGGATCCAAGCCTCCTGAGTAGTTAGGATTACAGGTGTAAGCTATTGGACGTAACAATAACAGAGGTTGTGACTTGACTGACATCCCTTCTCTGTACCCAAAGGCACTGCAGCCTGGAGTGAAAAAGAAGGCCATGAATTCCAGTCTCCTATGTTCCTCACTCTGCTGCTGATATAGAGATTCTAAGCAATTAGGGATGTGGAGTTGAATCTGCTACTCTTCATGGCTCTATTGGGCTGGTGGGTTGATGTTATCTGGGAGAGATTATAGTTACTGTGATGAAGAAGGTGGAGAGAGAAATGGAGTTCATCCTCATCAAACATGTGTAATCAGAGACATACTGGATGATGTTCTTCAAGGTGTACTTCCCTTCAAATACATCTTGAAAGACAGCAGCTTAAAAGAATGAGCAAGATGAGATTTACAGAGATAACATTTCAAAAGGAGGCGTAGGTACAGTTAAGCCAGGTTGAGTAGTGACAGAGGAATGATAGAAGGCAAAGTGTGTCTCAAAAAAAAATTCAGGGGAAGGAGGAAGTAAAAGAAAATCATCAAATGCACTGTCTCTTACCAGAGGCCAACTGGAGTGAGGCTGTGAGTGTTTGTGTTTGGAGTGACTGAGAGTTTAGGGACAAGTTCAAGCACAAACCTAAGTGAGACTTAAAGTTCATGAAAAAAAATGTGACAGTTGACAGAACATTTTCTTTTCCTTTGGAATTCACAATATGCATAGCTTAAAAATGAGATGGGGATAAGCTGGGCACCTGTGGCTCACGCCTGTAATCCTAGCTATTCAGGAGGCTGAGATCTGAGGATCGCAGTTCGAAGCCAGCCCAGGGCAGAAAAGTCCCTGTGAGACTCTTATCTCCAATTAACCCCTCAAAAAACCCAGAAGTGGCACTGTAGCTCAAGTGGTAGAGTGTTAGCCTTGAGCACAAATTGGCCCAGAGACAACACCCAGGCTCTGAGTTGAAACCCTACAACCGGGGAGGATAGGAGGGATGGGGGGGGAGGGAGATGGTGATGATGACCTAATTAGCTGAACAACCTCCTTCATTCCATCCTTGCACTAGAAATTGCTTTGTGAGGGGTCTTCCATCTCTGCTTTTCTGGCCAAAGAAGAAATTAAAGATGGTGTGTTTATTTGGGGAGTGCTAGAGATGATCCCTAGCAAAGTTTCTAGAAATCAGTTACCAGAGACAACAAACATTCATGTATTCAAAAATATTTAACTCTCACTTGCTCCATGAAGATACTTGTATCTGCTCTCAGGGTTGTGGCTCTGTTACTAAAGCTAATACTAAAGCCAGGCATTGACTTGTACCAAGTGCCAGGGCTGAGAAAACTCATTTAACTCTTCCCCAAAAGTCTATAAGATTGCTTCTAGCATCCCCCCTCTCCACCTTCACGAATGAGTAAGCTGAAGCACAGAGAGGTTAATCATGTCCCCAGTGCCACACAAGAAGTGATGGAGCCAGGCTAGTGTTGTAACTCAGTGATAGGGCATGTGTTGGTGTGTGAAAGCCATGGGGTCCAATCCCCACTACTAAGAAAAAATAAAATAATAAAAGAATGGCAAGGCCAGGGTTTGACTTAAGTATCCTGCTCCAGACCCCAGGCTCCTGGACCACATAATGTTGAAAAACACATCCAGGCTTGTCCTAATTTTTTACAGGATTGTGGAAGACTCCAGATCACACACAATGAACTGCAATGTGAGTGAAAATAAGCTTAGGTTCCTGTGTGGAGGTTATATGAAAATACTATGCCCTTCTATATAAGGGGCTATACAAGGGGATATCTTTGGCTTTCTGTAGAGAAACAATTGCTTCCATATATATATATATATACACACACACACACACATATATATATACACACATATATATATACACACACATATACATATATATGTATATGTCCAAATATACACACATGTATACATACACACGTACACACATGTAAACACACATATATGTTGGTTGTGGGGCTTAAACTCAGGGCCTGGGAACTGCCCTGAGCTTTTTCACTCAAGGTTAGCACTCTACCACTTTGAGCCACAGCTCTACTTCTAGTTTTCTGTTGGTTAATTGGAGATAAGAGCCTCATGCACTTTTCTACCCAGGCTGGCTTGGAACCTCGATTCCCCAGATCTCAGTCTCCTAAGTAGCTAGGATTATAGGTATGAGCCACCAGTGCCTCGCTCCTCAAATATTTTTTGACCTGTTGTTGGTTGAATTCCCTGATGAAGAACCTACAGGGCTGACTACATCTCAGGAGTTCAGCTTCTTAAGAAGGCAATAAAATGGAAGGGCAGCCTCATGTATGAGTGAAGACCAGCCCAGGCAAGCAGAGATGCAAGTCTCGGGTCTGTGACTAACCAGGTATGTGGCCTGGGTCAAGCATTTGAAAACCAGTTAGGACTCTAGTTTCCTTATCTGTGAAGTTTGTACTTAGTGAAATAGCAGATAAAAGAGGCATATCCTGCTGAGAAAAATAAGATGAATTAGGGTATTTGGGGAGTCCAAGTAGATGATGTGTGTGGAAACACTTTGCAAATCATACTCTGGTCTTAGTTGAGCAATGGTAGCCATGTTGCTTCCCACTTCTGAGCTCCAGGTTCCTGTTCTCCTGAAAAGATCTACTTCTCAACGTAGGGAGGATTAGGGGTAACAAAACCAAGCAAGAGCATACCAGGTTTGTCAAGACACCAATTCATGATGGTCTTGTTCTTACGGCTGTGTTCTTGGGATTTGATTTCATGTCTCATTGGCTTCCAAGACTGAGCAGATGATCTAGCAATTTAAGTGTATTTATTTTCTCTTCTTTTTTTTTCCATTCTTGATTCCTCAGACTTATGAGTATGTGTTCTTCCAGGAGCTGTGGTATGATCAAGGCTGACACTTCAAGCAGATAGCCTTCTGAGAGATGCAATAGTAGAGGAATAGTGCACCAAATTCCTGGCCTCCAGGCTGGCCTCTGTGGGATCTGCATCCTGTGTCCTGCATCATGTATCCATGGCAACATGATTACCAGAGGAAACATGAAACAAACATCGAGTCCACTGTGAGGGCAAAACACATGGGACAGTTGACTGTTGGCTATGGGGGAAGACTTTGGAGAAATAGGATATGGAACACATGGAGCCGCATGTTGGAAATTGGAATTTTCCCAAAGTGCTGATGCTTGGGACCTGTCTGATTTAATTTCTCTGTAATGTGTCCAGTTGTGGGGATGCTTACAAGCTCCCAGACGATCCTCAGGTTCAGCCAAAGTTGAGAGCCACTGGTTTAGAGAGGTGGGGGTTTTTAGGTAAAGTAGATCTGTATGTGGGACTCTGATGACGATCAAGAAGAGAGTGAAGAGTCCAGGTCTTAGGGAGAGCTTTTGAAATCAGGAACATGACAGGAAAGAAGAGAGAGAAGGAAGAGAAACCAATGCCACCCAGGCCCTGTCTAAGTGCATGGATCATTGCAGAATTCATCAACAAGAGGCTTGAGAATGAAAGGGGTGAGAGCTAGTTCATAACACTTCTGTCACGGTTATTGTTATCTGCTAACTTGATTCGGCTACAATGCCCAGATATTTGACCTAATATGGTAGATGGTATTGGGGAAGGATTTTTTTTTTTTTAAGACGAAGTGGCATTGTAGTGAGTAGACTTTGAGTATAGCACATTGTCATCCAAAATGTGATGAGCCTCCTCTAATTGGTGGAAAACCTTATTAGTAAAACAGCTGACCTCCCCAAAAGGAGGATTCCTGTCAGTAGACAGCTTTCGAACTTGAACACCAATGATTCTCTGAGTACCCAGTCTACAAGTCCTCCGTAGATTTTGGACTTGTCATCTGTATAATTGAATGAACTAATTCCTTAAGATGAGGACCCCATTCCTATATATTCAGTTTGTTGTTTTTATCTGGAGAACCTTGATTCAAGAACTACAATGAGATGGTCTGGTTAAGTGTTCCATTTTACAGAAGAGGAATAAGGGAGGCCTAACAGCACGTCTGAGGTCACAGTCCCAGAGGTGACGGAGACAGGGTATAGAGCAAGGGGTTTAGCTCTAACATCTACCTGTGGCTGCCTCAGAAGCCTTCCTAGGTGAATTTTCATTTGTTTGGGAAAGTCCTTTCCTCTCAGGACTCTGACTTCTTCATTTCCAAAGTGAGCAGCTCCTGGGTGGGCCCTTTGATCCTGCCTGACCCATGTCTACCGTCATTTGTCAGTACAGCCTCAGGACAGGGAGATCCACATGTGTCCGGTTCAGCCTTCCTCTGGGTGCTTCTCTAGTAGGCCTGGACTCTTGTCCTCAAGGTCCAAGTCTTTGGCTCATCAAGACTTGGTCCATTTCTTGACTCACACTTGAGTTTTTCCCAGCTAGTGTTGGATACAGACTCATTAGCTACCTAGGAAGCTCAGCATGATTGCTTCCAGCCGAGTGTCTTAAATATGTTTACATCTTGTCCTTCTGGTTACTGACATTGTTTTAAGCTTCTCTCCAGTGGTGTGTGTGTGTGTGTGTGTGTGTGTGTGTGTGTGTGTGTGTGTGTGCACGCACACACATGTGGATTCCTTCCTAAGCAAGTCACTGAACATTTTGAATCAGGAGCTTTCAGAGTGGACAAGCTTTGCATAAAAAGTTTAGTGTTATCTGGGGCCATCACATATTAGTTTGCTCTCTGCATTTTTTTCTCAGTCTACTTTCCATCTGCCTGAACTTTTGTAGATCAGAGTCCAGTTGTGGGTACTAAAGTAATTGGGGTGCAATCTCTGTGCTCTGGAAAGCCACCTGGGGTTCTGTCTCCTCCCCTTCTTTATCTCACTGCCCGCCTTTCTCCCCACCCATCAACAAGTCAGGAATCTCTCTCTCTTCCTCCTTTCTTCCCTCCTTCCCTCTTTCCTTTCTGCCCCCCCCCATTTTAAAATCAGTATTAATTCATTATTCAGGGAGGTTTTATTTTGACATGTCCATATGTGTATATATGTGTGTGTACACACACACACACACACACACACACACACACACATTGTACCTTGATCAGACTGACTCATCCTCCACTCACCCTTCCCAATGTGATCCCAACACGCTGCATTGCTCCATTTCCATACAGATCCATGACATTTTTTGACCACGTTCACCCTCCTTTGCCCTCTCTGTTCACTCTCTCATCCCGCTGGCACTCAACCCCTGATAGGACCTGTTTTATGTCCCTGTCATTCCTTTGTTGAGGTCTCATTGACACAATAAATAGACATATTTATGTATGTAAAATGGTCATTTGATAAATGTCTACATATGTATGCATCCACAAAGCCATCACACCATCGAGATAACAAATGCATGCCCTAACCCTGGAACTGGGGTCCCTTCATTAAGTTTTCTTTTTTGTTCAGTCTGCACTGTATAGCATTTAATATAAATGCTATCATACAGTGTGAACTCTTCATTTGATTCAGACTCTTTCATCTTTTCATTCATTTGTCAATTTGCCCCTAATCCACACCATTGTGAATTAATTAATTTCAAGGCATGATCTCACTATATAGTTCGGGCTGGATTTGAACTCATGTTCCTCCAGTCTCAGCTTTCTGAGTGTGTATACCATTTACCTGGCTTGAGTTTGTTCATGTTTATTGTTCAGTCATATTTCACTGTATTATATGCCATAGTTTGCTTATCTGTTGTGGATGGACACATGGTTGCTTTAATTTGGGAGCATTACAAATAGAGCTTCTCTGAACATTTATGTGGAGGTCTTTGTATTGCTATGTTGCTTTTCTTGGCTCAACATCCAGAAGAATCACTGGGTCATATGTTAGGTAACTATTTAACTTAGAAATGTTCTTCCTCCTTCCCCCATCCTTCTTTCTTTCTTCTTCTAGACTTTCTCCTTCTTCCTCCTTCCATGACTCCCCAAATTCTGGGCTCTTTGTAAACAGGGTACAGGAGTCAGTTCCCAGACATGGTTTGGTGACATGGGTAAATAAGTTTTAGACTTCCCTCTATAATGTTTATAGGCAGGTGAAGTAAAATTAAAGTGCCTGCCAAAACCCACCAGGAACGGCAAAGGAATCTATACAAAACTTTAATGGGAGGGAAGATACAGAGTAAGGGTAAGGAATGGGTTGGACCCAGATGACCTCTTGCTTTTGGATTCCTCCAACCTGGAGTTAACACAGAAGTCCAACAGGTGGTCTTGTATAGTTTAGTGGTGGTCCAGATTCGAATAACAGAGCTGGGAGGGTATAGGGAGAACCCTCAAAGTTGTTCTCTATCAATGTGGCTTAGTGTTCTCTATTCATCCAAAGGTCCCTGACACAGTTATCAGCACTGTTCACTTGAACCTGACCGCCTTTTAGCAGGTGAAATGACACACTTGACTCATCTGCCCATATTTGGGAAAGGCTAAATTATCAAACTCATGATTTCCTGTATCCCCTGACCAAGGTATTTCTTTCTCCCCTTACCCTTTCTCCCTCATCCCAAGTGGCTGTCCTAAAGGCTTGTGAAGCTTTCACATGAGACTGAACTCCCTCAGTGAGGACTCAGTGTTTTTCATCTGTATCTGCAGCAACACCCACAGTGCCAGGGCTAGGCAGTACCTGAGTGGCTGTGCAGTCAAATCTGTGGCACCTGGTCTGCAGCTCTAGGGCTTGGCTTTAATTCTCTGCTCACTGATTCTTGAAGCCCAGGAAAGGAAGTTAATGGCTTAAACACCTACTGTGTGCCAACCATGGAGGAAGGAACAGACACACAGGAGACCGCTTTTTTTTCTCTTTATTTACTCTTCATTGTTGCGTAGCTACAAAGGAATTGTGATTTCTATCTGTTAGTAATAAGAACTAACAGAATGCTTAGAAATTTGGCCAATGCCATAAAAGAGAATTCAGATTGAGATTCATGCTTTCCCCATCTGGAAACCCCCTCCGCAAATACATGGCAAGAGCATGAAAATGGGGATTTGGTGAGCAAGTGCCTGGGGAGAAAGTATTGAAGGGAGGAGAGGTGCGAGCTGCGGACATTGATACTGAGAATGCTGGACTGTGACAGACTTCATCCACCAGGCCAAGGAACATAGTTGCAGCCTGACGATTCTAGGAATCACAGAAGGGTTGTGCTCAGTGAAGAACAGGGTTAAATTTAAGTCTCTAGAAGACCCAGTAGCAACATGGAGGGTGAAGGGCAATGGGCAAGAGAGGTTCAGGAAAGTAGCTCTGACAGTGTCCACAGAAGAGGCTAGCTAAGGGAACTAAGCCCTTAAGTAGCAGATACGGTACTAAATGTGGTATGTGTGCTCTCACATTTACTATTCAAAACATTACTTAATTAATGGGACTACTATCACCATTTTTCAAATGAAGAACCTGGGGAACAGAGGTTAAGAAATAATCATGACAGAGCCGGATGCTGGTGGCTCATGCCTGTAAATCCTAGCCACTCAGGAGGCTGAGATCTGAGGATCATAGTTCAAAGCCAGCCATGGCCAGAAAGTTCATTAGATTCTTATCTCCAATAAACCACCAGAAAACCAGAAGTGGCACTGTGGCTCAAGTGAGAGAACTCTCGCCTTGAGCTGAAAAGCTCGCGTACAGCACCCAGGTCTAGAGTTCAAGACCCATGACTGACTGAAAAAAAAATGGTGACAGAACTCCCTCCCTGCAAAGGTTAGGATCTACCCTCTTGCTCTGGGTCCTTTACAGTTTTCAGTCATTGAATGGCAGGACTGGAATTTGTACCCATATCTCCTGGATCCCAAACTGACACTCTTACCAACTTCGCCACCATCTATGTTTTTGGCGCTCACCAAGTCTCATTTGAGCTTAGATCACTGTCCTGTCTCCACCCAGTTGCTCAGATCTCTCATTGTTATTTGCTTAAATATCTTCAGCGATGAGGGCCTCTCCCTTGGGTCATGTTTTGACATGAGCCATATGAGAGTTTTGTTCTGTGGCGAATTGTCCTGTGGTGAATTTTGCTCACAGCTTCCAGTGCTTTTTCTGAGCTTCTCTGGCCCTTCCCCCATAGAACAGCAGCCAAGGGTGTGAACCAGCTACTGCTCAGGGATAAAGTCTACCAGGGATTTCAAGGAGTGTTCTTTGCACAAGAAACATCATGAGCCAGGTGGCTGCTAATTGGCCGCGTTTGAACTACAACAATATTCAAACCCAGTAAGACTATTAAAGCTGAAAATGATCATCTGGGATTAAAAAAGGGATCCAAAGGTTAATTGTTTCATAACAAGTTACATTGCTCTGAGTAGCAGGAAGAATTGACGGGACTGGAATTCATTATATTGGAGTATTTGTTTATTTTTATAGTCTTTTAAAATCATTTGGAATTGACTGAGTTATGCCTTTTTGGTTTGGTTAACTGCAGTGGATCTGTCTGCCAACCTCAACTCTGGCGGCACAAAACCATACTCACCATTTACCAGTATGACAAATTCTTCTATTGCATCTGTAGTAATGACACTTATGTGTGTCAAGTGCTCGTAATATTTTCAAAATGCTTCAGATTTGTTATCTGTGTCTTCACAAGAGTGTCGTAAGATGGCTGAAGGCTGAAGTTCCCTTTAGAGTTCCTGAAGGTGGGAAGAAGAGCGAACTACCCACTAGGGGCATGTTAAGAGCGCATGCCCACATGCCTGCCTCTCACTTGAGGTGTTTGTTCTATGCCACCAGAAAAAAAAAGAGCAGTTTTGTTTGCTAATTAGGTAAGGCTGGACGCGGTCAATGTGAGGTGAAAAAGTCATTGTTGAGCTTCAAGGGGAAGTAGAGATTCTTAATGTGCTGACCATTAAAACAGAAAGAAAAAAAAGTGAAAAGAAACATTGGTCAGGGAGGAAAGTGTATTTAGAAGTGAGGTTGTTGTGATAAGGTCTAAGAAGTAGATTCTGGTTGCAGTTTGCGCCTTGGCTGTGTCTGCCTCCTCTCCACAAGGGTTTGTGTTCGTCAGCTGACCATTTCTCTGAACACCCTGGCTTCCTCCTCTATGCCAGGAATGGAACTGTGACCTTCACTCATCTTTGCATTGAGGTCAAATGAAGTCTTAGATGGTTTAGAGGCAGATCAATGGGAGCTGCTCTGGTCATGGACATTTTTCTGTCTGATATTTGTAGATTAGGTGGTCATGACATAATAATCAAAGGACCAGCCACCTCTGAAGTTTCTTTCTCTCAAGACTGCACGTCAGTCTTGAAGGTGAGTTTGAAAGGATGTTTTCCTTTGAGGATGAGTGGGGTTCAGATAAATGGGAATAGAAAAAGAGAGATAGAAGGAGCTAGTTTGACCAAGGTGGATTGCAATGCATAAGTAGACATGTAGAATTTAAACTCCTTTGCACAATTACTTAAAGATAATAAGAATAAATGGAAAAAAGTCTAAATTCAGTCAGCAATAAATAAAATATAATTAAATAAAAAGGTTGTTTTTCTGTTTTTAATAGGATGACTTACTAGGGTTTCTAAATTTAGGCCAAGAGGCTGAAGTCTTTTCTAGAATAAAAGGAGGATAATCAGCTGCTTGAAACCACATAGCAGCTGAGAGATCTACCATCCACTTCTGACACTGAGATTTCTCACTCTTATGGTAACCTCGCTTAGGTTGATCTGTCCTAATATTTGTTTTGTGGCTGTGATTTTCAAACAACACTCATTCCTGGTGGTAAGCCACAGCACATAGAAATAACACTTCCTGATTTTCCAGAACTTTTGTGCAGCTCACAAAAGTGAGCGTAACCTTTACTTGATAGCATTGTTTCAGGCATTGGGTAGCATGTAAAATAAAAAGAAGCTAGGAATCAACATAAAAAATCAGTAGCATTTTTGCACTGACAATGAGCTATCTTAATTAAGAAAAGAGTCCTAGTGACAAGCACAAAAATTAAATTGCTTAGTAATATACATATAAACACATATATGCATAATATATAACATAATATAATATATTCTATTATTATATAATCATATACCATAATACATTACAAAGTATTATACTAACAGTAGTTAATTACTAAATGAATTAAAAGATCAATTAACAAATATAATGATATAATTTATTAACCATACAATAATTATGTTAATTATATTTATTAATACATGCCAATAAACAATCTGTATATTTATTATAATAAAACATAATAGTTATAATTAAATTATAATACTTAATTTTTAATTTACATATATTTTGGTCTCCAGAAGCACAGACTTATTGTTTATGATCATTTTAGTTATACATTGGTCATACAGTAATATTTAGATATTTGTAATATGTAAGTATCATTTATATGTTTGTAATATATAAATATCACAATATCTATATAACATATTAATATAAATTACATTTTTATTAAATATATAATAGATAATATACACAGAGAATATATAGTATTCTATAATATGCAATTATTACATAATTGTATAGTATACATTATTAATAATGTTTTAAATATATTCTACATATATATTGAGAAAATTTTAATTTATCTTTAAGTAGTGGTTCAGAGGTGTTTCAATTCAACATGTTAGTTTATGAGTGCAATGCGTATTGATCAATGCCATTCCTTTCATAATTCTCTACCATATGTATATGTGTGCCTATAAAAATACATATTTGTGATGCTATTAGGGTTTGAAACTCAGGGCTTTTCAACTTGCTTGGCTTTTTCTGCTCAAAGCTGGTACTCTGTCTCTTGAGTCACACCTCCACTTTAAGCTTTTTGCTGGCTATAGGAGACTAGAGTCTTGCAGACTTGTCTATGGCTCCCAACTGTGATCTCAGGTCTTAGCCCCTGAACAGTTAGGATTACAGGCCTGAGCCACCAGCAACATGCTGTACATGCGAAACATATTTTGTCAATTAAAAAGAAATTAAAAATGAATTAGAAAAGAAGCTAGCTTGTCTCCCGGTAGGACCTTAGAAGGTAATTGGCATAGACCATCAAAATTGTCTCCAAATCAGCATAAAAGGAGTGTACATGAATTACCTATCATGAGTGGCTCTCATTGAGCTTTTGATTAGGGCCAGAGGGAAGATGAGTCCTCTGTATGGATAACCATTAGCCCTACAATGTGAGTACTTTTGCTTTTGTCCTCAGTTCATAGTGTGGAAGTTGGGGTTTAGAGAGTCTCAGGACAAACCAGCCATCTGTCTCCATGGGTCTTTTCTGGTTACCCTGCCTCTCGGCGCGTTTCCAAACTCAGTAAGTAGCCCCTCCCAACCTGCTGAGATCTGAATATCACCCATAAAATTGCAAATGAAGCCCGTGGCCTACACCTGTAATCCTAGCTACTCAGGAGGCTGAGATCTGAGGGTCACAGTTCAAAGCCAGCTCAGGCAGGAAAGTTCATGAGACTCTTTTTTTTTTTTTAAATACATTTTATTTTATTGTGCTGGGTGTTTTTTTTTTGTTTTGTTTTTTGGGTCCGGTCGTGGGGCTTGAACTCTGGGCCTGGGCGCTGTCCCTCAGCTCTTCAGCTCAAGGCTAGCGCTCTACCACTTGAGCCACAGC
>NW_012267298.1:2154119-2164610 GCF_000151885.1 Dipodomys ordii | reverse complement strand
AGGAGAGGGGCGCGCGCGGATGGGGAAGGGCCCGCGCGGGGAGGAGAGGGGCGCGCGCGGATGGGGAAGGGCCTGCGCGGGGAGGAGAGGGGCGCGCGGATGGGGAAGGGCGCGCGCGGGGGGCGCACAGCTCCCTCCGCTCTGCGTCTCCCGCGTCTCCCACCCTTCCTCCTCGCGGGTGCCGGGTGCCGGCTCGGGGTTTAAGATGAGCACCACCGAGGCTCCCGATCTAAACCGCGAAGGCTGGGGATGGGGGGCCAGGGTGGGGCGGGGTGGGGTCGGGGGGCCCAGGCGGGCTCTGCGTCCTGGGAGGGCCGCGATTCTGGGAAACAAACGTTCCAAGCATCTCCTGAGCACAATCTCCGGAGTTAACGGCGGGATGGATGTCCCACGTGTCCCTGTCGCTTTCCATAAGTGATAATGTATAAAAACGAGATGGAGGGAGGAAAACATGACACCACATGTATCACTGGGCGTTTGCGGTGAGCCTGGCGCACGGGCACACATCATTTATCACGTCCTTCTCTTCTTTTTCTTTCTTTTTTCTTCTGCATGGTGTTCTGAGCCCCCAAGCCTCCAAGATGTGGAATTAATTTCATAGCAGGTGATTCTAGACTCTTTCACACGGGCCATCTGTCGCTTCTTCATTTACCTCTCTGCTGTGACAATAATTAATCATCTCACTGGCTCGGCGGCAGGCAGCTCTTCTGGCTGAGAGCGCCCTAAGAGGGGATGGCACGGATCTTTTGCTTTTAGCCCTGTGTTTCTGTGAAGCAGGTATGTTCACTTCCATTTTTTTTTTAACTTTACCTGCCTTTAGCTGCCAAAAGCAGTGGTTCAAGTACTGGAAGTCACTTCTTGGAATCTGAAACTGTTGCTGCAGAAACGAGCCACAGGTTTTTGTTTGTTTGTTTTTTAATTTCTAGGGGGAAGAAAGCAAGGTCAGAGAGACTGTTTCAATTGTCTGGACTCGCCCAGCACATAGGCAGAGAGAGCTGGGGTCAGAACCTAAAGTCATCAAGTTTTTATGGTTTGGTCTTCGATCTGAAGTGGTTCTTCTAGACTACTAAAAGCACATGATCAGAAATAAGAAGATGATAATCTTAGAACCCTGGCATTGGACATTTGAGACACCTTCCAAGTAACATTACAAATTTGTGATTATAGCAATCAAATCACAACCAGCATTCGTGACAAAGAAAACAACGTGAGCCACTGGTGCTCCATGAAACCATGAGAGACAAGAGGATGCCAAGCCATTGCCTTTCTAACCTTTGGCTAATCAGCTGATTCCAGACATGAAACAAATTACTGTGGGGAAGTCCCTGCGTTCATGCCAGGGAGGTTTTGGTGCAGAAATAATAAGAGTTCAAGACACAAATACAGATTAGGAAAGAGCTACCAAAAAACAAAACCCCCACACAAATAAACAAGGAGCAGAGTTGGAGATGGAATGGTCCTGGAGAGTCCCTTGAAAGAGACTACACTTGAAATTGGACTTGCAGAATGGAGTAGAGCATGTTGCAGGCAAAAAATACCAAGGCAGGGCTTCCTAAAGGCAGAGGGGTGCTGAGCTGGGGCAGACGGGCGACTCTTAGGAATAGACAGAAAACTGGAAAAAAGATGGTTGTAGCACTAGTGGATAAGAGTCTGGATGTGATCATGGGGAGGGAATTTCACAGGGAATTAATATAATCTGATAAATGTTTTATTACCACCATTTCTCAGAGGAAGAAACTAAAGTACAAAGAAAGAGTAGAACTTGCAGAAGGCCACCTGGTGTGGTAGCTGGACTTCTAACCCAGCCCTCTCCCACTTCAGTGTCCGACTCTCAGCCAACTACCACTGAGGGGTTATGTCTAGCTTCCTGTCTGTTTTGTTAATATTTTTTGTAAACCAAGTGTTATTGGAACATAGTCATTTCCATCCATTTCTCTTTTGTCAAGAGTTGCTTTCCCAGGACAAAGGCAGAATTGAGTCCCTTTGACATTGTATGTTCTGAAGGACCCACGGTATTCACTATCTGGTCTTTCAGAGAGAAAGTTTGCTGACCCCAGGGCTAGCTTGTAAGCCTTCGGCTAGATGGGATATATCCACTCTGCCTCTGAGCTATCCCAGATCAGCTGGTGACTGGTGTCTGGCTAGTGTTCAACCAACACTGACAGAATGAATAAGGACAAGGAGTGTGACACACTCAGAAATGAAAGGACTAGAGATCAGGAGGTCAGGATTCATTTGAGACACGAGATACAGGGGAATGAGTTCAGGGTTAGCTTGCTGGACAGCAAGTGAGCAGCTGGGCCAGAAACCAGGGTTGCAGAAGGGAGGAGCAGGAGGTCAGGCAGGGAAGACCTCCTGGAGGCTGATTGAGAAGAGCCGTGAATGTCCTCCGCATTAAGTACCCAAGACTTTAAAGTGGCTGAGTTAGCAGTCACTGAGACAATGAAAGAGACCTGCCTTTTCCAAGATGAAGATGGTAATTGGTTATTGATGTCCAATTTGTATGCTAATGTTGCTCAATAAAACAGCTAAACCGTAATGAATGCTCTAGTTTCCTCTCTGGAAGAAGAAGGAGGAGGAAGAAAAGGAGGAGGTGGAGGGAGAGGAGGAAGAGGAGAAAAAAGAGGAAGAGGAGGTGGAAGCTACTGAAAGGTCACTACATTTCACATAATAAATTATTTAAATAACAGGAAATTTATGTAAGGATTAAATTCCTGACCTATAATCTTCTTGGGTATTTAAACATTTTTATTTATGTGTTACTGAGGAATTGAACCCAGACTCTCATTCATGCTAGGCAAGTACTCTACCACTAAGCCTCATTTCCAACCCCTAAAAGGAAATAAGTTTTTTTTTAATTTAATTTTTAACTTTTATGCTGCTAAGGTTTAAACTCAAAGCTTCATGGTTGCTAGGCTGGTGCTCTACCACTTGGGCTATGCTTCCAGCCCTATTTGGGTTTTGTTAACTATCATTTATTATTATTATTATTAGCTTTATTGTTATTGTAGTGTTGATATATAGAGGGGCTATAGTTACATGAATCAGGTAATGAGTAGTGAGTAACTCTCGCTTATTTTAAGTGTGATAGTGTTTACATTGTGTGTCTGCCATTTTCTTGCCAGTCCCAGACATTTCTAGATTGAGAATAGATGCTGAGTAAAATGAAGATTGTTACTTCTGGGAGCTGACTTAGCTTTGCATCAATGTTTGATCACATAGCATGGGCACATGGGCAGAATTTATGCTCTTGAGCAACCAGGTTGAGCTACATCATGCTGCCTAGAAGAGAATAGTTGGTCCTTGGATAACAACCTTTTTAAGTCTTGCTGATGTGATGCACATTCTTCAGGAGGGAAGAGAGTACTCACATGCTGTGGGTATGACCATGGAGCCTAGGAGTTTGGGCTCTGGAATAACTGAGTTTGAGTCCCAGGTTAACTTCTTAGTTACTGTGGACCTTATAGTTAGCTCTTCTGTGCTTTGTTTTTATTCACATAGAAAATAAGCCTGTCAGTAGTACCTACTATGTGGACTTGCAGAAGCTCAGAGGAAGTACATGAAATATCTAGGAGAGTAAATTTTCAATTTTCAATGTGTATTGGGCATTGTAATAACTCCTTAAAGTTTAACATGGCAAGGATTCGCATTGATGACACTTATATTGGGACAGTTGTCAGCTTTAACATTTTTTTCTTCAATCATCAACCTATTCATTGATGGTTTACCTAGACATATATCATGTGCTTTGGGAAGATGCTCAAGAATATAAGTCATCTAGACTGTCAAAGAATTCAGGATGGCTGAAGTACTTGTAGTTGTTAGAGAATTTCCAATTTGAGCTGAAGAATCGTCTACATCCTCTGAGATAATCACAGGATAATAATTCCAGTTACTCTTTAATAGAACTTACTTGTTCATTTATTGGGTACCTATTGCATCTTAGGGACTGGGTTGGGTACTGAAGATGAAACTCTGTGTGCGTGTATGTGTGTGTGTGTGTGTGTGTGTGTGTGTGTATGTGTGTATGTGGGGGGGTGGGGGAGGGAGTGTCAGTGCTAAACTGGTTCCACAAAAAGGAAATGAGGATCTGTCTTGGTTCACTACAAATGATAGGATTTCAGTAAGTCTCTTGCCCTAATTTCCTCATTTTAGGTGTGAGCACAGACATAACGATGTTTTCTGTAAGCAAGGACTCAGTTCCTGAAATAGCAGAGTAACCAACTTCTAGTATATACATTTAAATAATGAAAATAATATAAATGTTCTATAATTCCATATAATCCCAGAATTTTATTTTTGGTGCCAATCCTGAGGCTTCAACTCAGGGTCTGGATGCTGTCCTTGGGCGTTTTATGCTCAACGCTAGCACTCTACCACTTGAGCCACAACTCCTCTTCCATTTTTTATTGTGATTAATTAGAGATAAGAGTCTCAGGACTTTTCCTACTCAGGCTGACTCTGAAGCTTGATCCTCAGATCTCAGCCTTCTGAGTAGCTAGGATTATAAGCGTAAGCCACTGGCATTTAGCTGAAAGTAGAATTCTTTCAATTTTCCTGGTGCCATAGTTTCTTCTGTTCTTACCATCCTGTATTAGTGTATTAGATTTGTTGTAATTGATGAATCATATTTATACATTAATATTAACTGGAGACCATAGTTTGTGTTGGGACTAACTTTTGGTTTTGTATTCTCTATAGCTCTTGACAAATGTACAAGACACATGTATCCAACATTATAGTATCTTGCAGAATAGTTTCACTGATTAAAAAAGCATCTGTTCCACATAGTCATCCTTTCTTCTCCTGAATCCATTTAACTACTGATTTTTCTTACTATTTCCATACCATTGCCTTTCCCAGAATGTTGTACAACTTGAACCGTACAGTACGTAGCCTTTTCAGACTGTTTTCATTCGCTCGGCAGCATGCAGTTCAGGTGCCTCCATGTCTTTTCCTGGCTCAGGGCTCATTTATTTTGATTACCCATTGTTTGGATGGGACACAGTTTGCTCACACATTCATCTACTGAAAGGCACATGAAACACTTCCAAGTCCTGGAAATTATGAATAAGCTCGCTGTAAATAGGTGAGTGCAAGTTTTTGGGTAAATTGTTTTCAACTCATTTGACGATAAGGGATGTGATTGCTGAATATGCTAGAAGTTTCGGTTTTTCATTGTTTTACATCCAAAAAGACTACAGAGATCTTTATTCTTGTTTTAAAAAATGTAAATTAATTTTTAAAATAATGATTATTAAGTTATTGTACATGGGAGAAATGAAAGAGATGCTTACTGCTCAGGATTCATTGCATTCATATATTACTTTGTTGAATGGCAACGCCTTTGTGGAACTACTTAAAGATAAAAATAAATAAATAGCTGTACAAAGGTTTTAATTCAACATGTAAATTTACAAGCACAATGCATCTTGATCAGTGTCACCCCTTTCATCTTTCTCCCATCAATCCCAGTCACATCCAGCTCTTTAATGGACAGGTTCAGGCTTCTTATTTTCAAGGTTCTCTCTAAACTTCTGTAGGAATAATTGTACAGGACACATTTCAAAGTCAGACAGGAAGCCCCATATGGTAGGTATACACCTGTAATCATAGCTCTCAGGAGTTGGAGGATGGAGGATCCCCAGTTTGAATCCAGCTTGGGCTACATAGTGAGACTTTGTCTCAAGAAAGAGGTGTAGGGAGGAGCTGGGGATAAATATATTAATTTCCATTTCCCTGCAATAGTTAAAAAAGACATCTTGTGTATATATTCCACAAGGCTTTTAGATCTAAATATTTTAGTATACACCGTCTGGAAACTAGGTCATGCCAATATTCTTTGTCCATGCTACACAGCTTCAGAACTTTCCTTGTGCTGGGTGCTGGTGACTCATGCCTACAATCCTTCTCCTTGGGAGGCTGAGGTCTGAGGATCTCAGTCTGAAGCCAATCTGGGGCAGACAAATCAAGGAGACTCTGATCTCCAATTATCCAGCAAAAAGCCAGAAGTGGAAGTGTGGCTCAAGTGGTAGAGTGAAAAAGCTAAGCAATAGCATGAGACCCTGAATTTAAGCCACAATTCCAGCACACACAAAGAAACAAACAAGCTTTTTCTTGTAACGAAGAACAATCCTTACTATCTTATTTAAAAAATAAATGAAAATTCACATGAAGCAAGTTTTCAAATAATTTGTGTACAATTTAAATATGTGTGTCCCCCACCTCTTTTTCCCCCAAGGTTGTTTTTAGAGAGAGTATGGTAATAAGCACCATCATTTTCAACATTTACCTTTCACAATTATTAATATGTTGCAAGTCTTTAAAAAAATCTATTTCTCTATTTTTTTGGTCAGTCTTAGGGCTTGAACTCTGGGCCTGGGTTCAGTTCCTGAGCTCTTCATTTCAAGGCTAGTGCTCTACCACTTGAGCCACAGCCCCACTTCTGGTTTTCTGGTGGTTAATTGGAGATGAGGGTCTCACAGACTTTCCTGCCTGGCTTTGAACTGCGATCCTCAGATCTCAGATCTCAGCCTCCTGAGTAGCTAGGATTATAGGCATGAGCCACCAGCACCCAGCTATTTCTCCATTTTTTTTTTGCTTTGGTATTTTCAAGTAAATTCTTAGCCATAATATTTGTATTATTGATAAGAGATGCCTTTACCATGCATTGCCCTAAATGGACTAGGCTCACAGGGTAATAATTACACAATGAGCATTTTGAGAAGTTTGTTGCTGCTTGAGGCAGGCTTATATCTGAACACTTTCTATTCCTTTTGTAAGATCATAATACAGCAGAATGTGTGGGGCAGATGGCTAGAGAATAAGCTATCAGCCATATTTATTTCCTGATGCTTTCCTCTGAACTGAATGTCACATTTGCTATGGTTTGAATGTGTACTGCCTGGTTCCATGCATTGGAAGCTTGATGTGAAAGATGGTAGGGCTTTAAGAGATGGAGTCTACTGCAAGGTAGGTCATTGGTGGTTCTTGGAAAGGATTAAGTAGTTCAGGTGGAGCCTCAGGTAATTTCTGGGAAAGTAAAGGACTCTAAATGAGTGAGCCTGACCTCTCAGTCCCTCTAGCTTCCTCTCTAGCTTTTGCTTTTGCACACTTCTATGGGTGGCTTATTGACCAAGTGAGCCAAGGCTCCCTTAAACACTTAAACTTCCAGAACTGTGAGCTAATAAGCCTCTTTACGAACTATCCAGCCTCAGGAATTTTATTGTAACAATTGAAAATTGATCAATATAAACAGACTACACCAGGCTTCCTCAAAGGCAACCTAGAGAAAAGGGGTCTAATACATGCACACACTTTCTCATTTGACTCAGTTTCCTAAATAGCTGAGTCTCTCTCCTCACTGGAGAGGGTCTGTATCTTCTAGAAGGTGGGGTTTCTCCCCATGGAAAGAAACCAGAGAACTGAGAGATAAATATGATTGTCTTTACAAAGCTTTCAGATTAATCCCCAGATGGGTGATTCCAAAATCACCTAAAGGAAAATGCTGTTTTATGGCACGAGGCCAAATCAATTTTCAAAAGCTCTATGTAAACGATTATCAACTACTAATGAAGCATCCTCATTTTTAAATTGGTCAGATTGTATAAACATCTAAGGAAGTATAGTGAGTTTCCTTGTGTTTCAGTAATGCATTGACTGCTGGAGGTTGTTGACTATTTCCTGGTAGAGATTGCTGAAATCCAACTAATCAGATTTGGGCTTTTACTTAGCACCCTTGTCAAAGGAGTTAGGGGCTTTCTGAGCCTAACCAGACACTAGTTGGAAAGCTTGAAATAACTGACTTTTTTAAAATCTAACTGCAATTAATCTGTAGGAACAGCACTGAAAGGTGACATTTGTCTTGGTGAGTTCCCCCATTCATTTCCGGAGCCGGAGTTCATCAGTCATGCAGCTCAAGTGCATGATCCATGTGGATGAATATTTATTATAGATGATGGAGTATCCTCCTGGCAACATAATGCACTTCTTTCACTTGAAAAGGGAATTCAACCAGATTCATGATAGACTGCTTGTGCCACTGGAGAGGCCTTTTACCTCCCTTCCAGAGAACTTGGTGGAGATCCTGTCAGTTGGGTGTAGGAAGAATCCATGGTGTCTGTGTACAAACTGGTTTTTATGCCTGATGACCTATTAAATTTGCTTAAGTCACTTTGACTTGGAAAATAATTGCTATTTCAAAAACAATTTATTAAGGGCTGACAAGGAAAAAAAAAACAACCTCCAGTTACATGTCTGGATTCAGCCAATAGCATTGAAACATCTTGGCTATTTGAATGCAATCTGTTGTTTGAATGGTTTTAAATTGGTAGGTAATGAAACAGATTTGGCCTAATTCATAGAGCTTCTATGCTCCAGAGAAAGACCTTAAAATAAAGCATTCATTTCCAACATTGATCTGACACTGGAGGTTAAGTGCTTCTTTTTCAGGAAATGCTAGATCAAAGACAATGAAATGACAGGAAAAAAATATACTCAGAGCATCTTCTCCCCACCCCTTCTTCTTAATTTAGAAGTCACTCTCATTCCCAGGATGGCTGAGCAGAGAAATCACTAGAAAAATAGCTTCCTGGTGCCCATTAGGCTACCTTTTGTTTTCTTTTGACGACCAGGGGGAATCTTGTTCATTAAAATTGTATGGATGTCTTCTCAGTTCCTCCTACTGTTTATTTACACATAAAAAATAGATGATCCCAAAGATTCGGCCTGCTATGGCAGCTGAAACTGCCCTGCAGTCATTTCTGCAGGACCATCAAGAATGAGCCAGATTACACGATGATGAATTCAAGTGGGGGTGTTTGTGGAAGTGTGGACGGGGCTGGGTGTCTGAGGGAAGGTTAGTGTGATAACAAGCCTTTCTTGTTTTATGTAGCGAAAAAATAAGTAATCACTCTGCTTTCCCCATCTGTGGACACACGCCTTTCCTGTTACATGCTGAATGGAAGGTACAGGAGGTACAGGCAGGATTCGGGAGACTGAAACCAAAAGTGTAACCATTGAGGAAGATTAAACTCCTCTTGACCTCTCAGGCTGATGGATGAATGATGATTAGAAAGGGGATATGCATATCTAAATTGCATTCTATCTCTATTACAGTCTAACGGCATTAGTAAAATTGCTGTTTGATAATTCATCAACACGAAAATGTGTCCACTTATCTCAGGCTATACAAACAGTCATTGATTCAGCCCTTTGATATTGCTCTTGCCAAATTACCATGAGCAGATGGTTAGACCATTAAATGAGGGTTGGATCTAAAACACCCATCTCTCTCTCTCTCTCTCTCTCTCTCTCTCTCTGGCTAGTTCTTTTTCCTTTCCCTCTTTCTCTCTCTCTTTCTCTCTGGCTAGTTCTCT
Source organism: Dipodomys ordii (assembly GCF_000151885.1). Taxonomy (NCBI): domain Eukaryota; kingdom Metazoa; phylum Chordata; class Mammalia; order Rodentia; family Heteromyidae; genus Dipodomys; species Dipodomys ordii. Next base: position 2,155,233 of record NW_012267298.1, on the reverse strand, counting down.
TTCCTTTCCCTCTTCTTCTCTCTATTTCTGTCTCTTGTCTTTCTCTGTCCTCTCCTCTCTGTATGTCTCTCTTTATTTCTCCTCTCCCCCCTACCAGAATCATATTTGTATTCTTTCTATATGTATTTAACTCAGTCTGAGTTCTGCCTGTACCACTTACTCCCTGGTGATCTTGGACAAGGCAGTTGAAATTTCTGGGCCTTGGTGTTTTCTCCATTAAAGAATGGTATCTGTCCTGCTTGAGTCACAGGCTTGTTTGAAAAAAATCAAATTCTCCAACTTGTGCTGTAGAAGCATGAAGATCTAGGTTCCACTGGGCTGTCGTAGCCATTTGTGCATCCACAGATCACTCACGATGTGCTGGCCACTGGGCTGAGTCCCAGAGCTATGAAGATGGGTAAAATGAACTACTTGTCTTTCATACTTTCCCGTCCAGCTGCACAGATGCTGTATAAACAGTGAGGACAAGGAGCAGTGACATTGGGAAGAACGCTTCAGACAGACTGAAGAGCCTGGTCAAGGTCTAGAAGTAGGCCGCTGAAAGGCAGCTCTGGGCCATTTCCACCCTGAGCATTGCTGAGGCTGCGTGTCTAGTGTTTTTGCTGTACTCTCCAGCCCCTCAGCCTCTGTGCAGATTTCCTGATGAGTGGGCCAGCCCAGATCAGACTGCCTGGGGGATCAAGATCTTTGCTGCGCTCCCTATGGTGGCAGCATCAGTATGTAAGTGCCGCTAGGGAGCTGGAGGTTAATTTGAGCAGATCAAGCACAGCGAGTGCAGGAGAATGACCAGGGAAGGGGTGGATCCTTCTCCGTTTGTCCCTCACCTGGAGATGCACTAGGTGATATGGACTGGATCTCTTCCAGTCATGGCCTCACTTTGTTCCAGGGGGCGGGGGGTGATGAGCACCTGCAGTGGCTTCTCATACTTCACAGCTGAGCTGCTTTTATTCCAGGAAACAGATCCTACAGCAGAACATGCTATTGGATGGAAGTTACAGGAGGTACAGTAGTTTTTTTTTTTTTTTGCCAGTCATGGTGCCTGAACTCTGGGCCTGGGCTCTGTCCCTCAGCTCTTCAGCTCAAGGCTAGCGCTCTACCACTTGAGCCACAGCAC
>NW_012267298.1:2135151-2154069 GCF_000151885.1 Dipodomys ordii | reverse complement strand
CGCATGCCCAGAGGGTCCATGGGCAAAGGCAAGCTGGCGCCTAGGCCCAAGAATCTTTTCTTTTTTTTTTGGGTCCGGTCGTGGGGTCTGAACTCTGGGCCTGGGCTCTGTCCCTCAGCTCTTCAGCTCAAGGCTAGCGCTCTACCACTTGAGCCACAGCACCACTTCTGGCTTTTTCTGCTTATGTGGTGTTAAGGAATCGAACCTAGGGCCTCATGCATTGCAAGGCAAGTACTCTACCACTGAGCCACCTTCCCAGCCCAGGAGGTACAGTAGTATGCAGGAGACTGAAACCAAAAGCTATTGACAAACAGCTGTCAATAGCTGGACCTCATTCTGGTTCTAATATCAATTTTTCAGGAACCTCGAGACTTTTATGGAATGACCCATCAACAAGGTTCAAGAGTTTATTTCTAGGATGGGAAGGGGAAACAAAGGAGGAGGCAACAATGCTTGATAAGAAATGTACTCATTATCTTGCCTATGTAATTGTAACCCCTCTGTACAGTATTTTCACAATAAAAAATAAAATAAAATAAAACACAGTTTATTTCTACCTTCATCTTCACCAACATGTATCTTTCATTTCTTTGATAAAAGCCGTTCCTCAGGTACCAGGTGATAGTTCATTATTATTTTCATTTGTGTTTCCCTAGTGATCAGTGATGCTGAGTGTTTGACGTATACCTGTTGTACTTTCGCATATCCTTTGTATGTTTCTCTTGAGAACACAAAACATGTCGTTTGCCCATTTTTAAACTGGATTGTTTCTTTCCTTGGTGAGTTGCTAAATAACCTCATATAATGCAGCTGTTACTCCCTTATCTGATGTATGGTTTGCAATTGTTTTCTCTCATTCAGTGGGCTGTCTGTTTTGTGAATTGTTCTCTTTGCTATACAGAACTTACAGTCTGATGCCTTCCAGTTGGTCTGTTTTTGAGTGTTTTCAGGGGAATGCTCAAAGAACCATTGCCCAAACTCCCATCTTGGAGATTTCCACCGTGTTTACTTCTAGCTCTTGTACAGTCTTAGGCCCTACACCTACGCCTTAAATCTATGTTGATTTTTGTACATGATATGAGACAAGAGGCCAATTTCATTCTTCTGCGTGGAGACATCCAGTTTTCCCAGTGCCACTTATTGAAGAGGCTTCCTTCCTTCCTTGTGTGTTCTTGACACATTTGTCAAAAGTAATTTGACTGTCAATGTTCGTTTCTGTTTGGGTTCTTTATTTTGCTCCACTGGTTGGTCTCTATCTTTATGCCAATAACCTGCTGTTTTACATACAATAGCATTTAAGTATGCTTTTAAATCAAAACCTATGTACTCATACTCTGCCTCTTTCTAGAGTTTTTTCTAGAGACAACACAGAGTACCCATGATGATATTTCACTGGACAGGGGTGGGAAGGGAAATTGCACTATGGGTATGGAAGGGATGGAGAAGCACAGAGCTGCCTCAGGCTCTCTGATATCCAGTCCCCCTTTTTCTTGTTAAGGTGTTCTTGCTCTGTGAGGGTGTCCATGTGCCAAGCCCTCCAGAAAGAAAATCATTTTGCACAAATATAAACATGGCAGTCCCATTCCTTTTTTTTTGTCAGTGATTAGTCTAAACTAGTAAAGAAATGACCCAGTAACCAGGAAAGTCGTCTGTTTGTACACATCTAGAACATAGATCTATCTGCTTGAAAAACAGGAAATACGGCACAAGAGAGGTTTTTTTTTCTTCCTTGCTTTGTTTTCTTCATGAAATATAGTTACATGAGCAAGTGATTTTCAGAGGAATGCCAGTCATTATTTAAGCAAGAAGGGAAGGTGAAGGCAATGGTGAAGACAGGGATCTAGCACAGTATGTGACGGTTGCTAAACCAAATTGGAATGGCTTCACTTCAGACTTCTGCTACGTGAGGAAATTAATTTTTTACTATCATGTGTGCCTTTGTATGTCAGATTTCTGTACTTACAGCCAAACGAGTTCTAATGAAGTGTCCTTCTCACCTGTCTTCTTCTCCAGTGTTGTCTGGCTTATACCCTCATTGCAGCCATAGCAAATGTTAGTTGTCATGGAAACTGCTGCAATTCCTCTGCCTTCTCTCGGGATGTCCCACTGGGGAGAATGGCCTTACCTCTTGGCCGCCAATTCTGACCCCTCACATCCTTGTTCTTTCTTTGATGTTCTCCAAGGTAGAGACAGAGTCATGCTTACCTTCTTCTGTGATTCACATGGCAAGTCCTACACCTCAACCACTTCGCTGATCATCTCCAAATCCTCCATGATAGCAGTATTGTACTTATTTCATTGATGATGAAATAAATACAAGGGTGCTATACTTCTTCATGACGTTGTAGATACTAACTAGCAGAGCTGACATTTGATCTCAGGCCTATCAGACTCTCAGTACAATGACATTATAATTTTATTATATTCTCTACTTGTCTGTGTCACAATACTGGTCAATGGCTTCACGTTATCTCCAGTGTTCAGAGAAAGTAAGAGTTTGTTGAACAATGTTGTAGAATGGAGGCATTCAATGGACAGGCCTGGAAGGCAGTCATGAACTTTTTAGGGTTGCTTCATCTGAAATAGAGACCTTGACATGGAGACAAGAAAGCAATAGAGAGGCATTTGATCATTTCATGTGATAGCCCAGTAGCTGAGAAATCTTCCCACTTTGGGCTGGTCTCTTTTTTATAGGCAAGCATTTCCCAGTAACTAACCCCAAGCAGTAAAGTTTCTTGGCTTGCAGATATGCCTAGAAAGACTTTTACCTCAGTTGGAGATGCAGGCACTGGGTAAGCATTGCTAACCCTGTGTGAGCAACACCAATATCTCCTTGGCGATGTCTTCCTTTTGCGTAAGTGAGTAAATAAACTGTAGCAAATGTATGAGGCTCTTACCTATGATTGTGGGCAAACTCTTTAGAGTTTAGGTTATTTTTTTTCTGTTAAATGTGAGTGTTGGCCTTCCTACTTGCCTCCCAATGTTGAATCTGTTCACATTTACCAAGAGAGACCAAGAGACTACCTTTCCTAAACTCTCTTGTGGTTCGTGACTGTGTGGCCAACTCCAGGCCAACGAGCTCTAATACAAGACTACAGTTCTAAGGATCCTCTTTGAGGATCTGCCCCATCTGTGCTGCCATTTTGGATTGTGATGTGAAAGCCACAGAGAATGGGCAACATGGAGCCCAGATTCTGGACACCATGAAATGCCCCATCAACCCTTGGCCACTTTCCAGTCTAAGTTAGAAGAGAAAGAAATACTACTTACTTGTTTAAGACACTTGCCCTTTTAGGGTTTTGTTACTCGCAGCTGTCTCTTTCTGACGGATAGGCTGTTTCACTGTTTGCTAAACTCGTCTGATCACAGGCACTGTCTGTGGCCTTTATTCAAGGAGATTCCCAGGTACCTCCTTGAATAATTCCCTAGCACGTAGGTTGAGGGTGGGGCTCAGAATGCAGCATTTTAAAAACAAGTATCCTCAGGGGATTTTTATGATTACACAAGTTTGAGAAACACTGAACCCAGATAATATCTGATGTCCTCCTGCTTTTTAAAGCAGGAAGGTGCCATGATTATTTATTTAGGTATGTATGCATGTGTTTATGGTTTGCTTATTGATGAAGTCCCCTCCACTCCCTCCCAAGGAAGTATGGAAAATGCTTTTCAGTGGAGCCAGATGATGGGATTGGGGAGAACCCTGAGGTAGTTGCCTGCTGAAGTCCCAGTGAGAAATAAAGTACGGAGCTCAGGTCAGAAGAGCCAGGGAAGTGAAATGTCATGTGTCAGTTGGACTTGATGACTAAGTGTGGGATGTATATGGAAGGACCTAGATAATTGTGAGTTCTCTTGGGTTGGGCAGAATGGTCTCTTACCACATAGCATCTTCAGGTAAGGAGGAGGTATAAGTAAGAAGAGGCGCATGCTAGCTTGGGATGTGCCTTGTTTGAGGTGCCAGTGGGCAGAGCTCTCCAGCTGAGGTAAACATCCTTTCTCTGCCTGGACAAGGCCTGAGTGATGGTGATGGTAATGCTCACAAGAAGTGAAAAAAAATGGGCCAATTCATCCAAATCATCCACAGGGTGCAGTTTACCTTTTGAATTTCCCCTTTTTGTTTCTTTGAGTGATTGCTTTGTCTCCTCAACATAAAGATAACTGAAGGAATGAAGGCGGTAAGTTCATTGCCTCACTCACTTATTCATCAAGGTATAGAGTCAATCTTGTACCAAGAGCTGAGGACAAAGTGGTAAAAAAGACAGAGAAGATTTCTTTCTTCATGGAACTTCCACTGATAAGTGAGTAACATGAGAATAGAAGTAGAAATATTGAAAATCAGAACTATGAGATGTCTATGAGGGAGCCAAACTAGGACACTTACGGTGTAGTTGACTAAGCACAGGATTTTCAGGCAAAGACCATGCACTGAAGTCATGGGGGATAATTTTCCAACTTGATGGCTTCTGGCCCATCACAGCTACAGTTTCTTCATCTGTAAAACAGGTGCCTCCTTCCTTTTGTACCTCATAGGTGGTGTATAATGCAGGCCTAGTGATGGTGCAGCAACAAGCCATAGCCATATCTCAGTACATTATGAGAGGAAATTTTATTTCTCATTCAAGCTCTTTGTTGCAGATCAGTCTCAAATCTGCTCCACGTCCTCTTCTCGCTCAAAGCTGGTATCTGGGAGCAGGAAGAAAAGAACCGTGGTTGACTCATGTGCCTCATATTGCTCCTGGGATGTGCCAGAGCTCTGTTCACATTCCATGGACCAAAGGAATTCATATGGCGTGAGCTCCCTGGAGAGCGATGTACCCCATATTCACTGTGAGCCACCAGGAGAAGCTAGCAGGAAAGAACTGACTTTGTAACCTATAAGTAAAATCACAGAGAGGTGCACTTATGATAGTATTTTTGTAAATATAAGAATACGCAGTTTGGATATTTGTTGAAAGGTTAAAAAACTTTCGGATATGCACTTTTCTGATACCTGGGATTTTGTTTGAGAAACAACTCTGGGTTAAGGCTCAGTCCAGTGAATGCCGTGACAATCACCTGTCTGAAGATATTAGAAAGAGAAGCAAGAAAGCCACTATGACATTCAGGTGGGGTCAAGTCTCCTTGAGATGCTTCTTATACAACTTCTAGGAAACAACAAAGCTTCTGCCCCAAAGATGCAGCCAGTAATTACTGAAGACAGTGAAGCAACTACTCCACTGCTCATCTCTTTGAAGCAGTCTGCAGAAGGCTCTGGGTCTTGGTCTTGTTTCTTATCAAAGAGGAAGGAGGTGTGTGGGACCTGGGACCTTTAGGGTCAGACCTTGTTGGAACAAGGCTGCTTTTCCTCCTTGCATAGAGAGAATGAGAAAACCTGTCTTCCCAGTAACTCAGTTAATTGTACATATTTATTGAGAACTTTCTGCATGAATTCTTTCCCTTCAGGCCTTCATTTTTACTTTTATTGCCTTAAGGGAAAATTTTTCTTTCTACTTCCAAACCCAGATGTGGATGCCATGAGGCAAAGGTGTATTTACTGTCCTAGCCATGTCATTTGCATATGTCACTAGGGTTGACTTGTCTATCACTAAGCATCTTCTAAAGAATTAGCTTGTCAAAACTATCTCTTGTTATCTTTTCCTTTGTGTTTCTTCCTCTGTGTCACCGCAGACCTAGTGGCCTTTCCTAGGCTGAGAGATGCTGTCCTGGCGGGGAGAAGGTTGGAATGGCATGCGGAGTGCTAAGAATCACCAAGAATGAGATCTGGTTTAATGACTACTGATTTAGATGCAGAGAAAATTCTGGCATGATTCAATTTGTCAGGCGCTAGGTATTTTACTGTGCCAAGTTTTGCATGATTTTCAGTAATCTGTTGGCTAGACAATGCTATTGCATTCTAGAGATAAAGGAATTGGATGTTAAGGAGTTTAGCTAATACTCCCATGTCCACTTAGCTAATAAGTAGCAGGCCTGAATTCAAGTTCAGGTCAGTCTGACTTCAGAATCTATTCCATTTTGCTCTGTTTTGCTTTGTTTTGGTGTCACTACTAGGGCTGGAATTCAGGGTCTCATGTATGTGCTTGTCTTTCTCACTCAAGGCTGGTGTCCTACTACTTGAGCTACACTTCTAAGTCTGGCTTTCTACTAGTTAATTGGAGATAAAAGTCTCACAGACTTTTCTGCTCTGACTGGTTTTGAACTACATGTCTGATTATTTATTTATTTATTTATTTTTGGATCCAGTCGTGGGGCCTGAACTCTGGGCCAGGGCGCTGTCCCTCAGCTCTTCAGCTCAAGGCTAGCGCTCTACCACTTGAGCCACAGCGCCACTTCCGGCTTTTTTCTTTTTGCTTATGTGATGCTGAGGAATTGAATCCAGGGCCTCTTGCATGCATGCCAAGCGCTCTACCACTGAGCCACCTTCCCAGCCCCTACATGGCTGATTTTAATCTCTTGCATAGCAACAATTACAGATATGAGTCACCAGGAACCAGCAAGAATCCAGCTACTTAAGGCTGTTCTTCTTTTCCTGACACTGTGTTGCTGTCTACAATTATTCACTACAGTTCTGGTAAGAGGACTACATATGCCCTCTTCCCTCTCATGTCTTGTGTCTTGTGATGTTTCCTATAAATGGGGAGGATATGTTCTTGCCTCTTTGAATGACTGGGTTTATGGCCATGTGACTAGGTTTGTCCAGTTGATGTAAGTGACATATATTCCAGCAAAAAGCGTTTATGCATCTCTTTAGATTTCTGCTCTCTTGCTCTATCCTTCTGCCAAGAGGGTGGCACACCCACCCAAGGCTGCTCATCAGAATGCACTGAAACCTGATAAAACCCATGGAGCAGGCCTAAGCTGCTAATCTGCAGCCATGCACAGGGAATGTGAGCCAGAAATAAAGGTTTGGAGTTAGTTCTAAGCCACTGAGATGTTGATGTTTTTTGTTACATCTAAATCTGACTGATACATTCAAGGATTTTCTGATGCACACGACTCCTGTAGGTAATAATAACCTCAGGGAAGCATGTGACTTTGAATGGACTGGTGATCATGACTGTATCAATTTAAGTAATGAGTTATGAAAACACTTTGTAAGCTGTGAAGTTTCTTGTTGATGTTGGTTACCCTAGTAAGTGTTGTGCTTGGTGATGGGGAATTTGGCTGTGTTATTTATAAAGTCTATGCAGGCAGAGACCATGCCTGTTTTTCTCAGAACTGCATAATTCATCTTAGATCATTGATGCTCAATAACTATTTATTCAGAAAATGGATGGGGCATGGCACTGGTGGCTCACTCCTATAACCCTAGCTACTCAGGAGGCTGAGATCTGAGGATCCCGGTTCAAAGCCAGCCCGGGCAGGAAAGTCCATGGGACTCTTATCTCCAATTAACCACCAGAAAACCAGAGGTGGCGCTTGTGGCTCAAGTGGTAGAGTGCTGGCCTTGAGCTGAAGAGCTGAGGGACAGTGCTCAGACCCAGAGTTCAAGACCCATGACTGATGGAAAAAAAAAAAAGAAAATGAATAGATGCTGTGAAAGTATTCTATGAGGTATAAAATTTTAGCCTTCAGAGTTAAACTACCTCATTGCTGTGGGACTGCTCTGATCTTTCAATGCCTTAGACTGACTGGTGAGTGTCCAAGAGAGGGCAGGGATGGCAGATGCCACTTCACAAAAGTGTTTGACCCTCAAACATTTTTCTTAAGAACACACCCTGGAAAATGCTGGTTCAGGCAACAGGAAAGAAAAACACTAGCATGCTGCCTTGACTGTTAGCTTGCACTATAGGCTAGAACTCAGAACTAGTCATTGTCTGGACTTGAAATTAGACTTACAATTGGCCGGTTGCATTTCTGGTCATTTTTTGATTATTTTAGACATTTCAAGCAGATTTCTGACCCATAGATATAATGGCAAATCAGCTTGGATGATTAGAAAAGTGTTTTTTTTCAAGTTAAAAGGAACATCAGACAAGGAGAATTTCCTCATTGCCCACATATTGCTTTTACTGAGATGTAATCATCACAGGAAATAGAGCCATCACCTTGAAATCACAGGAAAGGTACTGATACCAGGGACAGCCCAGAAGGACCAGGGGAATTCACATTTTTTGAAGGGTCACTGAGGATATGAATAAAGCAGTCCTGGGCTTCCTCACCCCCAGCGCTGCCTCCCTATGAGATAATGAACACTCCATTGCGCAAGCCACCAAATCCATGTTCTATTGCTCGCAGTTGAAGCTTTCTATCAAATACAAGATGATGTAAAAGTGAGTGTTGTGTAGCACTTATCCTCGGAGATCTCACAGCCTACTTGCAAAGGAAGCAAGGAAACCAACAATGGCAGTATGAGTCACGCTTAAGTGCAGGTATGTGCCAGGTACTTCAGGTGGCACAGCGGGGAGGATGCTTTGACTGCTTCAGAGAGGAGCTGACTTCTGGGTGGAGTTTTGAGTCAGATGGGCCTTGCCTTCCAGGTTGGTGAGTTCAAAGTCAAGGAGACCTATGATAGCATTGCTTGATGAAGGTTTGTTTAGCTTCATAGAGCTGCTTGTAAAGGGAACAGGTGAGCCAGTGAGAATGAAGCAGGAGGGATTAGATGGCTCATGAAGGACCCAGAAGATCCACGTGAGGAGACGCCATGTTGCATGCATGGACACACCAGAACTCAGGAGCAGGCAGATTTGACTTGCAGATTGAACTCCATATCTCACGTCTCACATAAAGGTTGACCAAACAACAAATGAATTAACCTCCTGAGCCTCTTAGATGTTGTGGACAGAGAAGAGGCAGGTAGGCACTTACAGTATGAAATGGATTCATAAATGCAATCTTGATGAATATAATTTTATGGACCCATCTGAGTGCCTTGGAATCAAATTCCACATGGATTGAATGGAGTCGCAAAAGGAAAATCCAAGAAAGGGGCTATTGAGCACTATTTCAGTCTTACTCACTTTGGACCTCAGTTTCCCTTTTTTATAAGGAAATTGCATCTAATGGTTCTTATTTCCAAAAGGGGTAAAAATATCTTATTTAAAATTTTTAACATGTGGTACACTTGATTAATTTTTCACCTGTGGTTTAGTCGGTGACCCCACACTCTATCATGACTTTGTCTGGCACATTAATTTTCCCAGGTCTCCACCTAAATCCACTTATCTCCAGGAATAGGGATTGGATGGTCATAATTCATTTTTGACAATGTTGGGAATATAAAGTATTATTATGCGTCGTCATCATCATCATCATCATCATCATCAAACCCTTTGTAAACATGACTGATATCAGACTCATTCCCGCCTTAGCCCCCAATGAAAAAGAAGCCAGAGACTACCTCTGTCACACACAGTCAGGAAGTGGATTAATGGATTAAACATTTAACAGAGGATCGAATGTAGACATGGGTGGGGAAGGGCAAGTGGATGGAAGTGACTGGCTGGTTTCTATCAACATCAGACTCCAGAGGCTCCCCAGGGCTCGCTGGGGGCTACAGAATGAGGGGAGGCCGCATTGTACCAAGAAGATCCTTTGCTGTGTGCTCAAGCTCAACCAACCAAGACTGGCACTAGAGGAGGTTCGTAGGTGTAACCGCAAGGCTCTTCAGCAGATGCACACCTAGAAGCAGAACTTGCAGGAACCTCGCTATGAGCTCCATGCCTTGAAGGTCAAGGGCTGTTTTCAACGCTTGGTACCATTGTCCCGAATGCTTCTCTGCTCATTGGTTGTAATTGGCATATACATATGGCCCCCATGTAGTCCAGAAAAACCAGGCTTGGAAAGGAGGATAACCAAATGCTTCTAGGTGATAAATCAAAAAAGTGGCCAGGCTGAAATTTCTTTTCTGTTTTTTTTTAATTGTAAAAATACTGTGCAGAGGGGTTGCAGTTACATGAGTAAGGTAATGAGTACATTTCCTATCGAGTGTTGTTATCTTCTCCTTTGATTTTCCCCTATCATCCCCTCCCTCTCCACCTCCTAACTCCTCCCTCCCCACCAAGTTGTAAAGTTCATTTTCAACATAGTTTTTTTTTTTTTCAGTTGTGGGTCTTGAACTCTAGGCCTGGGCACTGTCCCTGAGTTCTGCAGCTCAAGGCTATCACTCTTCCACTTGAGCCACAGCACCACTTCCGGTTTTCTGGTGGTTAATTGGAGATAAGAGTCTCTTGGACTTTTCTGCCCTGGCTGGCTTTGAACCGGGGTCCTCAGATCTCAGCCTCCTGAGTACCTAGGACCAGGCTGACATTTTAACTTGTCATTTTCCTCCCATCTTCCTTCTTGCTGACGTTAATTTCTTTCTTTTGCCTTAAAAATCTGAATGAAAAGATGAATCGCAGCCATCCTTCCTAATGTTCAGTTTGTGGGCACATCTAGTTTGGTTGGAGCTGTGTGAGATTGTTTCTGCGCCCACAATAGTGCTCATGTCATGTGTCTGGATGGCAAAGGCAGCCATGTTGTTTCCAGTGCCATCCCCTGTACCTGGCAAAGCCCTGCTGAGTGTTCACTGTGAGTTGATGATCCTCTTAGCTTGTGATCTGAAGAAGGCACTCACTCCAACAATTCTCTCTGGAGGAGAGACCTGATGCCACAAAGACACTGAGAACTGTAGGGTTCTTGGAGGACATCCAGAACAAAACCTTCATCCATCCCCACGAACCTTCCAGCAAGACATCTAGACTTCCCTTTCACAGATGACTCAGGAGGGGGAGTAACAGGTGCTCCAGACATCTGGGCCACTTTCATGGAAAGTATTTGGCTGACCTGTGACAAACTATTCTGGCAAATGGATCCAGTGATTTTGTAATGAAGGTCTTAAGTTATAGAGGCAAAGGAGAATTAGGAGATACCTCCTAAGTCTGATTGAGAAGGGAATAGCCAGCCCTGGATGGCTGGGCCTGACTGGTAGGTGGATGACACAAAATGTGAGATTATGAGAAGTGGAAGGGACCACATTGCCCAGAAGAAAACCTATCATCAATCAATCATTCAACTGCTTAGTTATCAATAAGAATTGCTCATTTCACAACTGGATTTATTTAATTCTTATTATTAGTAAGAGTAGTAGCTGTCATTTCCTGAGTACCAACACTATGAGGATAATAACACAATCTATCTCACTGAGTTATTGAGAAAATTGAAAGCATGTAAATTGCTTAGTACAGCCCAGTTCTACGAATGCAGGACATATATATCCTGCAAATCACTGAGTTATAAAGAAAATCATAGGATTAAAAACCACAAGGCTGAGGTTAAAAATGGGATTAGGGAAAAATTACCCAGAAACTTACCAGTGAAGATGTATACATAGACACATATATATTCATATATATACACACATATACATATATGACAAAGATAAGCGCCTAATAGAATACAACTTTATACATTAAATGTTACTTTCTCATTTTAATTTAATGTAATTGCTAGTGCCTACTGATTGTACATATTAATGCATCTTACTCTGACATTTTCATACCTGTAAATATGTCATTTTCTTATTAAGACATCTAAAATTTGCTTGTGTAAGTAGCTGTCAAAAGGGCTGTCACTTGTGAGTTATTGTGATGTGGAGATAGGAGGATTACTTGAAATCTAATGGGAAGTTGTTGCACCAGATGTGGATGGGTGTGGCTCATGCTGGCCCAGTTGTGTCTCCCGCTGAGGTAGCTGGGAGCTGCCTAAGGTGTGTTGGGCGCTCCTACATGGCTTGGCTTGGCTGGGTGCACCCAGTGTTCTCACTAGTAATACATGGCATAGACAAACATGAAGTTTACATTACTATCCGATGGTTTCCATATATCTCAATTGCATGAGGACAACTGCAGGTTTCAAACACAAGCAATACAGCCGAAGTGACTGTACAAGATTCACAACCATAAAAGGATAGTTGTGCAGAAAATAAATTCAAATTGAGGGAATAAGTGGGATTGGGAGGGGTAAAGAAGCACCAGGAAAGGGTAATATTGATCAAGACTCACTGTACTTAGAACCTGACACGTTGAATTGTAACCCTTTCCTACAACTACTTAAAGACCATGACAATCTAATTTTAAAAACAAGACGAATGCAAATGAATTCATTCAGCCAAAACTAAAATGGAGGATCATCGAGGGTAGATTACTTGCTCCAAGGCAGAGCAGAGGGGTGCAGAAGCTCTGTCCGCCCCTTGCTGAGTCTCCCCTATGCCTTGATATGGAGTACTATGATGTTAGCAGAGGCAGCTGTGAAAAGCTGTAGGTTCCAGACAATTGTCTCCGCCAGCTCATGGTCATATTTCCTGAAAAGAAGATTCACATGGGTTTTAAAAGCCAGACAATTCCATGAGACATTTCTCATTTGTGCTGCTACTTGAAGTGATCTATGAATTTCCCTTCTCTGTGCTGAGGAATGAGTAGAGCATGTTGAAAACACTGCCATGGCTTAGGCTACTTTTTGGTGGGGGAGAAAAATCCCTGATTTAGCCAGGACAACTGCCTCTCTGGAGCGTCTACCACCGTGTCCTCAGCTGATCTTTCCCTTCTTCAGGCTGAGGTTGGCAGGGAGTGGTTTAGAGTCTGATGGTGTCTGTCTTGGATGCTGGGACTCAGGGAGTCAATCCCAGACACAAGTGTCCCATGGCTCTTAAGGTTGGGGGGGGGGCTTAACCCTGGCAGTGGATGCTTCACTTTGCTGACTTATATTCATGTCAGGGCCAAATGCATCTTCAGACCATGTTCAAATGGCTGTCATTTTCATCACCTGGTTTTTCTTCTCCACTTGGAACCTAAAGATAAAATGTATGTTCTCATTAGTTCTAGCCCATCAAAGCTTATTCCCAACTTAAAAAAAAAACTATGTAAAGCTTCTAACTTCAAAAGGAAAGAATAATGTAATAATGAACCTAAATAACCCATCATCTCTGTGCAAGACATCAGTGAACAACTCATGGGCAATCTTGATCTGTGAAGACTTCCTCATTACAACTCTGTACCTCATTCTCCTAGTTGTTTTAAAACAAGTTCTAGACATTATGTATTCCTAAGAGCTAAGGATCCTTTTTTAAAACACACTTCCACGACCACTATCCACCAAGATAAATCAACTGCCCTGTACTTCATCATGTATTTGGTCTGCATTCAAATCACCTCATTCTTTTTCTCCAGACTCAACTTCAGCCTCGCTATGTCTCTTATGTGTCTTTTAAATTCCCCCCTCCATCTTCCTTTTTCTCTTGAATTGTTATTGTTGTTGAATAAACCTGACTCCTTGGGATTTGCTGACTTTCTTTTTTCACTTATATTAACTTATATTGAACTATGTAAAATTAAATGACTGTGCCCTGTACATTATACTATGGAGAGGATTTAATTGTGACATCTGTGTACATGCATTTCATGATTTTGATCACATTTATCTGCCTTCTCTATTACTCTTTCTTGTCTCCTTCCTCCACATGCATTTCATGATTTTGATCACATTTACCTGCCTTCTCTATTACTCTTTCTTGTCTCCTTCCTCCACTTTTTTTGGGATTTTGAACTCGGGACCTTGTACTTGCTAGGTTAGTACTCTACCACTACAGCCATATCATAGTTTACTTAGGAAACACTCCTCCTAGCTGTCTCTTGAGCTTCCTCCTGCCCAGCCCCGCATCACCCTCACAGTCTATAGTTCTCATCACAGTAGATAGGTTCACAGTGTTAGCTTGGATCCCTTAGAGCTCCTGTGTTCCTCTCAAGTTTCTGCTGTGTCTCCTTTCTCTAGTGCTACCTTCTCCTCTGAGCTGCCTATCAGCCAGTGAGCACCTGTGATGTTATTTGCTGATGCTGTCCATTTTCCATTTGTTGGGACATGCTACCTGGAGCAGAGTCTGCTTCATTGATGGGCAGCAGTGCTCATGGTTAGAAAGTCCTCCTGAGGTTGTCTCATGGTGTGATCCTGAGCAAGCTGCTGCTTCTGTCGGGGCCACAGATTCTCCTATGAAAAAGAGACAGTTCAACAAGTTGTCCTGACCTCCTTTGTCTAGTCTTCTCTATTCTATGGGTCAAAGGTCAATGCAGGTTTATTTTCTTGATTTCTGAAACTGAAAACTCTCTTGCTTTTCTTCCTTGGTTATTAATTACTCCTTCCCCTTCTCCTCTTTCATCCAGCCTATAAACACTGAAGTTCCTCAGGGTGTAGTCCGTTTCTGATGCTGTATTTATCACCCCTTTCCAGCTCTCCACTTAAAGCCATGGCTATTTTATACATTTCCAAGGCTTTAAATCCTACTCCATGCAAAGAACTTTCCCCAGGGTTTTAGTCAGCCTTTATATCACATCTGGACACCATCCATGGGTGTCTCTGAAAGATTTTCAGCCTCAAAATACCCCAACTAGGCTCTTGGTCTTCCTTCTACCTGCGTTGGCGGCAGTCTTTACAGTCTCAGGAAACTGGCCCAAGCTAGAAGGCAGCTTCATCTCTCGCTTTTCCTTAACCTTCCACACCAATCCATTAGCCAGTGGTCTCCTCACCAAAGATTCCTCCTGACGGTCCCTTCTGTTCGGTCTTATTTTCCATAGCCCAGTCACACTCTTGCCTGAGCTTCTGCTGTGACAACCTCTTGGTTCTGTTTTCTTCCAGGCTGTTCTGTGCCTTTTACAGATTTTTGGAAAACCTGATCAAAGAACTGGAGCGAAGTCATCATGATACTGACCTACGTTTTCCTCCTGGTTAGAGTTAGTGATGCGGACACAGCTAATTAAATATGATTGGATTTAAATATTATAATAAGGGACTCCATGGAGAATGGTGGGCAGGAACTCAGGAGACTGCTTAGGAGGCTCATGTACTAAACACGGAACCACCAGAGCTATGGTCCATGAGGGGAGGGCCAGATCAACACCTTTGTTCCTCACTATCTTCATCAGATCAGAAACACAGTGTTTATTAAACAACTGTGCCGGGGGTATGCTTATGCTCACAGATTTTTATGGATCAGGAATTTGAACAGGACACAAAAGGGGTATCTGAGGCCAGGGGCTGGAAAGAGATCAGAGCTGGAAGTAGAAGATCTACCTCCATCATGGCTCCAACCCACACGTTTGGCTCCTGGGATGGGGTAACTACAAGATGGGCTCAGCTGGGAGCGTTGTTCTGAGTGCCTCCATGCCATCTCTCCACGGACACGGCAGTCAGTTACTGTAGAGGGCATGTTCTGGGAGGGGAAATCCTTTCTATGGTCTAGTTTCTGACACAATGTGGTAACATTTCTACTGTGTTACTGGAAGGAATCTCAAAGAATATAAGGTCCTTTTTTCCACAAAGTTGAGAGAGAGAGGGAAAGCGAGAGCAAGACACACACACACACACACACACACACACACACACACACACAGACAGACAGACAGACAGACAAGAGTAAAACCTGATCTTCAGATGGACATGGTTGAATTGATTCTTCAGTTGAGTGTGCACTGTTGTTGTGATACCATTGCTCCCTGAAAAGTCCTCCTCCTCTAGCTTTGCATGCATATCCTCCCTGTATTATCTTTATATGTATATATGTCAGATATATAGTGCTTTATATGGAGTTTAATTTACCCACATGATATTGTCTCAATGTGTTTCTTATTTTTCTTCTTCCTCAGCCTGGTGTCCTGAGGTCCATCATGCCCTGTGTACTTCTAGGCTGTGGCTTCAAACTGCTGCGGATCCTCAGGATGAGTCTGGTCCATTGTTCTGCTCCATTCTCTAAGGATGTCCACATGGATGGATGCACACAATGGCCCTGTGGGAGGAATTCTTTGGGGAGCACATCTAGAGTGCGAGGGGCAGGGTACATGGTACTCACATATCTGGTTTTGCTCTCCAGAAAAGCCGCAGTGTGTGGAGGTTCCAACCCCCCTAGTCCCACGAATGCTTTATGCTTCCCAGATTCATTGTTCTCATTTTATTTTTAATTATTATTTGATGGATCGTTAGTTTAAACACTCTTCGTTCTTAGATAGCTTTTTTGGGACCTTCAGTGAGTTGCCTCTGATCTTCTTTGTCTGTCATTTTGTTGCACTTTTATCCTTTCCTTTGTGCTTTGCAGGAGTCTGTGCCTTTTGCCTTCCAGTCTTCACCGTGTTACACGTGGATGCTTTTTTCTGGTCCCTGGAAGCAGGTGAGTCTGTGTTGCTCCTATGCCAGAAGAGTTCTGTTGTAAGGAAGCTCAACTAGTAACTGAATCTTGGAGGAGAGGGTACTTAAACCAGGCTCTCTGGAGATAGCATGTTAGCTTCCTATGCTCACTGTAGTGAATCAACCCAAATGCAGTGGCTTAAAAGGACAGGAATATGTCCTTTCACAGTTTGGGAGATGGTTGTTCAAAATTACTTTCTCAGATCTGAAACCAAGGGCCATATGACTTCTTGAGGTTTTAGACATGAATCCTTCCTTGTCTCTTCCGGCTTCTGGTAGCTTTCATCTTCAACTCTTAATTGTATTCCTCCTGTCTGTCTCTGTGTCACATTACCACCTCTTCTTGTTGGTGTGTCTCTCTTCCTAGGTGCTGCTCTCTTACAAGAAGACATTTAGAGTCTAATTGGATAATTCAGAATAATCAGATTATCTCAGTGTTCTTATCTAAAACAAATCTGCACAAACCTTGCCATGGAAAGTAATATCCACACATATACTTAAATGAAGAGAAAAAGAGAGGGAGAATGCAGTAAAAAAATCCAATGTATATCCTACAAAATTAAGAAAAATGAGGGAAAGGATGAGTTGGGAAGGACGGGTGAGAATGTTGAAAGAAGTGACATTTATCAAGAGGTATTGTATTCATAAACTGCTTTGTTGAATGACAGCTCCTTTGTACAACTACTTAAAGATAAACACACACACACACACACACACACACAAGTGTGTTTAAGAAAGGTATTTGGGAAGTGGAGCTATGATTTAAGTGGTAGATTAAGCCAGCCTTGAGCACAAAAGAAAGATATCCATTTCTTTTAATTTTTTTTATATCACTTGTAAAAAGTATATTTCCCAAATATGCAACCTCCCAACAGTATTTTGAAAGCAAAAAACCACCTAATGCTTCCTTCAGAAATTCAAGAATCTGAAGCGATAGAGTTGAAAGTGTTTCAAGAACTTGTGATTTCTATCATAAAGGTTAATAGTTGATTACAGCTTAATTTTGAAAGATTGATCTTGTGGAGGCATTTTAAGAGCTCAGGAAATATTTGGTATTGGTAGAATCAGATTCTTTTCATTTGTCAGTGATAGTATTTCTGGATTTTAATCTTCATCTTTTCTTTGTCCTATTTATTAGCTCCATTAAAAAGCAGAGGCCCTTGTCTTCTCCTTTTAGAGTAACATAATTAGTGCTGCATCCCCCTCAGCATGGGACACTTTCAACGTGATCTCTTAGGTCTGCATAATCACGGGTGTCAAATCCAAGGAAGTGTCGTATTAGTACAGACCTTTAGATAATTAAATAGCCAGCATGGATCAATCAATAGGTCATTTCTAGCCCTCAGAAATTAATGTCTCTTCCTTCTCTACAACTATTGACTTTGAAACATGGGAAATTGAAGTTTGTCCTTGAGTCAAGGTACTTTCTAGCAACTACTCCATCTCTTCACAAACATTGACAGAAAGATTCTCAAATGGTGCACAAACATCCTGTCCTGATTCCTTTCCATTCTACTCACTCTCATTTTAGGAAGAGTTAAAGTGATCAATTGTACTCCACTAAAATCAGCTTCTGTAAAGATCAATGCCAGCTGTAGTGATTCCTATGAAACAGTTTCTTCAGTTGGAAAAAAAAAAGAACTCACTGATTTTGGGTCCTTTTCCATCTCTGTCTCTGTCTTGAGAAGCCTTCTACTTCTATGCCAATGACGCAAAACTGGTAAGTCAAACGTATCTCTCTCCCTGGACTGAAGAGACTTACATCTAGCTATCTCATACATTTTCCAAACATGATCAGAACTGAGTTTCTGGTTTCTCCTGGGACTGTGCCAGTTCAAACCCCTTTATTAGTGAACAACCATTCCAATCAGGCCGAAAACTCTGGAGCCATTCATGACTCCTGTTCGAACAGGTTCGAATGGATTTTCCTTCAGAGTGCCTCAAGAATCTGACATTTCCCACTACATCCGTAACTTCTAACCTATTCTGAGCCTTCCTCTCTCACCTCATCTTTCCAGCAGCCTCTTAACTCTCCTCTCTGTGTCCATTTGTGCCCCCCCTTTTTCTTGGCTTCTCCACTGATATTTTCAAATCATATGATGGATTATTTCACTCTGTAGCTTTAGATCCTCCTGCTACTTTCATTTCATTCTGAGGGAAACCCTTAGTCTTCATGCTGACCTACAGGAGTCTGTGTTCTTGTGATATCCAGCTGCCTCTCCCACAACGTTACTCGAAATTCCCTCCCTTATCACTCTGCCTCAGCCAAGGACCTCCTTTCTGGTTCTTAGGACCTGGAATTTACTGTTCCCTCTTCCTGGATTACTCTTTCCTTAGTGCTTATCCTTAACTTTGTATTTATGTTTCTCAGAGAGACTGTTGCAAACATTCAACTGAGAAACTTATCCCTCCCCCTCTCTCTCTTTGGTCGGTCATGGGGCTTGAACTCTGAGCCTGGGAACCCTCCCTGAAGTCTTCAACTCAAGGCAAGTGTTCTACCACTTGGGCCATGGTGCCACTTCTGGTTTTCTGGTGGTTAATTGGAAATAAGAGTCTCATACACTTTCCTGCCTGGGCTGGCTTTGAACCACAATTCTCAGATCTCAGCCTTCTGAGTAGCTAAGATTACAGTTATGAGCCACAGGTGCCTGGCCTTCTTTCTTTCTTATGTTTAATCTCCTTTTTTCTGTTTTGTATCTGTCTGCCTGCCTGCCTGTGTGCCTACCTCCCTCTCTCTTTTACTTTCTCTCTCTCTCTCTCTCTCTCTCTCTCTCTCAC
>NW_012267298.1:2113436-2134001 GCF_000151885.1 Dipodomys ordii | reverse complement strand
TCTCTCTCTCTCTCTCTCTCTCATTCCCTTTCCCTTTTTCCGGTCCTGAGGCTTGAACTCAGGGCCTTGGCACTGCCCATGAACTTCTTTTCGCTCAAGGCTGGCACTCTACCATTTGAGTCATAGCACCACTTCCAGCCTTTTCTATTTATGTGGTACTGAGGAATCGAACTCAGGGTTTCATGTATGCCAGGCAAGCACTCTACCACTCAGCCACATTCCCAGCCCTTTCCCATGGATTTTCTTTTTCTCCCATGTCTTAAGCCACCTGCACACAGGGAAAATACACCTTGTGTATCTTCATTCTGATAGCTACAGTCTGCCTTGGCCAGGCAAGTGGATGATAACTACATATAGTCATTAATCGCCTTCTTGTTTTTAATTGTCATTATGAAGGAGATATACAGAGAGGATGCCATTTCATAAGTCAGGTAAAAAGTACATTTCTTTTTGGAAAATGTCATGTCTTCCTTTGCTCTCTTCTAGGTTTTTTTCCCTCCTGTGTCCACCCACAACTTGAATGATTCATTTCCAACACAGTCTAGTGAGTACCACTGCTGCATTTGTTCACCCCATGTCCCTCCATTTTTGTGCCTCTCCTTACCCTCCCAAAGATGGAAATGTGAACAAACAAGACAAAAAAGAAAAGAAAAAGGAAAAAGCCCCCTCATTTCCATTTCCTGAGTTTGTTTCCATAACTATCATTTTATGTGATTAGAGGCACATAGGCATTGACCTTGTGTTCCTCCTCCAAGAGTATTCTCCTTTGGTCTCACTGTGTGTGAATGCCTAGAGTCTTACATAACTTATCATGTCCCAGTGTATTTTAGATCTAGCTTCTGCATATGGGAGAAAGCCATGCATTGGTTGTCTCTCTGAGCCTTCCTTATCTCACTTTATATGATTTGCTCCAGGTCCATCCATTTCTCTGAGAATGACATAGTATTATTCTTTTTTGTTTTTTGTCGGTTGTGGGGCTTGAACTCAGGCCTTGTGTACTGTCCCTGAACTCTTTCGCTCAGCACTCTACCACTTTGAGCCACAGCATCACTTCCTGCCTGGGCTGCCTTTGAACCGTGATCCTCAGGTCTCAGCCTCCTGAGTAGCTAGGATTACAGGTGTGAGCCACCAGTACCCAGAAACATTATTCTTTCTAGTGAGGGTATAAAATTCAATTGTGTATAGCTACCATTCATTTGTCATAGGGCATCTGGGCTGTTTCCATAACTTGGATATTAAGAACTTTCTGCAGATCCATCCTTGACTTGTGATTCCCCCTGAAGCCCTTGTCTATATCACAGATCTCTTGATTGCCACAAGACTATTTGTGGGAGACCTTAAGAAATTTGTTGATGTTACAGTCCACGGTGCTTAGAACATTTCTAGTTTGAGTCCCTGTTAAGCTTGGGAAATGGATGTATGTGTGAAGTCTTACTGTGAGCAAGTCAAAATTAGTTTTTTCCAGTTTACTGTGGCTTCTTGAATACTATCCAATCCTGCTGATCAGGAGGTCATCTCAAGCACACAGCCTAGGCCCTTCTCACTTAACAACAGCAGCAGTTGAACTAGCATTTCTGGTGTACACCATATTAACTCATTAAATGCTTGCAAACTTTAGTGTTTGTTACTGTTACTCATTTAACGGATGAGAAAACAGAGGGACAGGAATGTAAAGTAACAAACTCAGGCCACTTAGTCCACAAGCAAAGGAAGTGAAATACTCTATCAAGCCTCTTTTTTTTTCTTTTCTGTGGCTCACTCTTTTCCACTCCTGGCTCATATCCCTGGCCAACATTCTATCCAGTACTCAAGGTTCGCAATCTATCACTTGAACCACAATGCCACTTCTGACTTTTTCTTAGTAGTTTATTGGAGATAAGAATCTCACAGACTTCCCTGCCAGGGCTGGTTTCGAACTGTGATCCTCATATCTCAGCCTCCTGAGTGATTGAGGTTACAGATGTGAGCCACTGGCACCCGGCTCTAGCACAGTATTTTCAATAGCAGACATGAATTTATGAATGAGATGAACCTGAACTAAAACTCAAGTTCTACCACTGCCAGCTCTGTGGTCTTGGGTAAGTTACTTCACGGTTCTACGTTTTGCTTCCTGTATCTACATTTTTGCGTCATTGAATATCTATTCTTTGGTTTGTGATAAGGCTCAGGTTGGTTTGTGTGTGAAGAGTACTCTGTTCAGTGCCTGACACACTGGGTACACCTACAAAGCAGATATCATTGTTCTTGTAATTATAGTACTATCATGATTGTTATTACCTAACTGAACTGTGAGTCTGTTTTAGGGTCCGATACTCCCGTGGCAGACCCTGAGTTAATTACCTGATGGCTCCAGTACCTCAGGGGCTCTTCTAGCCTATTCTGTGGCATCTCAACCATCCTGGTGTCATGAACCATGCCTGAGTAGTTTCATGCTTGCCATTTTTCCTCCTCAAATGTCCACAGTTCCCTTGTTGATAGTAAAAATGCTCTGCTTTTTATTAGGGCTTGATATCCAGGTTGCTTTTGCTTTTGATTCCACTATACAGGAGGAACAAGGTAAGCATCACCTTGAAGTCTGTTCTGAGCTGTGTGTGTGTGTGTGTGTGTGTGTGTGTGTGTGTGTGTGTGTGTGCATGTGTATGTAGGTTCTGGGGCTTGAATTCAGCAGGGCTTGGGCACTGTCCCTGAGTTTATTTTGCTCAAGGCTAATGCTCCACCACTGGAGCCATAGCTCCAGCTTTTTCTGTGATTAATTGGAGATAGCAGTCTCACAGATTTTTCTGCCTGGGAGGGCTTTGAATCATGATCCTCAGATCTCAGCCTCCTGAGCAGATACATTATAGGTGTGGGCCACGGGTGCCCAGCTGTCTTTTTTTTGTACTTTTCCAGGTGAATGGTGGTTGTCTCCTTGGGGTTTGGGCATTTCAAAGCTGAGAAAGTATTCTCCTCCATGTCCTTCCTTCTCCTGGCCTTTCCTCTCTGCTTCACTCTTGTTCTACTCTTAGTAGGAGGAGCATCTTTGAGGGGGAGAAATGGCCTCAGCCCTTCAGGAGAGAAACCCTGCTCTCCCGAGCCCCCTCAGAACAGTCTGCCAACCCATTTCTAATCATTTCACGGTTTCCAGACGTTTTCAGAGTTCTCTCTTCCAGTCTTCCCTATGGACCACTCTCTGGAGCCAGGCACCATTATATCGGCAGGCTAGCATCTCCTTAGAGCTTTGCAGCTAATATTTTTTTGTCCTTCAAATCACTGATTTGTTTTTAATCAAGACAACAAAATCATAATTGTGTGTGTGTGTGTGTGTGTGTGTGTATTAACATGAGACAAAAGTAATGTTTGCTTCTAGAGATCTATTACAATTTTTCCCCCTTCCCTAGAATCTCTTAATGGAAGCCTTGGAATAATCATCCTTCATTAAAAATGCATGAGGATGTTAGGCTAACAGGCTCTGCAGAAAGAAAGATTTGAGTCCAATTCCCAGGACTGTCTCTCACTAGCCATGATTTTGAGCTAGGCACTTTAATTCCTGTGTTAAAAGAATCAAGCTAACTTGCTCCCTTTTCTCATGGGCCTGGTGTAAGAATCAAATTAAATAAAGCAATTCACACAGTCTCTGATCCATAGGATGTACTAAAGATGATTTCAAGTTATTATTATTACTCCTCTGTGTAATACTCCTTGTTGCAGGAACTACATATGTATCATTTCAATTAAACTTTACATCAATCTTACCAGGTAGGTGTTTATGTTGCATTGAGAACGTTGAGGGTTTGAGTTAATTGCCTCTAGTTTCCTAGAAATCATCATTGCTCTGTTAAGTGACCACCTGGATTCATCTAGTCCTGTAACTCATACACTTAAAAATCATTTTTTAGAAATTCAATTTATTGTTATTCTAGAGGTGAGATACAGTGGGATTACAGTTATTGAGTCAGGTAATGAGTACATTTTTTTCATACTCAGGGCTTCTTGGAACTGTGGAAGCTCTAGCCCTGAGTCCTTCTTCCTTATTTAGTTCTAGTCTTTCCTTAGATGTTTTGTTTCAGTGAACTTGATGTCTTTAATGTGTGAGTAATACATTTTGTGCATCCTTGCAGAACCTATCAGTTCATTCATTGGACCAATGACTTGAGCCCTGTATATTTTTTTTATTTCTTTAAAAAACTTTATTGTTTAATAGTCAAATGGTTGCCCAGGGGTGTTGTAGTTTAACATACCCATGTGTATGTGTACACTGCATTTTGATCAGTCATTCTTTCCCTACCCCAACATACCTCTTTCCCTTGAGTCACATCTAGTTTTCAGCTTCCTTTTTCATATGTGTACATTGAATATTATGACTGTATTCATCCCCCCAAAGACATTTTACCACACAAAAAATCCATCATTGCTGAAGGTGTGTTAGTACAATTTTACCTTGTATGGTGGTCTCTTAGCTAATAATTTTCAAGGAAAACTGGAAATTAAAATAAACAGCAGGACTTGAGCCCTGTATTTTGAAATAAACAAGGACACTACTCTTGGGGAAGTCACAGAAACAAGAATATTGAAGAAAGTGAAATTGCTCAAGGAGCATTGGATTCAAAAACTGTTTTGTTGAATGGCAACTCCTTTGTACAACTACTTAAAGATGACAAAAAATAAAGATTTATATAAAAAGATATGGACATGGAGGTTCTGTTTGAGACCTTAAAATAACAAACTATGAAACATGTTGTAAATAACAAACTATGAAACATGTTGTGAGTGAGACCGCCCATAAGAATTCCTGAGAAGTAGTTGGTCAAACACTGATAGATACCTCTTCAATGCCAGGTGCACATCAGACATCAAACAGGAGAAGAGATGGTTTAGAAAGTAGAGAGCTTCTCGACAGAGTCAGCTTGTGGACTAGGCCTAATTTCACTTGGAAGGAGCCAAGAATGGAGTGCCTGGGCCTCACCTTAAGTCGATCTATCATAGGAGCTTCAGCAGGTCCTTGCAAGGAGGCTGGTTTGTATCTCTGGAGTTGCATTTTTGCAACTGATTTTGCTCACCTTCATCAGAGACATTTCGGGAGAAAGTGACAGCCTGGCCAGCTGCAGATGGACAGGCCATAGAAGTGGCTTCTTGGGCAGAAGATCTTTGGAGACCCTTGCTCAGAGATTGCAAAGCAAGTTCATAATAATGCCAGCTAGGCAGGAACTTTCATGGGCCTTTTACCTTCCTTCTGTCCTCCAATTCCAGAGCAAGTTGTTGGAGAGTGCACAGCTCTGCGATTGTTTCCTTGCTGCAATTATTATTTTTATTATAATTATTATTTTTCTTTTTATCATCTTTAAGTAGTTGTACAAAGGAGTTGCCATTTGGCAAAGCAGTTTATGAATAAAATGCATCTTGATCAAGATTCTCACTTATCCCTCCCCAACCTGCCCACCCCTTTCCCTGACTCTTTCTTAATTTTGTAGGATAGAGATTGGATTCTTTTTTTTTTGAAAGGTATTTCTTTTTTTTTCTTTATTGTGAAAATACTATACAGAGGGGTTACAATTACATGAGCAAGGTAATGAATACATTTCTTTTTTTTTGTTTTGTTTTTTGTTGGTTGTGGGGCTTGAACTCTGGGCCTTGGTGCTATCGCTGAGCTCTTCAGCTCAGGGCATGTGTTCTACCACTTGAGCCACTGCACCACATGAGTACAATTCTTATCAAGCATTGTTGCCTCCTCCTTTGTTTCCCCTTCCCATCCCTTCCCATCTCCCCCTGCCTTGTTCCCCCTTCCTCCCTATCCTGGCCCCCCCCACACCAAAGTTGTAAAGTTGGTTTTTTGACATAACGTCTTGTACATCTCATTGTTGCAATGGGTCCACCTGTATCCCTATTTAAACAATTTATTTTTTCCCTTCCCCCCACAAATTATACCAACATCAAATACAGTGAAAACAGGGGTTATACCGTGGGAGAGGGACATACAAAACAACAAAGAAATCATCTTATAAATATGTTAGAAACAATAGCAAGAAAGAAAAAACATTTGAGTCCTTATCTTGAGGTTCAGAAAGACATTAGATTCTTGACTCAGGGATTCTTGTCTATAATCAGCCTTAGGTAGGGAAGGGCAGAGTGACCTTGAAGAGAAGTTTGGCGTATGGATTAGTGTATGGTAGGGCATTCAAATATTTGAATGCAGGTAATACTTGGTGATATAAAGGGACATTGACTTTTATTAACTAAGATTGATTAGAAAATGCATTGGATTGTGCAAGTTTCCATCCAAGGGCATGGGACAATCTTCTTCAAATACATTGGAAGGTAGCACAGTGGAGTGCTTTCTCCTCACACTCTGTACCTCTGGCTTGCTCACCTTGCTGGTTGCTGAGGACAGCCATCAACGGATGTAGGATGACTGCTGAGCATTGTGGGAATGCTTGGGCAGCCCTTATTTCCACTGCTTGCAATTTCACCTTTCTATTCTCTGCATTCCATAAATGGACTCAACTTTCAGACCCAAGGCAGTTTCCATTTCCTCTAGCCCTGGCGTCCCCTCCCTCCCCTCGCCCCCCCCCCAGAGCTTTTTCTCCCTTGGAACCCCTGTGGCACTCACTTCCCCCTTTATTTCCATTTGCTACCTGTCCTCTCATTAACTATTGCTAACTCAAAGGCCCAGAGCACAACATTGTTCCTGTAGCACGGAGCCCACCTGGGATTACTGAATCATAGAGCTGGTGGCACACATTTCCTCTCCTCTTCCGTATTATCCATACTCTGTCAAGACAGCGAATTATGAAGCTGGGTTTGTAGAGAACATCATCAGGGGATTTGTGCAGTGCAGTGCTAGCTCAGTCTCTTTCCTAGAGTTCTTATTCACTTACATCTATTTTCAGACGGTCAGGGTCAATGTCACCACAGAGAGAAGTCACTGCCTCTGCAGTGTCAGCCCTGGTCCCCATCGAGCGCCCCCTGGTTCCTCCACAACATCACAGAATAGTTGATTGCTAGGACTGCTGGAACCAAGAATGGCAAGCGAAGTGACTGGGACAGCCCAGATTTATTTTCACCCAATTCTGGAGAATGCAAGAGTGAGGACAAGTTGTTGAAGGTCTTTTAAGACTGAGGTGGAATCTGAATCTGATCTGTACCTCCTGATCTTGTTGGGATCAGTCCTCCTGCTTGGCTTACATCGGTGTCATTGTCATCTCTGCCGTCATCTTCGTGTGGCATTCTTCCTTTGTGCATGGATGTCTACGTCTCATCTGCTTGTGAAGACACAAGTCCTCTCTCCTCAGAGGCTCTCCCTTCTCCAATATGACCTCACCATAAATGAACTAATGATGTCTGCACTCACTTCACAATGTCAGGTCCTGGGGGACAGGACTTATCATAGGGGCTTTGTGGAGACACCATTCAGCCCACAGCAGTCATGTATGAGCTTTCCTTCTCAGTCTTTGGGCAAGTTTGACAGACATGTTCACTAACCGATGGAAATTCTCAGGCTGTATGTCAAGTTCGGTTTGTGGTAAAGGAAGAGGAAAAATCAGAAGTGGAATTGGGCAGGACAGATGGTGACATTTCTCTCAAGTGAGGACAAAAGGGAGGACCATCGGAGAAGCTCATTCTCTGCAGTCTCTCGGGTCAGCGCTCTGTGAGCAAAGTACAAAAAGTGTGTGAACGCTGAGAAGGATGCAGCACAATGCAGACACAGAGAAATCCATGGAAGATCTTTCCAAAGTACAAATATGATGCAAGATTTTCCTTTTTCCTTCCTTCCTTCCTTCCTTCCTTCCTTCCTTCCTTCCTTTCTTCCTTCCTTCCTTCCTTCCTTTCTCCCTCTCTCTCTCCCTCCCTCCCTCCCTCCCCCTTCCTTCCTTCCTTCCTCCCTCCCTCCCTCCCCCTTCTTTCCTTCCTCCTTCCCTCCCTCCCTCCCTCCCCCTTCCTTCCTTCCTTGTCTCTTATATAGCCCAGCTCAGCCTGAACTCATGATCCTCCTATCTCAGCTTCCTGAGTGCTGGGATTATAGACATGTACTATTATGCCTGGCCAGAGCACGAATGTAAGATGTTTGGAGGAAGAAGGAGGCAGAAGCAGCTTAGGAGCATACAGTTCAGCAAGATTCAGTACACTGGTACCTATGGACCAGTCTTTATTCAGCTCTCACCATTCTATGAATGATAAAACCCAGTAAAATCCTAGCCCAGTAAATCCTTTGCCCCTGCTTCTTTGTCAAATAAGTGTGAGACCTGTCTTACAGGGTTGCAGTATACAAGTTCCTTGAGCAGCCCAATATATGGAACCCCAGGGCTGGCTCTCAAACATGGCTCCTTTCCACACAGGCGCAGGAATCTGCTGCCTTAACTTCTGCCTTTGCAGTATGTTGCTTAGGTTGGAAACAGATTGGGAAGGGATTTTTCAAGCCAGACTACAGAATTTAGCTCTGACCCTGTAAAGAGGAATTCTAAAGATAAGATACGCCCCTCGAACCTTCAGATTTAGGTTTGTTAGTCACTTGCCTGGAGAATTTTCTGGCTTTTACTCATAGCCTTCCTTGAACTTTCCCCTTAGGAGATGTTGCCAGGGTTCTTCAACTTCCTCTGAATACAAAGAGTTTGGTTTTTTCCCTCCTGGGGTCATTCAGCCCACAGCCCTAAGTGTAAGTGGTCATTAAGGGTGATGCTATCCTAGAACCCTCTGGGCCTCGATAGCATAGCAGATATTGACTATGACCCAGCCTCTGGCCAGACTGGAGACTAAAGTCTTTGGGTGATGGTATAGCTCATCATCTCAAGTATCTTTACTACATAGGCCTAGAGGCCTTTTGATGGCTTCATCGAATTCTTCCTTCTAAGAGTCTCAAGCCAAAAGAAGTGAACTTCATCCAACAAAGAAACTAAGAGATGTTAGAGGTCCACTGATGAATCAATCCAAGAAGGTTTTGTTATTTTTCTTTGAAAAACACTGAATTTAAAACAAATGATTGCAAAGGCCAAAGGTGTAGAAGGTTCAAGCTAAATCTAGTTCCTTTGCAGGCGTGGCTGTCAATGCTGAAGCCCAGAGAGAGGGTGGCCTTGGGGAGGGTGGTGGGTTCTGAATGTCATCGGAGGGGGTGCAGATATTGTGATCCCTATAACCTGGCCTGATGTAAGTGGAGTTCTCATGTACAGACAGCACACGTCATTGAAGAATGACTAACAAACAAAAAGGATCTACGTCTAGCGTCTCTTTGAAGTTACTGCATGGAGGCTGGGAGAAGGGAGGCTGTGTATTCCTAATCCTTGGTATCAATTAATGATGTGTGGTAGTGTGGGGGGAGCTCCACAAATCCACCAATCCCAGGGCTCTTCTTTTGCCTATTAATAATATCCTGGGTTGCATGAATACTGTGTACCTGGAGACGTGTCCAAGAGACTTTAGTCCTTCTACTACAGGGGAGATTCTTTAAAACAAATTCTGTTTTACAGGTGCAGAAATTGAAACTCAGAGATATTGACTATATTTCAAGGCCACTCGGTTAGGAAGGGACAAGCTGGAATTCTTTGTTGAAAGTGATCCTGCTCTCAGCCGAGGCCAGCTCCTAGAATGAGGTGTGGCATAGCTTCCAAAGCACTTGTTACATGAAAGGCTGAATCTGCCTTCAGGGCCTGTGTCATGGATGCTTCACTGACTCAACGTTGGCAGGGCAGCTTTCTGGGGACATGACCACTCAGGGAACTAGTGTGATGCTTCTTTAACCACCTAGTCAGCCATACCGCTGTTCCCACACAGTGCTACCTGTGTGTGACAGGTCCCTCATCTACAGAGGGACTCTTTGGTAAGGGTATCTGAATCAAATCAAGTGGAGGAGGATGGCAGTCAGTAGTACCCAGGATTATCATTCTGAGCCTTCCATAACTATAGGCAGAAACCACTTTTGCTTTTGAAGCCTGGTGTGTATGACCTGAAATACAATGTTTGTTTTTTTTCAGATTACCTTTTGTTGTTGTTGTTTCGAATAGCCAAGAAGCCAGCACACCTTCTCTGAAGGTGACTTGGGGACTACAACACATGGTGCCGCATGTGTGGTCATTTTACAGCACGTAGATGAAAACTGAATGTCTCTTAAAGTCTACACATGGATGCTTAGTCCTAATTGCTCAGACTTGGCAAGAACCAAGATGTTCTTTAGATGGAGGATAGAAAACTGAACGGTGGTCCTTCCTGACAATGGGATATTATTTGGCAATATGTGTCAAAATGAAGGAGCTACCAAGTCGTGAAAAGACATGGAAGAAATTGTGTATTACTAAGTGGAAGAATTCATTGCACCAGGCTGCATAATGTGAGCATGACCACACAGCTTTCTGGAAAAGGCAAATCTATGGAGACTGTATCAAGATCTGTGATGGCCAGAGGTTGAGGAGAAAGGAGGGTAGGGAGGCAGAAAAGAGGAAAGTTTTAGTAAAATTATTTTCTATGGCTCAGTGATGATGGCTACATGCTGTCAAACCTCTAGAATGCCCTAGGCTAAGAGTGAGCATGAATGTAAAAATGGTAGACTCCGAATGATAATATAACAAAGAAGGTTTGATGATAGCAATTGCACAACTTTGGTGGAAGATGTTGATAAAAGGATGTCATTGTTGGGGCCAGCAGATATAGAAGAAATCTCTGGTCTTTCCACCCAGTCTCACTGTGAACCTAACACTGCTTTATAGACTAAATCTATTACAAGAGAAAGTATAGCACTTAAGTTCAATTTATGAGGACAAAGTCAAAATCGCTTCTGTTCCCTAAGATTTTTTAAAATCCTTGACATGGTGAGTTTCCCCAATAAACTGATAGTTCAAATAAAGAATAAAATTTTGAGGGATTTATATTGGAAAGGGGCTTTCACATCAGGTCATTTGCTCATTTCCTTTGTTCGTCCCCCTTCCTTCCTTCCTTCCCTCCCCCCTCCCTCCCTCCCTTTTTCTCCCCTTCCCTTCCTTCCTTCCTTCCTTCCTTCCTTCCTTCCTTCCTTCCTTCCTTCCTTCCTTCCTTCCTTCCTTTCTCTTTCTTTCTTTCTTTCTTTCTTTCTTTCTTTCTTTCTTTCTTTCTTTCTTTCTTTCTTTCTTTCTTTCTTTTCTTTCTTCTTTTTGTTGATCATAGGGCTTGAACTCAGGGCCTGGGTGCTGTCCCTGAACTTTTTTCCCTCAAGGTGAGCACTCTATCACTTTGAGCCACACTTCTGGTTTTCTGGTGATTAATTTGAGATAAGCGTCTCACAAAGCTTTCTGCCTGGGCTGGCTTTGAACTGTGAACCTCAGATCTCAGCCTTCTAAATAGCTAAGATTAGAGGCATGAACCACCAACACCCAGTAATTTGGCAAATTGCTGAAGTCAATTCGTACCAGCTCTCCATTCTGAGATGTTACTGAATGCTTTTGGGCATATGTCTAAAGTGGTGGAATCTCTCATGTAGTCTGACTAGGGGCTCTGTATAGTTAGCTTCATCTACTCAACCTGGCTACTTTTCCTCTTCCCTTTCTCTTCCCCTTCCCTTCCTCTTCCTTTCCTCTTCCCCATTCATCTTCTTCTTCCCTTTCTCCTTCACCTTTGCCTTCCTCTACCCCCTAGTCTTCCTTTTCCACTTCTCCTTCCCCTTTTCTTTCCCCCTTACCCTTTTCCCTTCCCCTTCCCCTCCCTTCTCTTTATTCCCCCTTAGTACTGGAAGTGTGTTGAGGGCCTTACATTTGACAGATAAGCATTCTACCATTTGACCTATACCCTCAGTCCCTTTTTTTCTTTTAAAAATTTTAGTCTTTGAAGTAGAGTTTAACTTATTTCCAGGATGTTCTTGGACTGATGGTATTCCTGATTCTACTTTTCTTTAAAAATTTTTTTATTGTCAAGGTGATATAAAGAGGAGTTATAGTTACATAAGTAAGGTAATAAGTATCTTTCTTGTCAAACTTGTTACCCTTCCCTCATTTGTCTCCTACTTCCCCCCCACACTGATTTTACTTTTCAAGTAGTGAGAATTACAAGTGTATGCTACCATATCTGACTTTATTTTTTTTTCCCTTGGAGAAAAAAAAGAGGCATATTGGAGAAACTACAACTTCGCTTCTCTACCATCTCAAAACCCACTTTCCCTCTCCATTTGTTGGATCATGTCCACTGCTTCTGGTGCTGGCCAGGTGTTCTTTCTTCTACACAGAGCAGCCCTCCTGCCTGTTCCTTCCAGATTCTTCCAGCCTTCCTCTTTCTGTGGAATGGGAGAATCCAGTGCCCACTGGAGAGCCCCGAGTCCCTTTCTCCTCTATGCACAAAAGCCAACTGAGGCAGTTTGCCCAAGCATGGCCAATGCCTCGTTTCACCATGGATGTGTGCATGCTCCTAAGCGAGTTTGTCAGCTCTTGTGGAACTGGAAATCAGTAGATCTTACTTTACTTTTTTGCTGTTTAGAATCAGTGGGTCTTCAGAACTTGTACACATATTGATACCTCAATATTGATAGCTAATAGAACAAAAGGGCATAGAAACAACCCTTTATTTTTATTTATTTTTTGTCTGTTGTGGGGCTTCAACTCTGGGCCTGGGTGCTGTCCCTCAACTCTTCAGCTCAAGGCAATCAGTCTACCACTTGAGCCACAGCGCCATTTCCAGTTTTCTGGGGGTTTATTTTAGATAAGAGTCTTATGGACTTTTCCTGCCCGGGCTGGCTTTGAACCATGATCCTCAGATCTCAGCCTCCTGAGTAGCTAGGATTACAGGTGTGAGTCACTGGCATTTGGCAAAACAACCCGTTGTATTGGTAGAATCAGCTTTCCCTTCCCTTTCCTCTTTCTTCCATCCTTTCAACCAAGTTTTCAGAAGCTTAGCTCTGTGGCTGTGTTGAATGGAATGTGCTTTGTCCTTAGGGCTGCAGTGGGCATTTTAGGACACCTAGGAACATCCTATAACATATACCTACTCCAGGCTAGTAGAGCCCACTCACAAGCTGGGACTATAAGAAGCCTCTCCAGTCTTTGCCAAATATCCCCTGGGGTCCTTACTCTTGACTGAGAACCACTGCTCCAAACCAGCATGGAACACCTGCTCTGCTCCCAAAAGTGCTCTGATTTCTGGGAAACCTCAGGTCTCCCTCCCAATCAACATTCCCTCCCATTATAAGAAATCTTGGCTTTGGAGAGGCTCTTATGGGAAGCCATAAAGTCATTCTCTGCTCTCTTACCTTGGTTGTGAAGATAACACAATCAGGATACAGAGGCAGGGGTTTGGGAACTTCAAAGCTGGGCTGGAGGGAGTGGAGGGACAGGAGTTAGGATCCAGGTCTTATCTGTGGCTTGCATGGTCTCACCCTGTATTGACCCAAAGAAGAGGATCTCAAGGAAAACAAGAGAGGAGGCAAAGGCCAGGCTGCTTTCTTTATTTCCACCTGTATTCAAACTAAATAGAGCTGGGAGATAAGGAAGGAAAGCAAGGCAGTAGGGTGCTGATGGAGTAGGAGTAGGGGATGTGTGTGTGTGTGTGTGTGTGTGTGTGTGTGTGTGTGAAGGGACAGCCTAACCTTGTCCTGCACTAGTTGACACCAATCAGGAATAAATGCTAGGAGTCTAGGACCAGTTCAAAGGTCTTAGCTGCATGGACATGATCTGGGCTTCAGTCTCCAGACAGAGCTTCTACCTGTTCCTTTGTCTGTTTCTTCCTCGTTTTAGGTATCATCATCATTTAGGTAGACTTTACCACAAATTCTCATTTGGTTTTCATTTTTGAAATGCCTCTTCCCTAAAACCACTTTTCCAAACTACAGTTTCAGCAATTTAAGCATTGTCATTCCCACTTCACATTCCTCCCCTTTATGGCATAAGGAGTATCCTCTAGGTAGCTGTGGAATGAGGTATAGGTGCTCTGAGAATTCTGTCATAGATAAGAAGACCTGAAGCCAGCCAGCAGCCATTGGAATAGATAAGTAAGGCTCTAAACTAGATGAATTTGTTGGGCTCGATGGTAAATCATTTGAAGGAATAGGAGGAATCAAAGATAATAATAATAATAATAATAATAATAATAATAATAATAACTGCAAACTCTTCTAGATCAGTCATAATGTGCCAGACTATTGGACGAGTATTAAGCCATTCTATCCTTTCCACAACTCTATAAGTACCCATTTTACAGGTGAGCCACAGAGTGTTTAGGAATTCTCAGGTCAGAGAACAAATAAGAACTGTAACCTGAAACCAACCAGCCCTGTTCCCACTTGAGCTCCTAACCACTGTGGTGTACTATGGAAATCAGTGGCTTGTGATGTTGGGTAGGGTCTAAGTGAAGGATGTGATTGAGGGGTGTATAGCCTGAGCAATGTTATCTCTGCAATGCTCCATGAGGGATCCAGGAATTGTTACCTAGAATATGGGATAGCAAGTAGTTCAGCCAGGTAGCTGGAGCCATGAAGTTGGATGTATGGTTCAGATAGATGGGCACTGTGAAAGGACAAGAGGGTCAAAGAACTCGGAGACAAGTGAAGCCAGGAAAGAGAATGAAGCACAAATCCGCCAGCATACAGGGCAGGGCCCTGGAAATGAAAAGTGCAACAGAATCAGGAAGGAAGACAAGGTCGCCGGGGACAAAGGCTATAAAGATGTCCACTGAGACAAGACTTGAAAAGAGGCATTGTTCCTCAGTGGCTGCACAGGTTGCTAACTTAACGAAGTCAACTGCTACCTCCAATACTTTGTTGGGTTCTTCATTGAGTCATGGCAATTTCTAGAAAAGGGTTAGATTACAGACAAAATTCACCCAATACCTGCGAGTTATTGATTTTCCTTGTTAAGAAAGGATCGCGCAGGGTGCTAATGGCTCACACCTGCAATCCTAGCTATGCAGGAGGCTGAGATCTGATGATGGCAGTTCAAAGCCAGCTGGGGGCAGGAAAGTCTGTGAGACTCTTATCTTCAATTAACCACCAGAAAAATGGTGGACTGCCAGCCTTGTGCAAAAGAGCTCAAGGACAGCTCCTGGGCCCCGAGTTCAATCCCTGTGACAGAAAAAGAAAAAGAAAAAAAGAAAAGATTGCCCACACAGAGTAAGGAGATTGGACGCCGAGTCTTACAGGATGCTGAGTGTGCTGTGCACCACTGTGCTTCAATCCCAGCCATCGTTTCCTCAACAATGGTGACAAATACAAAGGACGTAAAAAGCTGAGTACCTATTGGGTCTCCATAGTAATCATCTGACACTAGTACCCTCTCTATCTAGATAAAGCGAATGGGCTGAAGCCTTACCTAAGACCACGTCGCCATGCAGAGGTATCAGTCACAAAGGCAGGGACCAGAGCTCATCTGACTGCAAAGCCTTGGACTCACCGTGTCCTAAGCTGAACGGCTTCCCATTTCCTTAACTGGCTCTGACTGATTTTGGGGTACGACCATCATTCAGGGAGAGGGGTTTCTATAGATTCTTGTTTGTTCTTCATCCTTTCATGGAACCTCTGTTGTCAGAATCTACCTTCCAAAACTACAATGGCAGCAATTATTCCAATGTAGCCCTGATCACTTCTCCATTCCTTCACTGACTCCCTCTCTATGGTGTAAGGAGTAAAGATGGAGCGTTGTATAGTACAGGCTCAACCCTCTAGGCTTTCACTGTATGACTTCTTTTTATTCTTTTTTTTTTTTGGGTCCTGTCGTGGGGCCTGAACTCTGGGCCTGGGCGCTGTCCCTTCGCCCTTCAGCTCTACCACTTGAGCCACAGCACCACTTCTGGCTTTTTTCTTTTTGCTTATGTGGTGCTGAGGAATCGAACCCAGGGCCTCAGGCATGCAAGGCAAACAATCTACCACTGAGCTACATTCCCGGCCCTGAATTTTTATTCTCTAGACCCTTCTTGGCTACTGCCTTGCA
Source organism: Dipodomys ordii (assembly GCF_000151885.1). NCBI lineage: Eukaryota > Metazoa > Chordata > Mammalia > Rodentia > Heteromyidae > Dipodomys > Dipodomys ordii. The sequence continues at coordinate 2,118,162 of NW_012267298.1, read as the reverse complement.
TTTGCCACCTTCTGTATCCAAAGTACAATCTCCTTGCATTTGTTTGCAGATATTTTACTTTCAGCTGGATATGTTGGATCCTCAGGCTTTCCATGTCCTTGTCCCCTTTTACTGGCCTAGTTCACAGTTCTTTCTATCTTTTGTTTTGTTTTGTTCCAGTACTAGGGCTTGCTATCAGAAGCACAAGCTTCTGTTTAGTTTTTTTTTTTTTCTCAAGGCACTACCACATGAGCCACACCTCAACTTCTGACTTTTTGGTAGTGAATTAGAGATCAGAATCTCATGAACTTTTCTGCCTGGGTTGTATCTGAACTGGGATTCTCAGCTTCCTGAAGAGTTAAGTTAGCACTACCAGTGTGAGCCACCACTGTCTGGGTCACAGTTTATTTTTTGTTTTTGTCTGTTGTAGGGCTTGAACCCAGAGCCTGGGTGTTATTGCTTAGCTTTTTCTGCTCAAGCGTAGTGCTCACTACTTTGGGCTGTAGCTCCACTTTCCGTTTTCAGGTGGTTAATGGGAGCTGAAACTCATGGATTTTCCTGCCTGAGCTGGCTTCAAACAGAGATTCTCAGATCTCAGCCTCCTGAGGAGCTAGGACTAGAGGCAGGAGACACCAGCACCTGGCTGCACATTTCTTTTGAAGATTCAGTTAATTCTCTGTTCTCACATGCATCCTCTGGCCTGCCCAGGCTTTTTGTAGTGTCTCTTCTCGGCTCCCTTCCTCTGTGTGCCTTTGTGTCCTCAGTGTAGAGTCTTCCACTGATAGACACCACTCTGCAGCCTGTGTCCCATTTCTGCTGTTTCTTCCAGGCAGCTATCATGTCTTTGAAGACAAATCTCCATGTCTGCTTTCTACTCAGATCAAGAGCTGAATCCATGCTTGTTACAAAGGCGAGTAGGTTTTGAAGACTAAACTGTACCAAAGGCAGAAGACAGAAGAGGTAAGGAAGGTAGGAAGAATGGCAGGTGGTTGGGTTGGTATAATGTATCTTCCACATTGACTTCTTCCCGCCACTCCTAAAAGTGCAAAGAATACCCCACCTCTGCTTCCAGACAGTGATAATCCTCCTGGACCTGTCTGGGACAAAGCCTTGCCTGGAGTCTCATCTTTAAAGTCCAGTTTACTTTTGGCATGACTGAGACAGGAAACACTTGCACAGAGGAGTTCCTCAGCTGTGGAATGTGTGTTGCAATACAATGAGGAGCCAGATGGAAAATGCCTCTGAAGTCCTGAGCCAGGCTGGAAAGATAGGTACATGACAGTGATGTGCATCCATCCAGTGGAAAAATAATTGGCAGTGAATGTAAGCCAGGCTCATGCATCAGAAGTGTTATAAAAGTTAGCGAGACTCAGGGGCTGAAAGGAAAGTAACAGATGAAGAGAAAGTCAGCTATCTCCTGTCCCATTATCTCTACCTTGCCATCTTCAGATCATCTGTTTTAGTGGGAACATGAAGTAGTGTTTACTGAAAGGAATGTCTAATGGGGGAAATTTTCACACAGTAAAAACACTAAGAGAAATTCCATGAGGATAATCAGGCCCATCAAATCACACCCAAGGGACAGTCATCAATTTTTTTTCCTGCTTCTGAGGCCAGTTCTATGTAAGTGTGTGGCACAATAACCAGAGTTGTTGTGAGTGTACAGTCTGATTTGCTCTCTATGATAGCCTGGGGGAGGGAGGTGTTATCTACACCCACTCACTCTACTTTACAAAAGAGAAACTGAGGCTCAGAGCAATCAGGTGCTTTGTATGGGATTGCATAGCCTTCCTTCCTTCCCTCCCTCCCTCCCTTCTTCCCTTTCTTCTTTTTTCTTTCTTCCCTTCTTCCTTCTTTCCTTTCCTCCCTCCCTCCCCCTCTTTCTCTTTCCCTCCCTCTCTCTCTCCCTTGGTTCCTTCCTTCTTCCTTCCTTCCTTCCTTCTCTTTCTTTGATTATTAAGTGCAGATGTTATTCTATTCATATTTCATTAATGGTACTAGACAAGATTCTATTCTCAGGCACTTATACCCTAGTTGAAGAGACAAACTAAGTGAGCAAATAAGTCGATAAATGTCAGGATGAACTAAAGAAACTAAACTTTGGACTGAATGGACATGGCTAGCCAGTAGTGGTGGCACTGGTCATGCAGGCCTGAAGAATGGTGATGGATGTCTGTGCCATTTTAGAAAGGGTGGCAAGTGCTGAAAGAAGAGGGTGGAATTTGTACTCCTTTTGTTATGCCTGTACTGCAGTGGGCTGCTATGGGTAACTCTCTCTCCTATACCTCCATCTTCATGTTTTTGCTGAGGGTCCTCCAAGAAGATAGCAGTGTATTGGCTGCTATCCTGGAATTAAAAAAATGGCTCATTTACAGATTCAGGAAGCTGAAGTGTTTTATGGGCATGGCCATCAAAAGCAAATATGGATTTGTTCCTTGACAATATCTCCAGGAAGCCAATCACCTGGACCATAAAGGCTAAGTGGAAACTTAACAGTCTTCAAATATTTGAAAGAACTGGCATGTGTCAGGAGAACCAACCTTCTTTGGAGCAGCTACAGGGAAGGAAGATAGGCCAGTGGTGGGAGATGAGAGGAGGGCAGTGCAAAGTTGGTGTCTGTAAAACTTCCTCTCAATATAAACTAACCAAAGATAGAATGAAGTAGACCTGGGTAGGGGGAAGATGCCTTCTTCTAGGTTGATGCTGCAGATCAACTGTGATTTGTTGGTTAGTTCACTGAAGCAGCTACCATGTGTTAGACATATGAACATTCTGGTGAAAAATATATTTAAGATCATAGCTTTGATAATATTTCCGCTCTAGCGGTAGAGACAGACAATAAACAAGTGAATGAGGAGAGGTGCCATAAAATGCACAGAGAATGGAAAACCAACAACTGTGTGTGTGTGTGTATGTAATAGATTGTTCTTTTTTTTTTCTTTTTTTGGGTCCGGTCATAGGATCTGAACTCTGAGCTTGGGCGCCGTCCCTCAGCTCTTCAGCTCAAGGCTAGTGTTCTACCACTTGAGCCACAGCGCTACTTCCGGCTTTTTTCTGCTTATGTGGTGCTGAGGAATTGAACCCAGGGCCTCATGCATGCGAGGCAAGCACTCTACCACTGAGACAACTTCCCAGCCCCTGAGGAAACACTTTTGAGGTGATACTAGAATGATTACAAAGACCAACAAAAACAAAGGCCCAGAGGTTTGAACTTACTGGTTGTCCTGGAGCTGGAGAGCTGGTGGATGGAGTAAGTGGGTTCAGTGGAGGGGGTTGGGGGTAGGAGAGGGCATGTAGGGGCTGGGTCACTCATTAGAATAATGAGGCAGCTGCATATTATAAAAAGGGAAGAGGGCAGCCAGAGCAGGGCTATGATTTTTTGGAGGGCAGAACATTGGAGTAAAGGACTGATTTTCACCACTAACGATACTTCAGAATCACCTGGGATGGCGAGACCCACATCTGGGATTTACTGATCTAAGTGAACTCCGCGATTCCTTTCACAGTAAAGTTTTAGGTATTCACATGAGCTATTACACAGGGTTACAGACTTTCTTCAGGATAGCTGAGAAGGTCATGGCTGTTGGAATTTCACTCACACCTTTATCTACCCATGAGTTCATGTGTATGTATGGGCTCTAGATAAGTTAAGTTCACTTCAACCACAATTATTTGGTGGACTGTCTTCTGTGTGCCAGTCTCTTAGCACGCACAGGACCTAGAGGGTTAAACAAATAACGGGCATTCTAAATACTTATTCAATAAACAAAGGGGTAGGTGTGGCAGTCATTGTTCTGGGTAAGGGGGAACAAGACGGGGAAGAAGCTTGTGTCTTTGTTGTCTCTTGGGGAAAGGACTGTACAGGAGCATTTGCAGAGGGCCCAGAGGAGGGTGGGAAGGTGGAAAGTACAAGGGGAAAGGCTATGCATGTGAGTGGGCCAGAGTTCACAGGGCATTTCTGGAGAAGGCATTATCCCTATAGACAGACAGGCAGGCAGACAGATTGACAGACAGACAGAGAGTGCCGGGACCATTTGTAGAATCAGAATTCTTTGTTTCCCAATCTCATGGCTCTTGGCTTTTCTGGTGTCACAGAGAAAGTATGCCTCGGGGTTTCACAGCAGCAGCAGCAGCAACAAAAGGCATCGAATGGTCCAGAACCGGGCTCTGAAGCCTGTCGGCAATTCGAAGCTGCTCAGATCCAGAACTTCCTGGTTCTTTCTTTTGAAAACAAAGTGGAATGAAATTTGCCCCGGAGCTCATTACCCAGAACTTCCGCATTTACCAGCTTTTGCAGCCTGTCTCTTGGCCAGATCTCTGTGTGCTGTAGCCTGTATTCACCTAGTCAAATTACCATCCAGGGGCCCCAAGCCACAGCCAAATCAGCCTCACAGTTTTCCCCACCCTATTTTAATCATCTGGGAGTGGATTTCCGGAATTGCCCCTAATCTAGTGAACACATGTTAAGGAATCTAAACTAAACAATTAACCTTTTCCAGGTTGCCATTTGTAGAAGATATAGCCTCAGTGTCTGCAAATGGATTTAGAGATTTTGCAAATTCCAGGAGAAGGGAAGGGAAAGTTTTGTTTTTTTTAAATGTTTAAATAATTTTTGTTTGTGTTTTCTTTGCTCCTGTTGGGGCTACGAACTATAATAGATGTTGATAGCCATACTTCTGCACACTAACTCTGTGTGATAAGTATTATTAACTCCATTTTAAACACAAGAGGTTAAATGATTCAACAA
>NW_012267298.1:2077053-2111961 GCF_000151885.1 Dipodomys ordii | reverse complement strand
GATAGCCATACTTCTGCACACTAACTCTGTGTGATAAGTATTATTAACTCCATTTTAAACACAAGAGGTTAAATGATTCAACAAGGCCACATGGCCTTGAAGAGAATGTGGCATATATATATACATATATATATATATATATATATATATATATATATATATATATATATATAGTGGAATTTTATGTCATGGTCTTTTACTTTTACACGTTCCCAAGTTGTAGATGGGTAAGTGCTAGTCCTTTAGCTACAGGCAGGATGAAGGACAGTCTGAAAGAGGTGGAATGGGGGTGAAGGGACTGAAGCTTCACAAAGGACATCTAGATAGTCCAAGACAAAGGGCCTAAAAGAGAAAATAAAATCAAGGTCTAATAAAACCTAATTTCAAGATCATGGATGAGATCCAGAAATGGGAGGGTTTACGAGGCACGGCATGGTGAGGGGGAAGTGCCGGACTGTCCCGGTGAGAGCCCAAATACGGATGGAGTGGTGGAGCCACCAGGAGACACTCCAGCCTCTGAAGAAAGGAAGCAGGGGGATCTGGCTTGGAAGGAAGGAATGGAAGATATTAAGGAGACCCTGCACTGAGAGACGGGAAGGGCCTAGGGAATCATGGTGACCGATGACAATGATGACAACAATCACACGTTTTGTTTATTAAGTATCATAAAGCACTTGATCTGTTGACTAGTAGCTTCCTAATGGGTGTATTTCTGTTGTAATGGCTGGAACCTGTGAGTGTGACATGATGATGAAAAGAGTCTTTACAGATCAATTGAAATATCCATTTGGGTCTGAAGTCCAATGACAAATGTAGTACCAAGAGAAAGTTAGGGGGCTGGGTTTGCGCCCAGGGGGTTGGTGCCTATCACTGCAGTTACTTAGAAGGTGGAGTGTGGGACAATTGTGGTTCGAAGTCAGCCTGGACAAAATAATCAACAAGCCAGACTTGGTGGTGAGTGGTTTGCAATTCCAGATACACAGAAAGTACAGGTGTTAGGATTTATGTCTGACATGGGGTCTAGCAAAAAGACTAAAGCAAAAAAAAGGATTGATAGTATGGTCAAGTAGATGGTATGGTAGAGTAGTTGCCTAACAAGAAAGATGCCCCCAAGTAGGAGAGAGAGGGAAGAAAGAGGGGGAGAGAGGCAGACCAACAGGCAGGCAGACAGACAGACAGACAGAGACAGACATAGAGGGATGCAGACAGAGACAGAGAGAAATAGAGACAGAAAATTCACTCCTGTCTTAGTATCACCACCTCTCTGAGGTGGCCACTATTTCTTCCACTGTGTTGATGAGAGGACCAAGGCTCAGCATTGGGAGTTTCCTAAAGAGGCTCAGTTGGGAATTAGGCTCCAGCACTTGGGTGTACTCTTGCCAGTCTTCGCACTCCTTGCAGGCAGGCACTGTTAGCTGTATTTCTGATGGGATCTGAGGACTGCACAGGTACTCAGGACTCTGGTCTGGCCCTATGGTTTCTTGGGCTCATTCAAACCAGCCTGAGGGCCATGGTTGGCCCAGGGTTAGGAAAAGCATGTTCTGAAAGTAAAATTTTTGTTTATGAAAAAATGAAATTTAGCCAGGCACTGGTGGCTCAAGCCTATAATCCTAGCTACTCAGGAGGCTGAGACCTGAGGATTATAGTTCAAAGCCAGCTCAGGCAGGAAAATCTATGAGACTTTTATTTCCAATTAACCATAAAAAGCTGGAAGTGGAGCTATAGCTCAAGTGGTAGCTTGTAAACCTTGAGCACAAAAGCTCAGGGACAGAACCCAGGCCCCCGAGTTCAAGGTGCAAGATTGACACACACACATACACACATATACACACATATACACATACACACACATACACACACACATACACACACATAAACACACACACATACATACACACATATACATATACACACATACACATAAACACACACACCTACATACACACATATACACACATACACACAATACACACACCTTAATTTCTACTAGGTTTAATTAATATTAACTATTTTTTAACCAAGAGAACATTAGTGGCTATGCAGTGAATACACTAATCCATGCATCCACAATATTATGCATCCATAATATTACATACCCACACCCTTCATTTAGCACCTTCCCACCATCCCCACCATCCATTAAACTGCAGCTCCTATTGCTTTTCTCCCCTTCCCTCTCTGAGGTAACTTGAAGGCAAGTTGCCCTTGAATTCTCTGCAACTCTCAGCAAGGGTTGAACATTGAATAGGCTCTCCATAAACATCTTGTTATGGAGGGCTAAGAAGGCATAGGATATGTAAAAAAGGTCAGAATACATGCTTTTTATTGTATAAATAATGTTTCTCTATTTTTTTTAAAGAAACAGCCTGCTTTCTGCATCTACATTTGATATGTTGCTACACAAAATGGGATTTAGCCATCTTTTCTAGTGAAGCCACAAAACTGGTCTTACACAAAGGCTTTACCATGCCCGTCAACCATATTGAGGTGAATCGATAGCATGGTGGGGCTTCACCATATCCACAGGCAGGCACCATTAGGGAGAAGTGAGCCCTGAAGGGGAGCTGAGCTCCTGCTGATATCCAGACTTGGCAAGGGTAGCAGAAGATGGCTTCTTAAGGGAGTCTTCCTAAAGTGCAAATGTGATCGCGTCACTCCAGAGCTTTTCCACTGGCCCATCGCTATCCTCAGGCCTTGAGAATGCTTAGCCTGGTCCATTGACTTCTCTAGTCTTTTTCTCCTGGCTCTTCCCATGGTCCTGTTTCCCACAGTCATTTGAGGTCTTCTTAATACATCCTGCTCAGTGATGCCATGGATGGACTTCAATTTTCCCAGTTGGGAATGCCTCATGCTTTCCATTCACCCAATGAATGTCCACCAAGATCCATCCCTGGAAGAAGTCTCTGCTTGCTCCCAAAACACTGATGACCTTTGAAACCAGAACCACTTTAGATGTGGGTTATTTGTATATAGGCCAATGGCTGGTACAGGTTGTGAGCTTCCCCAGGGTGAAGCCTGCCTCTCATGACTTTAATCTTCACAGAGCCGAGCTTGGCAATCTATCCTTGCTGAAGAAATGAGAGAGGGCTGGGTGGGCGGGGGGGGGGAGGGTCTCAGTAGTAGAACATTTGTCTAGCAGGTGAGAGACCCTATGATTTACTGAAAAACAAAAACAAAAACAAGAAAGGGAATGAATATATGAATTGATGAGTCAAGAAATCCCAAAATGTAGGGTTCCACGTGACTGGAAGGTACCACGGGCTCCTACCTGTTCTGTTCTGAAATACAACAACACTTGGCCTTTCTGACAAGTGCCTGGGATGACCTTGCCTATGTCTCCTAATTACTTTTGTAAGTGAGGCAGCTCAGGATATCCACAGCTTAGTGAGCAGACAGAGCCCCAAGACAGCCCGGGGTCGCCTTTCTCCTCACAGCTGTGTAGCGCTGATTTATAAACTAGGGATGGTGTATAACCACCTTTGTGTCTTCCATAAGCATGGAGCAGATATTGCAAGGTGGGATGCTGGAGCTGCAAGGAACTAAACCCAATTTTGCCACCAGGAGTTCCCATTCAATGGGCAGTGTGCACGGGGCTGTTGTGTAGACAAAGACAGACGATGAAGGTGAGAGCAACACCCACTCACGGAGTCCTGATGGTTAGGCTAGGCAGGACTTAGTGATAAGCACCTTCCTAGGTGATCTTACTGAATATCCAAGTCATCTGGCAAGAAAGCTATAATCTCGAATTGGCAATGGGCTTCAGATGACTGCGTGAGTTGATCAAGGAAGTTTTGCTCAAGTCTGACATGATTCCCAAACCACAAACTGAAACACTACCTCCCTTCCCATACTTGGGGCCAGCAGAGCTGTGGTTGTATTTGGGGTTCAAACATACCAGTTCTCTGCTTCCTTTCTGGGGAATTGAAGGGAATTATATGATCCAACTCCTACACTTATAGCAACAGCTTTATCCTTAGAGGCTAAGACTTTTTCTCGTGTGTGTGTGTGTGTGTGTGTGTGTGTGTTCCCCTCTCTCACTTCCTCCTAGTCCTGCAGGAGAGTAGCTGAGCTGATTGCCTAATATGGTGCCATGGCCCCTCCAGTCTGAACGTCTCTGTATTTGGAGAGAGGAGCTTCTCCGGGCTAGCTTAGGAGGAAGTGGAAATGACTGTTCTTGGCAGGAAACCAAAAATGAGAAAGAATGGAGTTGGGAAGTAGAGAAGAAAAAACAGGTTCACAGAAAGAAGGTTGGATTTCTGGATTGCTGGTTGGGATTTGCAAATATTTATGTAAAAGGGACTTGGAGTGTGGACCTTACTTGTATCCAGGCACGTCTCTGCTCCTGTGGAGAAGAGTTGCAACCAAGGACCCCAGGAGAGGTATGCAGGAGTCTGGACGATAGCTAAAAATAAGGCCAGTCATCAGAGCACTGGAACACACTTGGCATCTGGCACATAAATACTCCCTCCAACTTCAGCTAACGAATGGGGCACCCAAGAGGGAAATGGAGGGAGGAGAAGGCCGTAGCTGTGAACAGGGCTGGTAGGAGAAGGAAAAGAGGTGCTGAGGGAGAACGCTTGGAGCACAGCCAGTATCTCAGGTTCTTCTTGGGAGACAAATGTGGTGGGGTGGGAGGAGCTAGGTGTAACGTAAGGAGGGAAGGAGATGGGAGCTTTTAGTACTAAGGGACTCCAGAGGTTGGTAGTCTGGGAAAGGGAGCATTGAGGACAGAGTGAGCTAAGAAACATAACCCAGCACCTACTCAATGTCAGGTATTATGCTGCCTACACAGCCTTGGATTGAACCATGGTCTGAAACCTGAGATAGGGTGTCCCAACCTCTGTCTGACAACCGAAGACTCCCCAAACACAAGCCAGTTTATGATAGTGTGCATATCATACTGACCAATGGCAGCTTTGGCTTTAAACTGTAGATGATCAATGCAACAGTCAAAAGCCAATGTGGATGCATGAGCGTGCACACAGAGCTTTTAGCATGAAAGAATAGCCCCAGATATCATTGTAAATGCACGTCCCTTTGGTCAAGAGTGCTCTTTGCCCTTCTTCTGCCCGAGAGTACCTGTACATGCCTGAGACGTCAGTCATGGCTTCCAAACTGAAGGACTCCATTGTACTTGAGAGAGACTCAGGCGTGAGCTTCCCTGTCTGTATTTCAAACACGACCCTTATTGTCTTCTTGTACGTATCTGCTCTGTCTATCTTCTGTGTATAAGACCACCAGGCTCTCAGAGCATGGCAGAATGGGTATCACTTCATCTTCCTATCTGCCACTGAGTAACTATTTCTCATAGCAGCTAAGGGTCGTTGAGCTCATACCATGTGCTCAGCAGCTTAAAGAGAGCATCTCGTTTAATTGTCACACACTACCACGAGGTGGATATCATTTCTTATGTTTATGATGCACAGAAACCTAGGGAACACAGTGCCTTGACAAAGGACAAGGCAATTTATTGAGTGAATAAACTAGGAATTCCTGCTTGGGAGGTATGTGTGGGGGGAAAGGCTCTCATTCAGTGTCCATGCTCAGGTGGTGTCTTTAAAAGGCTCACAATTGCCCATTTCCCAGAAAATTCACTTCTACAGAATACGTGTGGAGGAGAAAAGGTTGTATTGCCTGGAGTAGTTGTGACAATCAGCCAGTGATTTCCTATTATAGTACAAAGGCTACGCTTTCCTGCCTGTACTGTATCCAACCAGATCTGTGATAACAATTCATGTCCCAGGATGCCCTGGGGTCAGGTGAATCCTCTGTTGAGACTGCATCCCTGCCCAGAGACTTTCCCTGTCCTCCTCAGCCCTCTGCATCTCCTCTACCTCGCGATCCCTTCTTCAGATACTTACTTACATCTCCTCCAATCCCTGCCCCAGGCTCTTCCCAGTGGGAACCTGGTCCATACAGGGGTTTTCTTCTCAGACTTTATCTAGGATTTTGACTCTCGGCTACTGGGGACTATGAACTTAGCACCTGGCCATGGTGCTAATATTCATATGAACCTCAGATTTGTTATGAAGATGACATATGTTTACATAGGTTGGAATCTATGTTAGCCATTACTTAGGCATTGAACATCATTGTTGGATGTCTTCAGCAAGTTCCTGTCCTACCTGGAGCTTACCTCTAGTCAGGAGTCCTGGAGTCTTCATAGTCATCTTCTATGTAGGTTATAGGTTTCAGCTTCACTGTCACTTGCTCTGGTCACCACTGTATGGTCCCTGGCCTTCTCTACTCTTATTTGACAAGGCTTGAACTTGCATCGAAAAGACATTTGTGTTGGCCCAGGCATAGGAGAAAGTATGCTCCTTTTGTGTGGGGACTTCTAGAAGTTTGGAGACATGCTAGAGCTGAGCCTCACAGAAGTGGCCTGGGCAGAGGCCCACAATGCCAGGGACTTCATTGTATTTCTCATGTGAGGAATCAGTGAGCCTCTTCTCCAAAGGGGATGGAACAGGATTTCACAGGTGGGTCTGGTGAATGCATGTAACTACTCCCAGCCCCCCACCCTCAGTGCTTCCTGGGATGGTTAGACATATGGCCAGCTACTTGAGAGCAGCAGAGACTCATTGATTATGTAGATTCTGCAGGACTAAGGGGTAGTGAAGCCCAGCAGAAGCCTAGTTATTACACCAAGACTCCCACAACCAAGAGCTAAACCACTACCAGTTCATCCATCCCTTTGATATATATCCAGGGTTGTCACTAGGTTGTCACTCACACTAAGGAGGGGTTTAGTGGCATTGATTTCCTTCTCGCAGCAATCTCAGCTAGGCTACTTACAAGATAGAGCACCGTGATTGAGCTTAAGCTCTGGATGTCTGTTATAATTCTTTGGTCCAAAGTCACACTCGAAGCAGAGGACACCACCCCTTTGCCAAACAATTGTCAGCCCCTGGCACTGCACTGGGAGTGCTTATCACCAGGACCTGCTGGGGCTTCCTGTCATAACTTAGTACAAGGCCCCGCGTTATCTCTCGGGAACCTTTGGTGTTGGGACTGGAGTTGGGAACCCTTCCCTCGCGGCCCATTTCATCCTTTAACAAGTATAATGACAAAGATGAAAAGAGCCCTGCCCAGGTTGTTAATGTTTTTACTACCGGCTCCTTGAGCCTAAGAGACATCTACAAGACATTTGCGATGGCATTTGACACCGCAGAGGAATCTGGGCCATCTGATTACTATTATAGCAACTTTATCTGCATCTGTGAACTGGAAACTCCCCAAGGTGGCAGCTTCCCACCAGTGACCTGGTTTTCATCATGAGAGGAAAGGCATCTGGGGACCACGCTAAGGGGACCCCACTGGATTTGGGAGAAAGAGATTCTTTACATATTTCCCTCCATTTCACCTTCCCTCATGTGTGGAGGAACCTGGCTGATGTTTATTCCAGCTACAAGGACTGAGGTAGTGACTAATTTACTAATACCTAGCTTCTCTGCGGTAAAATGAGACTGACTTGGCCTTATCTTTCAGCATCAGTGACAATCGAGAGATGGGCAGCGGCGGGAGACTGGAGTTTGGAGACACTGGTGTGTCGATGTGGGGTCATCTTCCTCGTGTTCCCAACAGAAATGGAAAATGAAGTATGGCTGGCAGAGAGGAGGTCTGTGAGTGGGGTTCAGATTCTAAATGTAAATACTGACCTCCAAAGTTGGGTTCCTTGAATGGTTTTGTTTTCCCTTCAAGGTCACACATTTGATATACTATGCTATTGTACAAATGCAGACTTTGTTACTTGGCTCTTTGAGGAGATAAGGGTAGGCATATTGAGCGTCATTATGGCTTGTGATCTGGGTTGGTCTTCAGACTTACACAAGGTCATCTGTGGACCTGGAACTCACCAGCCAGTGTCCTGGCCTTCTAGCAGGTCCAACATCTTCCAGCTCCCATCTGACAGATTTTAGGATGTGATTCTTTCTTTCTTTCTTTTTTAAAATGTTTTGCCAGTCCTGGGGGTTGAATTCAGGGCCTGGGCTCTGTCCCTAAGCCTCTCTGTGCTCAAGGCTAGCACTCTACCACTTGAGCCACAGCGTTACTTCTGGCGTTTCCTATTTATGTGATGCTGAGGAATGGAACCCAGGGCTTCATGCATGCTAGGCAAGCACTCTACCACTGAGCCACATTCCCAGCCCAGGATGTGGTACTTTTTACACTGACTGCGGGAAGATCTGCAACAACATCTTCCCTCTCATATCCTTGGCCTCTCCTACGTAAAGTAAGTGTTCATAAAGGGTGTTTTCAACCTTTCTTTTGGCTTCTGTGAGGTTTGCCTTGTTACCCAGCTATTTTTCAGTGATAAGCTGATATCACTTCAGTCTGTGTTCATAATGACCACCCAACTTTTTCTCTCACCCATCACCCCAAAACTTACTTTGTTTCCTCCTTTTGACTGGTAACTGTCAGTGTTGTGGTTCTTGGCTGAATATCTGAGCTCACATCTTAGCTTTGTCTCTTATGCATTATTGCACTTTGAGATAGTTCATTTGTTTTAACTCTCTTGACCTTAATTTCTTTATCTGTATAATAGGGAAACAGCCATAGAGAAACCAAGCACATGAACTTTGCCATGTTCCAATAATATCTTACTGATGGCTGATAAAGTATGGATTTCATTTTACGTGTTACACAATGACATTCTTTTAATTTTTTTCAGCCAGATAATAACATAACAGGGCTGATCATTGGTGGCTCATGTCTATAATCCTGGCTATTTGGGATGCTGAGTTTGGGAAGATCATACTTCAAGGCCAGCCTGGACAGAAAAGTCCACATCTCCATGGAAGGAGTTGCACCTGCTATTTGAGCTATGATGAGAAGGCTCAAATAGGAGGATTAAAGTCTGAGTGGGTACCCAGGTGGGAAGCAAGATGCTCTCTCAAAAATATCTCAGGCAGGGGCTGGGAAGATGGCTCAGTGGTAGAGCGCTTGCCTTGCATGCCTGAGGCCCTGGGTTCGATTCCCCAGCACCACATAAGCAAAAAGAAAAAAAAGCCGGAAGTGGTGCTGTGGCTCAAGTGGTAGAGCACTAGCCTTGAGCTGAGGATCTGAGGGACAGCGCCCAGGCCCAGAGTTCAGGCCCCACGACTGGACCCCCCAAAAAAATATCTCAGGCAGTAAAGGGCTGGAAGAATGGCTCACTGGTAGAGCACCTGTCTAGAAAGCCCAAAGCCCTGAGCTCAAACCCCAGGATGATCAAAGAAGAAGAAGGAGAAAGAGAAGGAGAAGGAAGTAATAGTCATTCTTCCCTTGTGGAGTTACATCAAGACATCAGAAGGCCAGATCTGGTGTGGTGGTTTGTTAACCTTGCTTAAGTCTTTTCCTCTTTCTCATATGAGGTAAAGGAATCTGAGTGGAACCTTCTAGAAGCCTCCACCACCCAAATCTGGAAGGAAGCAAGTGACACCATTGTTTGCACTATTCATACAACTCTGGCTTCCCTCTCCAAGGGCACAGGAAACATGGCTTTACGAGCCGCCTCTCCACCCCTCAGCCTCAGGTCACACCCCACAGTTGGGTACCATCTCTGGACTTATTGCTAACAGATGGCTTGTCCATCTGTTTATGTTGGGCCCCTTATGTACCATGATGCAAATCTCTAAAGTAAAGGAATCCTTAAGCTGATTATTAAGCCTGTAAAAGTTTGCAGTTCTGAACATAATATGTATGGACACCTCACCCACCCTGTTCCTTTATACACACCACAAGATCATGAAAGTTACATGGTTCAAACAAACACACACCCTCAGTAGCTTTGCTTAGGAAGTAACACAGCCCAGTGGTTATAGAGTGCTTAGACTTAGGAGTTAAGACAGACTCAGCTTGGCCATGGCTTTGTCACTTGCCCTCTGAGTGACCTTGAAAACTGTATCGTTGAGTCTCAGCAGTTTGCTCATCTACAAACTGGAAATATTACAAATGGGATCTATCTACCTAGACGGAAGTGAGAGGATATTGACCCTACCTCTTAATGATCATCTCTAATCTGCTAACAGGGATTTTTTTTTTTGCTGGTCCTGGGGCTAGAACTCAGGGCCTGGGTGTGGTGCCTGAACCTCTTTGTGTTCAAGGCTAGAGCTCTACCACTTGAGCCACAGCACTGCTTCTGGTTTTTTCTGAGAAGTTTATTGGAGATAAGAAGCTTACAGACTTTTTCTGACCAGGCTGGCTTCCAACCACTATCCTCAGATCTCAGTCTCCTGAGTAGCTAAAATTACAGATGTAAGCCACTGGCACTTGGCCAACAGAGTCATCTTGAAGGAAGAATACAAATGACCAGCCCATACTCCTCTATGCATGGCCCTAAGCTAATTATAAATAAAATGACACATTGTTCTTTTCCATGTGATGTTATAAACTGGCAGAAAATGTAGACAGCTAAAAATCAGCAACTATCATAAATAATAGTAAGTTCCAGAAGTGGAAAGGCAAGAGTGGAGGATTCTTCAAACACTCTTCTAACAAGGAAGAAGTTCCTATGAGATTAATACATCTCTTACTTGCCTCCAAGAGCTGAGAGGAACAATGGCTTGGGGGCTGCTCTGGTTCAAGGATAGGATTTCTCTTTGGGTGTGAACATGGGTGGAGCTGTTTGCTCTGGTGCGTGGGCTCAGGATGTGTGTGGAGGTGTGTTTGTGTGTCTTCAGGTGGATAATTTATGGGTGTGTGGTTGTCTGATGACAGACGAAGGGCAGCTGTGATGTTACAGGAGTCATGTTTGCGTCTATGACTTGAGAAACACAAGCTTTAGAACTGGAAGGGTCTTAAAGGAGCCTAGCTAATTCTTCATTCTCTTTTCATTTTATAGGCAACTAAATGGAAGACTTGTCCAAAGCCATTCAGCTAATTGGTCTCTAGATTCCTTGCTCAAACACTGAGTCTCACAACTCAAGGCCAATTAGGTTCTGAGTGACCTCAATGGATGGGATCAGACAACACTCACTTGTCTGTCTCTGTCTGTCTTAGAGGAGGACAGAGGAAGGCAGAGTCCATGCTTATGGAAAAGGAGTAGGTGCAGTGCCAAGACCAATTGCAGAAGAACTCAGTTGAATTTGAATCTCCACTCTAAAGTAAATTCAAGCCTGACATTTAAAAATATCAGCTTTAAATTCTTCCATTTCCATTTAAACCAATAAAGATTCCAGCTAAGCGTGGGAATGGGAGGGAAAAACTGTGAGAGAGTAAGGGAAGGGTGACACTGTCCAAAAAGAGATGCACTCTTTACCTGCCTTCTGTAACTGTAATCCCACTATGCATCACCTTTATAATAACAATACAAAAATTAAGAAAGAGGTTCCAATTAAAAATATATATCCACCAGGAGTGTGATTCCAGGTGAGATGTTGTGGTGTTTACAGACCCTCTCACCATGTTTAAAGAA
Source organism: Dipodomys ordii (assembly GCF_000151885.1). Classification (NCBI taxonomy): domain Eukaryota; kingdom Metazoa; phylum Chordata; class Mammalia; order Rodentia; family Heteromyidae; genus Dipodomys; species Dipodomys ordii. The sequence continues at coordinate 2,100,569 of NW_012267298.1, read as the reverse complement.
CGGGCAGGTTTAAGAAGATCTTAGATGAGTTTCCTAAAAGAGAAAAAAAAAACCTTTGTTCAGAATTAAGTTTCTGTCAGAAGCCTACAGATTCTTGACTGGGGCATTTGGCCATAATTCTGTATGTCCAGTCATAGTACAGAATGCTCAGTAACATCCGGACTTCTTCATGTCATCTGTGACACAGACCATCTGGGTGAACGTCAGTGCCCCTGCCTGGCTAGAGAAATGTGACTCTGATTTAGTCTCATTGCATGAGAACCTCTTCCTGAAGGCGATGTGGTACCAAATATAAAAATCTTGGGCTAGGTCCCTATAATCCTAGTTACTCAGGAGGCTGAGACTTAGAGGATTTCAGTTTAAAACTAGCCTCGGAAGAAAACACTCTTCAACTGACCAGCAACAGACTGGAGGCATGGCTCAAGTGTTAGAGCACCACTGAGGAACACACCATCCAAAGTCCCTGCGCTCAAACGATCATCCTGGCACAAAAACAAAACAAAAGAAAACCAATGAAACCACACAACAAATAAAACCTTCGCACATGCCTGGCAGATGCTTGGTTTGTGTTTCCACCCAGGAGAAAACACCCTTGTGTTTGTTCTGAAAACAACCAAGCCTAAGAGGTTATTACATTGCTCTGAGAATGCTTTATCTAAAACCAACAAACACAACACCTTTTACCACGTGAGTAATGTGTATGCTTTGCTCTGCAGATCAGTAAAAATCAAAGTGTCATCTAACAGAAAAATAAAGCCATACACATCAAGGACAACTCCTAAGTCTTAGAGCCCTTTCAGTAGACTTTCTCTTACATATAGTATAGATGTCCTTTTTTTATTCTAATATCAGAACTGAGAACACACTGTAAAGCTCCAAGAAGTGCGACAGATTTCTTAAGTTTCTGTAAGAACTGGACTGGTATCTAGAGGATTACTGTTCCTCCCCAGACAGCCTCCATGCTGTGAGAAGGCTGAGGCCCACACACAGGCCATGGATCCTTGTTCCCATGAACCATCCCACAGGGCCCAGCCTTGGAATGATCAAGACATATTGGTGAACAAACCCCTAGGGGAATCTAGCTTCCGGCCGTGGGAACCAGCCTAAGATAGTTGAGTTTTCCTATATGAGATGGTAGCCATTGTGAGGCAGATAGAAAACAGCCGCACAGTGTTCTATCTTATTCTTGGACAACAGAAGTAGGGCAGGCAATAAAAGGTTGTTGCTTTGCATGGTGTGGTAGTTTAGTTTGCTGCAACAGAATCTGTAAGTGGACTGCCAAATGCCAAATGGAATTTAAGAAGCACTTCAGAACAATCCTTTAATCATATATGGCACCGTCCCTTCCTACTTCCTCGGGGAAGTGGCTCTTTGAGTTGTCTTTTCTCCATCCTGTACTTTGGTCTCCTTGACTCTTTCCATCCATCCTACAAGCAAAGTCAAGTTTTCTCCTCTCTCTCCATCAATTTGGTGAACTTATCTTTCACTGATTATCCATTACATTCTTTTTTAAAAAATATTTTATTGTAAAGATGCTGTACAGAGGGATTATAGTTACATGAGTAAGGAAATGAATGTATTTCTTGAAAGGATGCTTTATATTCCTACTCTGACCAGGTGCAATCTGAGTTACACTAGTAGGTAGTATTGAGTCAAACTCACAACAGGATTCCATTCATGTGTGCATATGCATGTGCACATGCACAACTATTTGTGTATATGTTTGTGCACATGTGTGCATGTGTTTATATATTCACATTTATGTGTATGCTTGCATGTGTGTCTTTGCATGTGTATGTGATGGGCATATACATGCTTGTGTGTGCAAGTATTCATAGACATGCATGTGTGTATGCAAGTGTTTATGCATGCATTTGTGCATTGTGAATATGTGTATGGTTGCATGCGAGAGAGAAGAAATGGGCTCTCTTTATGCAACTCTACTATTCTCTCAGCCTCTCAAGGTACAAGGCTTTGAATTTTTTATCTTTTCTCTCAGATTCTCATCTGACTACTCACTAGCTCTGTTTCTCTGTTTCTTTCAGATATTCAATCTGATAATTCCCCTAATTTTCCAGCCATTAGGTTCATTTCTCCACTTTTTACTCTAAATTCCACACGGCTGTGTTTTCCCCGTGTCAAATGTACGCATTCTCACCCATGCTAAAAACACCTTCCTGGTTGCCCTTCAGTTCTGGTGCCAGTCTGCTCCTTCCTTTGCAGTCTCCCTTCTGCTCTCACCTGTATTCCTCTAGTTATATATACTTCCAGAAGGTGTCAGGTCCTGTCATGTCTGTGCTGGCATAGACACTGCTTCCTCTCCTCAGTATTTGTGTGCTGTATTGGCTTGGGAAACTCCTCGTCATCAGAAACATGCTTCTCCTCAAAGACATACTTTTAGGAAAATGTCCTCTATGTACTTGCATCTTGGCACCTTGCTTCTACATGGTCATAACTTTGACCTGGTGATTCTGGAGTGTGTCATGTTACTTGCTGCTTGTGAATTCCTTCTAAGAATTGCACCTCCAGTAGCCAGAAGAGGTCTTGGCACATAGAAGTTGCCTAGTGAGCCTGGTTTGAATATACAGACTGATGGATGGTGTGGTTTAGTGTGTCAGAAAGACCAAGGATTCCATAGAAGAAGATGTGAATCTGTAGATGCACGTCTTCCTTTTTTGTTTTTGTTTTTTAAGCCTACACTGCTTTGGGCAGATGATCTCTCTAAGCCTTGTGGGTTCCATCCTCATTTGTTATTTTTTTGTTTATCTTTTTAGCAGCACAGGTGAGATACACCACCGGGAAACAAAAAAATGAAATCATAGGAGGGATCCTTTCTATGGTTGTTATGAACTGAAGGTTAAGTGGCAGACAAGTCTCAGCCTTGTTTTGCTTGATGACTGTGGTCTGTGGGCAAGGTGATTCGAGGACAGGAAGTCCAGGCTTCTCCCTGGGAGCTGTGTGCTTTCCAGGATGCGATCCTTCCAGTTTCCTTCCGGGTCATGTGAGGTCATCTTGGCCTTTCCTTCCTCCCCGTGTTTGTTGTGAGGCTCAGGTAAGAAAAAAAATGCAGGTGGAACACTCATTGTGGTTACAGAATCTGGACGGGTGCTGGAGCTATGCAAATGCTCAGTGCTTATTCTGGAGAATTTTGCTCTCTCTGGGGAGCCCAAGAAAGGTGTACTCAGTCCTTGCTGAGGATCACCAATCACAAACCTGTTTGGAGTCTCATTTGATGGGTGCTGTATCTTCTGGCTGCAAATAGGGCTGCAGGCTAGACCCTGATGTTGATTTCACCCTGGTGATTTCGTACCAAGACCCCCCTCCTTGAAGAGCTTGCTCTTGAATTAATCTCTTCCATAAACCAGGAGGAAATAACTCTACATTTCTCCTCTCTATTGTTCCTAGAAAAAAGTAGCTCCTGCCATGCTTGGATCTGGTGCTGCTGCACATCAGTTTGTGATTTTATCAGCCATGCAATGATACCTGGGTTTGTTTTCAGTCTCTCTCCTGTTTCTCCCCCGCTTAGTTCAGTACCTGGCAACATAGATGACGTTAATCAATATTTGTTGAGCAACCACAAAGACGGAGGAGTAGAACACTAAATAAGCCCAGAACGGGCTTATTTAGTCCCTTTTGCGTGCATCATACATTCCTACTTGAGTCTCTTTGCTCCTGCTGTTTGCACAGCTAAAAATAGACCCTCCCCCCACCGATTAAATGAATGGATGCATGCAGAAACAATTAGCGAATTTTCCAGGATTAGCAGTCACTGCAGTAGTCTATTCTGTGGCATGTCTTCCTGATCACTCCTGAGCACACACAGCATAGCATGTGTACACTCAATACCTACTGCCTGAGTTCACGGTCCCTCATGTCTGTGTCCCTCCTCAGACACAGGATGGCATTCATGGACTCAGACACTGGCCATTCTTACCTGGTTTTGCAGATGAAGATCTGGGGGGTGGTTCAGAGTAGAGTGGAAAGGTGTCCATTGTGCCTGGTCCTGTGTTTGCCTCAGAGGTGAGGGTGAAGAGGTGGGCAGATCAAGGAAGAACCTTTAAGATGACATTGATCAAGACACATTGTACTCATCAACTGATAATGTTGAACTGAAACTCCTTTGTACAACTGCTTAAAGATAGTACAAAATAATAATACAGAGTGATAAAGAAAAAGAGAAGAGCAGGCAGGAGAAGGTCCTTATACTTCTGGATTTGTAAGACAAACTACCAGATGTCACATGTGTGTTAAGGGCTGTGACCAGACTGGTGAAGGATTGCTAGTTGTCATCTCTGCTTTCTTCTATTAAAATATTTTCAAATATTAAAAAATAAGATATTAAAATATGATAATTGTTCAAAGGCGTTGCCGTTGGATGATGTCATTTGTGAAGGCAATGTATCTTGATCAACGTCTCCCTTTTCAGATTTCTCATCCATTTCCCACCCCTTCCCTCACAGTTTTTCAATTCTATAGAATATACAGAGAATTTGTTACTGTGTCCTTCCCCTCTTAATCTTCTCATTTGTCGACCCCACCCTCCTCGGCCCCACGCCATCCCTTTCAAGTACCCACTTCCTAGTGTTTATTTTGTTGAACTATGATGTTTGCCTTTCTAAAGATTTACACAAAGTCTACTGTATTTCAAGCCTTCTTATGAGGAGGGGCGTGTGGAATCTCTGTCTCCCACCTCCTCAGAGGTGGAGGAAATCTGCTCCCACCAGCGATTGTTCAATTTTCCCTCTCCTCTCCATCGCTCAGTGGGCGCCACTGTTCTTCCCTGACCTTCTGTGTGTGTCGGTGAGGACAGCAGGGAAATCACTGTGCATGAAGCTACTTGAGACAAGGATGCTGGCAGCGGCCTCTGAGTACAGGTGCCTCCACAGAACTGCCAAATGGCGTCTGTGGCTTAATGATCTTCCCTGGGGTGATGGAGTCCTCCTCAGTATGTGTCTTGGGAGCTGTTCCCAGGCTGCCTGACTGGCCACCTGTTACATCCATTCCACGTGGTAATCACACCACCATTGCCACCCAGAGAAGGGGATGTGACCTTCTGGTGTTTGATGAGCAGAGTTATTATTTTAGAAAGGCTTGAGTGTAGTGTGTGTGTGTGTGTGTGTGTGTGTGTGTGTGTGTGTGAACTGAAGGAGCAGGAGCAAAGAGAACTCTGGCACGATTAAATATTCATTGAACAGTCACGCTACTAGTGTCAGAAATTGACAGCACCGCCACATAAAATAAAAGGGACGCTGAGCTTCCTCCCACCCTCGGTTCCCCACACCTTTCAGCAGATGAATATATTTCCTCCTGCCCGAAAATATTCTTGCTGTCTGTAGCAGCTTTTCCGAAGACTAACTCCTGACTTTTCAAATTATATCCCAAGTGACAGCCAAATGCTCTTCAAGTTCCAGGAAGCTGCAGTTCACAGTACAGACAGATTGGTGGCTATGAAAGGACAGCTCCAAGGGTGTGGCACCATCAGGAGCTCCGGGCTGGGAGGTGGCACTGGTGTGGACCGGATCCTGCAGTTTGGCTTTCATGCTGCCCCTTTCCCCTGCCTATACGTGCAGCTTACTAATAGCTCATGACTGCCCACATGAGATGATACCGGTTTGCGCTCTCTCTCTCTCTCTCTCACTCCCTCTCTCTCTCTCTCTCTCTGAGCATTTAACTTTGTGGCTCTAGGGTTTTGAAATTCTCTCCTTTAAGACTTGAAAAACTTTAAATTATTTTTAAATAGATGCCACCCAACGAGGCAGTTTAAGAGCACAACACATCTTGACCGCTGTCCCCCCTTTCATCTTTCTCCCCATCCCTCTCAACCTGCCCTTTCCTTGCTTTTCCTTGTAGGATAGACATCGAATGCATAACTGCATTCTTCCCCCTTCTTTTCTTCATTGTCTAGCCCTCTCCCCTTGACCGCACCCCACCCCTTTTAAGTTTCCTGATGTTTATTTTGTTGAACTTTGATTTTGCCTTTCTAAGGAATTACACAGTTTGAGTTCTTCCTTGAAACTATTGTATTTCAGTGACTAGATCTGTATATACTTGCACACCACCCAGTGTATTTACTTATATATTTATAAACAAATTCTAGCCTCCACAGATAAGAGAAATATGTAACCTTTGTCTCTCTGGGAATGACTAACTCACTTACCATAATTTTTTTCTAGGTCCTTCCAGGTCCATTTCTTTGCAAATGATGCAATATCATTCTTTTTAATGGATGAATAAAAATCCACTGTGTATAGGTACCGCATCTTCCCAGTAGATTCATCCACTGAGGAGCATCTGGGCTGATTCCATACCTTGGCTTTGTTGAATAGTGTTGCTGTCAATATGGTTGTGCTGGTGGCTTTGAGGACAGCACTTTAGCTTAGCTCTTAGCTTTTTGTAACCTCTCATTCTTCAGCTGCCGGCCCAAAACCTAGATGACCCCCACCACTGCCACCTTTAAAAAATGTTGTTTGTAAGTTTTGAGAGGCTGAGTTAAAATCAAACCCAGGAAAAAATAGTTTGTGAGACTCTTATCTCCATTAATCTTTGAAGTGCCAAAAGTGGAGGTGAGACTCAAATGGTAGAGCACCAGCCATGAGAGAAAAAGCCAACCAAGAGCACAAGGTCCTGCGTTCAAGCTTCAATACACACACACACACACACACACACACACACACACACACACACACACACACACACATTTTGTCTGAAACAGATAAATAGTATAAAGTACATGTATATATAGTTTTTTTGTATAAAGTACATGTATATATAGTTGAATAATCAAATCAGCTATTTTTAACATTCCTATTACCTCAAGTGCTTCTTACTTTTTCTTGGTGGTGAGAACACTAAAAATCCTTCTAGTTATTGTGAAATATATAATACATTTTTAATGGGACTTACTTTGCTGTACAGAAAACAAAAATTGATTGCTTTCCATTGCAATTATAGTCACTGACTCTCTCTCTCTCTCTCACTCTCTCTCTCTCTCTCCATCCCCCTACTTCCCCAATCCAGCCTCTCATGAGCATTATTCTGCTCATTATTTCTAGAAACTGCAGTTTTAGAGTCCACATATAAGTGGACTCATATTTGTCTCTTTGTGTCTGAGTTCTTTTACTTAACAAAATGTCCAGGAGCATCCTTGTTCTTACAAATGACAGCTGCTCCCTTTAAGGTCTCTACTCCTGCTGATTTCTCTCTAGAAGACCCATTTATCTTTTGGATTGGAATCGAGACTTGTGCTGAGTGGAATGATGTCTTTCTTTCTCAAAGATGTGTCTGCCTTAAAATCCACAGAATACGTGGCTGTGGTGCCCTTCATTGTAGATGGGCTATTTTCAGAAATCCTGACATGTGGAGATTGTCCTGGTTTCCTTGGTTGGACCCAGAGTAAGCACAGGGCCCTCTGGTGTGGCGGTGAAGAGGCTGGGTGCCAGGCGGAAGTGAAGTGATAAAACAAGCAGAGGGGCAGGAGCCAACCAGAAGATAGGACACTGCCGATTCTGGAGATAGAGCGAGGGCTTGCAAGCCAGAGGATGCAGGTGGTTTCTAAAAGCTGGATAAGAAAGAGCACAAACTAGACTTTTTCCTCTGGACAGAATGAAAGTGGAGCCTGTTGGCCCCAGGATGGCACAGTGGAACCCAGTTGGATTCCTGACCTCCAAAACTTTTGGTGAATATGTTTATGTTGATTAAGACATTAACTTTGTGATAATTCATTATGGCAGCAACAGGAAAACTGGACAATAATCTATTCAAAGATTTGGGGGATCTTAGTAAAGGGAATTAAATTCTGAGTCCCTTTCTTGCTCCTCCTCTTCATCATCATCTCCCTCCTCTTTTTGGGTGGCACTAGAGGTTGAATTCAGGGCTACAAACTTGCTAAGTAAATGCTTTATCACTTGGGCCATGGACCCAAAACCTTGCTTTTAAGCTGTTTGGTAGATAGGGCCTTGCACTAACTTTTGCCCCAGCTGGCCTGTGATCCTTCCACTCTACCTCCATTTCTTTACTATCTGGGATTACAGGTGTATGTAACTGCTTCCTTGCCCCTTACTGTCTACAGGGCTAGAGGCAAGCTGTTCAATCCAATGTCATTAGTTTTTTTTTAAGTCTGTAAAGTAAGGAACATTAAATTTGTTGTGATGAAACTAAGATTCCTTGGAACATTCATCACCTGTCAGTCAGAAGACTTTCCCACTTGTTGGACAGTTTCCTCAGAAGCATTAAAGGAGTTTTCATTCCCCATTGAAAAAATTAATGCATATTAACTGCATAAAGGGAGTTCCATTTGATTTTCCATATGAGGATTTCATTCTTAACACAGCAAGCTTTCTTACATTTTTTCTTCCATTCTCTGTTTCTGTCGTTTTCTTCCTTTCCCATGCACAACAAGGTGTAAACATGGGGCAATTTCTGTCTGTCTGACAGAAATTAATAGGACAGAGCCCCCCTGTGTTCCAGGAGGAGTTCCAGGCTGTCTTCACAGGGATACCAGTGGGGAAAGATGAAAATCAGAACCCTGGGCCGTCATCCACTCTGGACAGGACAAGCCCAATCTTACCTGCCATACAGCCATGCCCACTCAATTACTGTCACTACTGTTTTCCTTTCAGTTCTCTACCTACCTCCTGCCCTCCTTCCTTGGCTTCTTTCTTCTCCTGCTCCCCTTTCCCTCCCTCCCTTCTTTCTCCCTCCTTTAATCTTCCTCTCATCCTTTCCTTCCATCCTTCTTTCCTTCCTCCCTTTCTTCCTTCCTTTCATCTTCTCTCCTTCCCTCTTTCTCTTTTTCATTTCTTCTTTTGCTATATTTTAATTACTAAATTTATTTTTAAACACTGGGTGTCACCACAGAGGCCACCAGACTTGTTAAATCTAAGTGATTTGTCAGGTAAGATTGGCTGACCACTGCTTCCGGGTTTGAAGTGGCTGGGTCAGTGAGAGCCAGTGTGGACAGGGTTCTAGAGTGCTTCAGCATCTTCATTCTCACTCAGCATGTGATGAAAGGGGCCTTGAAGAACCACATGGAGAGGGTGCTACGTTGCCCTGGGGCTTAAGGGACTGTTGAGTGAGTTCTGCCTGAGACATCTGTGTGGCCACAGGGTACTTCTTCATCCAGATGCTCAACATCCAGGAGCAGAAGCCTCCTTACAGTGCTGGTGAGAACCATATTGGTATCTTCCTCATGGATGGGGGAGAGCTGAAGATTCTGTGGTCAGAAAAGGGATCCCAGCAAGAAAGTCTCTTTGAGGTAGACCACCCAGGCTGGGGCTGAGGTGGAAAGCTCAAGTGGATCCTGCAGAGAAGATAATTGCTCATGAGAAAGCAACAGAAATGATCTGAAAGACAATTAGGAGGATGAACTAGCCTTTGTTTCCTCTGAGACCAGAACAGTATCAATGCTGGATAGCAATAGTACCAGGAAAATGACGTAAGTTTATTCTTCTTAACAACTAAGTAATACTCCATTGTGTATATATACATCACAGTTCTTTATTAATAATCAGTTGAAGAGGATCTGGTTTGATTCTATATGTTGGATATATATTGTGGATGCAGGTGTCCTCATCACTGGACTTAGATTCCTTTGGATATATGCCCAACCATCAGACCTGAAGGTTTGCCTGCAAACCTGTGATACCCATCACAATGGTTTATTCTGTTCCTTTGTAGCTATGTGGGGGCATGGATGGCCACAAATGAATGCTTGTTGCTTCATTTTTCAAATGGTGAAACTGAACATTTTGTGGCCTGACTGTGATGGATGGAGGCGGGTGTGGCAGGAAATCCCTACTTGGATAATAATCATATACATAAGGTATGGAAACCTTGGGAGGCAATTACCATCAGGATTTGATTCTTTTTTGTTCTTTCTTCTGCTAATCTTGAGATATAACATAAAATTACTTTTTAGAATATAGCTTGTTCAATGTACATATTGCATGCTAACTAGCTCCAGTCTAGAGTCAAAACATCATCAATCTGAAAATCATTCTGTGTCTTGGCAATTACTCTGATCTTTGTGTCTGAGCTCTTTCTGACAAATCAGGGAAAGAGAAATAACTCTCTGGCAGTTCCTGGCATTTAACTTCAGTCTGATATTTGTGATGGATTTAATTGGCTTCTAAATTCTTATGAACACACTGATCGCTTTGTGTAGTTCATTCAACCAAACCATCCTCTAGAGCAAAATTCTATCAACCCAAGCTAGCTAGGCCCTTGAAGAAGTTGTTTCAAGAGCTCATGTGGCCAGCTACTACCATCTCTAAATAATACAGGAAACTAAAGCTTTAAATTTATGACTGAATAGAGATGTATTGGGCACATCATTTCAAAGTATGACATCAAAAGAACAATAGAGGCGGGAGAAAGTGAAAAAGAGGGGATCTGGTTTCATATAAAGTTTACATTCTTATTCACCTAAATCTCTATCATGTTGAATCTCTTTATGTCTTAATTTGTTTCCCTCATATTTTCTAGCTTGTTCGACTTCTTTCCATGCTAAATGTGGACATAAGAACACCTCATCACTTCCATGTCTCTGTGGAAAGAGCTAAATTACCCTTGCTTTACCCTCTCTTTGTTGAAGATGCGAGGATAGGATTACTTGTTCGGTTAGCCCATTAAAAATAATGATAATAATAGCTACCACTTACATTGTTGAAAGCACATTATATTTGTATGAACTTGAATGGACCTAGCAACTCTATGAGACAGATTATTATTGAGCTTATTTTGTAGACGAAGGTAATGAGATGTATGGAGCTTCAATGGTTCAGTCACATGACTAGTAGGTGGCAAACTGGGACTTGAACCAAGCAATTTCCACCTTACACCACCTTCTGTTAAATGGAATTATTGTTCTAACCAGGCCACCATTAAGCCTCTGTTCAGCTCACCAATCTGAGAAGTGTTTTTTTTTTTTTTGCCACCTGGTATACGTTGTCAAGCACACAGTTTAAAATGTTTCCAAATTAGAGCCCTTCCCTGTTCTCTTTTTGACAGCCCGGTGTCAACACTCATAGCTCCAGGAATAGCTCTTGGAAAGTTCCTGCAGCCATTGCAGCAATATTTTTTCCCTCCCTCCTCCCCTGGCTAGGTTTCAAGTCCAGGGTTACGGGTCTGGGAGTCAGAGCAGTGTGAACCTGCAGGTTAAGGCACCATTGGGAAGCCCCTCACCAGTTTTCTTCAGCAGCTGGATGCACAAAAAAGTTGAATCGTGTCAACTGCATCCCTCCAGATTTCCCTTCTAAAGAAGACACAGGTGCTTACTCAATATGCTCCCAAATGTCAGATAAATTGCTCACACGAAAGTTAGCCATCGATATTGAATGTAGACATTGAAATCTTCATGCAGAGATTGCCCCATGGAGGGAGATCTCTGAGTGTCAAGTAGGGTGGCCATGATGTCTCCTCTTCCAGCTACCCTCTACTAACTGTGCTACATGAGGACAGCCATGGAACCTCTGAGGGCCTCAGCTATCTCACGCATGAAACAGAATAAGATCAGGTTTCTTACAGAATTGTTTAAGACTTGTGTCAGATATTATAGATAAAGAATAGAGCCAACAGCCTGGTGTAAAGTAAGCAGTCTGCCAATGTTCTTGTGTCTCCATTTGATGGTTCTCTTTCTTTATATTCTTTCCAAAGGTAGATCAATAGCCTTCACGTTGGATATTGGGACAAGTAAACAATGAACCCTGCAATATGAGTTTTAGATTAATGCATGTTGGATCCACTTATTTCCACAGGTGGCTCCACACCTAAAACTGAGGGAAGTGATTGGTATAGAGATATAAACATGGGAGATGAATTTATTCCCACATATAAAGAATTTATTCTTGATCTAGGTACACAAGAGGGAAACAATGAAAAAAAAATCAAAACACACTTGGTATCAAGCAGATGTAGAAATGATGTGAACTGTCAAAGAAAGTGATTGTTGTGCCTTCTTCAGTTGGAACACACCCAGTCTTGCATTTATCCAAACACATATCTTAGTTTGACTCATCTACTCTATTGGCTCTAATTTGTGAAATAGACAAGAACTTTCCAACAGACATAGAATGGGCATCACATACAGCATTTTAGATTTCCCATCTGCATTGTTTAAAGAAGTAAAAAAGAGATGAAATTAATTTTCACAATATATTTTATTTCCCCAATATGTTCAGAATATTATTTGCTCAATTGGTAGTCAATACGAAAATTATTAGTGCAATGTTCCAGATACTTCTTCCATACTAAGTATTCAAAATATGCTGGGTATTTTACACTCAAAATACATCACCATTTGGACTGGCCACATTTCAAGTGCTCCATGAACATGCATGCCAGTTGCTCCTAAACTAAGCAGGGCTGGGATAGATGGTAATTTCTTCAAGGGAAGGGATCATTTAATTCTTGTATTTTCAGTACTCTCATCTTTTTATCTAGTGCCTGCTTTATGGCAGCCTCGTATTTGCCACTTTTACTCTTTTCTTTTTTTCCTTGCCTTTTCTTCCTTTCCTTTTCTTTCTTGTTTCCCTCTTCCCCTCCCCTGGGGATGGCACATGTAGTACAAATGTTGTCCAAGCACTCTGACACTGGGCTAGAGCTCAAATCTGTGTGCCTAATACTTTTGTTGTATGCAGTTGAGTCCCACGTTCCCATTTCCACACAGGCCGCTTTAGTCCATTTTTTTTCTTGTCACTCCTTGACTGGCTGCACTGACATCCTTTCTTCATGGCTTCATGGGTCTATTTGTCCTCTTTCATTGCCTCAGACCACAGCTGGTACCTTTTTATTGCTGAAATCACTGAGAAAATTGTTCACAATGTTCCAGGTAGTCAATGCCAGTGTAAGCGTGGCTTCGGGATCTCCCAAATCCTGGCTATTCCACTTTAGGAGTAGATAGGGTAGGGTTGGAAGCAGTGAAAAAAAGGAGTGATGAAGGCTTGTAGTATCTCAATTCATGTGGATAGGTTAAGAAAAGTGGGTATATGACCAGCAGCGAAGGCTGAGCAAGGGAGGTGCTCACACAGAGCATGCCCAGGAGGAGAGGTGCCACAGGTGTGTGCTCATTACCGGGAGTCTAGAATTTGATCTCTGCAGGACTACGTCCTTCATGAAAGAGGCAGAATTCAGCTGCAGAGAAGAAAGAAGATGTCTGTGCCACTGAGCATACCCTTGTTCACTTCCTCTGTGACCTTGAGAATAGCATTGAATAGCCTTTGACTCCCTATCTCTAAAACAGGAATACAGTTTGAACCATTAATGTTATCTTGAGAATTAAAAGTCTGTATAGAGGCTCACATCTGTAATTACAGCTACTCAGGAGGATGAAATCTGGGGATCATAGTTCAAAGCCAGCCTGGGCAAGAAAGTCCATGAGATTCTTATATCCAATTGACTACCAAAAAGTTGGAGGTGAAACTGTGGCTCAATTGATAGAGTGCTACCCTTGAGTGGAAATATTTAAGGGAGGTTGTCCAGGCCTTGAGTTCAAGTCCCAGGAGTGGCTCCCAGACACAAACACATAGGCAGACACACAGACACACAGACACAGGAACGCACACATATACACATACAACTATATATAGCCCCAAACTCTGTGTTTGTCTTCGATTCAATAAGTGATATTCCTTCTTAACCTTTTGAGAATTCTGAACCTAGTACTAAGGGAAAAGGGTAGCTAATATTTACAAGAGGATCATTTTATGCCAGGATCTGTTAAGCCTGTTGTACATATTACCTTGCTTGATATTTATTGTGCAACAATTTTGCATATAGGTACCAGTTTACTCCAGTTTTAAGTATAAGGATACTGAGTCATAGTGAGGTTACGAAACTCACTGAAGTTTTCGCATCTACGGTAAGAGGCAAGGCTGGAATTCAACTCCTGGCAGCCTGGAGCGCTCCCCACCATGCGGTGACCCCTTAGGAATGATGCATGGACTCTTAGTCCCAGCAGGGGTCTCAGTCCTGTAGACAAGAACGTTCTGGATGTCAGAAAGACCTACTTCCTTTTCAGGGATAGTCTCCCCTCTGAGACTGGGTTAAGATGTCCCTGTTAGTCAGCAATCAGCTTCTCATTAAAGTAGGCTAATTCATGGCGGGGTGTGATGATTTGGGTCTGTCATCCAGCACTAGAGAGGTAGAGGTATTAGGATTCTGAGTTCTAGGCCAACCTGGTCTACCTAGTGAGATTCTGTATCATAAGAAAAAAGGAAGAGAAGGAAGGACCCTTATTTAGCATTCAATCCTTTGAAAGTATGTTGGCAAGAGACTAGGAATCAAATGGACCTCAGTGGACACAGAATGAGAGCTGAGCTTTTGGAACTGGCTGCTAGAAGTCAGGGACTTTTAGAACCTAAACAGGACACCAATCCTATAGCTGAACAGCTTATAGAACTTGTCAGAAGAAGGTTTCAGTGTCCTTACTTAACCTAGCCAAGAGCTGAGGCGCTTTCAAATGTGAACGAGTCTCGTTTGCTAGGGGTTCTGAGAACAGTAAAGACAGATGGTGCCGAGGAAGATTGGAAAGAGAAGTCTGTTTTGCCTGGGAAGGTCCAAGAAAGAAGTAGCATTACTGATTGCTGGCCCATGCCAGGTACTTTCACATGTCTTTGTTTGACGAGGTGCTTGCCATTAATTCCTCCTGCCTATGCTTTTTAATAGGTGAAACAAATGTAGAGAGGATATACTTTTATCTAAAGCCAGAGTGTGGTAAATCAAACCCTAAATAGACCAGCTACTTAGTAAGATTCTGTATAAAGGGGCCATGTTTATTCCACTGAGGTAGTGAATGACTGCTATCTAAAAGACTCCAGGGGCTTGGGAGGCTGAGATTTGAAGATTGAGATTCAAAGCCAGCTCAGGCATAGCATAAAGCCAGAAGTGTAGGCCTGGCTCAAATCAAAGAGTGCTATCCTTGGGCCTTGAGTTCAAGCCCCAGTACCGGCAGACAAGCAAACAAAACAACAACAAAAACTAGAGAGATTGAATGCATGTTAGGAAGGAAGTTTTTATTTCTTTCCTTGCTCTCCCTCAACTCTGGATGATTTTAGAATTTTCATATCAGACTCTTTGTCTGGTTTCGATGTTCCCAAATGTCTGGAAAAAATATCACTGATGGCATGAGATTGTGAGATGGTGATTATCTTTTTGGAGAATGTCTCAGTTGGGTGTTACTCTTAACAGCTCTCTAGCTTTTGCTTTAGGCTTTCTAAAAAAGACAGAAAGGGTGTGGAACAGTGCCTTTGGTGGGTGATGTTGTCTATCTGAAATTTGAGAATATTGCTATCTTTGCATTTTAGTTTCTATTTTGGGCAATGAATCCTTAATTTTGTTTAGTGTAATATGATTGGTTTCCTCTTAATCTAAGTTAACCTGACTCACTTCCTTGTGCTATGCCAATGACAAATGTAAAGGTTCTCCACACAGTGTTGGGCTAGGGAAACACTGATTCAATCTTGTATTGGGTTTTCACCTGGGAATCAAATGGGCCAACAGAAGGGGAGTTTCTTATGTGTTTAAGTACATCGGTGTTCAGATTTACGGTGGAGAGAACGCTGGGGTTCGTAGACTGGAGCTATCGTGTGCTATCAGACCAGTCTTGGAGAGCTCAGGCTGGATTCACGTTGTGCAGGTATAAGCAGGGATGGTAGGCATAGGCTGCCACTCTTCAGCTTCACATCATTCTTTCCAATCTGGGACCGACTCCCATGTTTAAAGACATAAAGCAGATAGGAAGACCTAATCTTAAAATTCAGCATGGTGGAGGGGGGGATTAGGTGGGGGGGCAGGGGAGGCTGGGAAGAAAGGGATGTGAAGGGTAAACAAAGGAGGAGGCTGCAATGCTTGATAAGAAATGTACTCATTATCTTGCCTATGTAATTGTAACCCCTCTGCACAGTATGTTCACAAAAAATAAAAATTAAAATTAAAAAAATTTAGCATGTCATCATGAATCTCCATCTGAAAATAGATTCTGAAGAAGAGATTCATACTATGAGTCTAAAAGGAACAATACATATTAACTTTCCTCATCAATTGGGAGGTACCAGAAATTATTTTAGAAAAGTCATACGTGAACTGCTTCAGTGGATGGTTCAATCACCAGAATCAATCTCAAGCAATGCTGTAGAAATCTACTAATACACAGCTGTTTTTTCTTTTCTTTTCTTTTTTCTTTTTTTTGTTGGTTGTGGGGCTTGAACTCAGGGACTATGCACTATCCCTGAGCTTTTTATTTTCCCCCAAGGCTAATGCTCTATCACTTTGAGCCTTAGCTCCCCTTCCAGCTTTCTCATGGTTAAATGGGGATAAGAGTCTCATTAACTTTCCTGCTGTGGCTGGCTTTGAACCGTAATCCTCAGCTCCCAGCTTCTTTTTTTTTTTAAATTTTATTTTATTTGTGAACATACTGTACAGAGGAGTTACAATTACATGGGCAGGATAATGCGTACATTTCTTACCAAGCATTGCAGCCTCCTCTTTTGTTTACCCTTCACATCCCTTCCCAGCCTCCCCCCTCCCCCCCAATCCCAACCCTTCTCCTTCCCCCCCCTTCCCCCCCCTGCATCGACGTTGTAAAGCTCATTTTGGACATGACAACTTGTACTTCTCATTGTTGCAACAGGTCCACCTGTATCCTTAAACAACTGGTTTTTCCCCATCTCCTCCACAAGTTATACTGACATCAAATATAGTGAAAGCAGGGGTTATACTGTGGGGGAGGGACATACAAAGCAACAAAGAGATAATCTTATAAATGCGTTAGAAACACATGCATGAAAGAAAAAAACATTAAAATACACATCTAACGGTTCATTTTCCTGACATCACATTATCTGACCTTTTCTGCTTGACTCATACATATACTAGATATTGCAAATAAGGGAAACCATGGGACCTATGTTTCTTTGGGCCTGGCTTACTTCACTTAATATAATTTTTTCCAAGTTTTTCCATTTCCTAACAAATGGGGCAATGTCATTCTTTCTGATGGAGGCATAGAATTCCATTGTGTATATATACCACATTTTCTTGATCCATTCATCTACTGAGGGGCATCTGGGTTGGTTCCATATCTTAGCTATGGTAAATAATGCTGCAATAAACGTAGTCATGCTGGTAGCTTTAGTGTGGTCTTGTTTGTAAACATTTGGGTAAATGCCCAAAAGTGGGATTGCTGGGTCATAGGGGAGTTCTATGTGAAGTCTTTTGAGGAACCTCCATACTGCTTTCCAAAGTGGTTGAACAAGTTTACATTCCCACCAACAATGAAGTAAGGTTCCTTTCTGTCCACATCCCCTCCAGCATCTGTTGTTGTTAGAGTTTCCCAGCTTCTTGTGTAGCTAAGATTACAGCCTTGAGCCACCAGAGCCAGCTTTTATTTTGTGGGAATTTTTTTGTTGTTGTTATTGTTTGTTTGATTGATTGTGACTGTACTACCACCACCCAAAGCATATATTAGACTTACTAATTTCTGTCTCTAGAAGTCTATTGATAGAATAGCCGTTTGGAGCCTCACATAATTTTTTGTTTGTTTGGTATATTTGGCTATCAACAAGATGATTCATTGTCTCCTTATTTTTTTGCTAGGGAGGCAGTATTACTAGCTTGTCAGGAGCAAACTGTAGAAAATAGCTTCATTTCCTAGCAGACTTTCCCCAGTTTCATTTGTTTCAGTATTCAGCAAAATTGAATGAATGCAGTTCATCCTACATTCTGAGCGTGAGGTATATTTATCAGGTAAGTCCACCAGGCATTATTACCACACTTTGATAGAGGAATTACCCTTGGTGCAATGCAAACCCAAGGAAGTAAATTAGCAATGAAAATCTAATGTTGTCTTCACTGTTTGGTTTTATTTCTAAGTTCCCTGACGTCAGCCTCTTGTCCAAACTCTCATTTATCAAGTAAAACATAATTTTATTGGCAATATTTTGAAAGCAAATTATAAAAATAGACCTTTTAATATTGTGGAAGGTATTTAATAATTCAATTGTTTCTATAAGTTCTACTTTCATTTATCCTTGCATTTTAATTAAGCTACATAATTACATAATCAAAACAGAAGACAGTATTTCCTTTTTCAGATAACTTTCTATATCAACATTTTATTTATCTAGTCTAAATTAAGCTGGTTATTGTGAAGTTATTTTGATACTCAAGATCTGATGAGTAGAGGATATTTTCAGGCAGTGAATAATTTGGATTTTGTAGACATTGAATATCTTATATAAACACAAGACCACATAAAAATTCTATTTCAGATAATGCTTCATGCTGAAATTTAGAAATGAGAAATAGGAAATACTTGTATTCTTGATTTCAAAGAACTTCTCAATAAGAATCCAAATGCTTAGACCCAAGTGCACTTGGTATGTCCACCCCTAAATACAAATTCTGCGGATTCTATTTTGACAGTCCATTTTGTCCAGGAATCATTTGTTCAAAGTTTCTGAGATGATCCTATGTCCCAATTTCTCCAGTCTTGGTTGGGTGTGGAATAAAGCAACCTTTTCTGTCAAACTAAAATGTCTCCATTTTGTAACAAGTCACCACTCTTTGCTGATATTTCCTGGTACTATTTCCTTGACTTCAATTGTAACTATTAACTGTGCTCTTTGTGAGCAGCCAGCCATGTGGAGGCCATGAGTCCTTGACAATGGAGTTAAATAATAGACAGCCCTCCCCTTCTTGACTGGGAACTTTCCACTGACTTTTCCAACTTCCTCCAACTGTATCCATCAGCAGCTCTGAGTGACAGAAGAATGTTCTCCTTTACCTCCAAAAGAACAGCCTCTCCCCCAGAAGGGACCTTTCTATGACTGTTAGAGTGTTTTCCAACTTCCCTGTATTACCCCAGCAACCTGAAAACCAATTGTAAAGAAACTATGAGCCTGAGTCTTTAACAACTGGGAGAAGGGACAATGTCAGCCCCAGGGTTAGGATAAAAGCTGAGCAGACCACCCTTTGGGTGCCTGCCTTGCTCTGGGGAGAGTGGCAGGCCCCAGGAAATCTCCTCCATCTTTTGTATATCCATTCATGTTCGGACACCGAAGGGTTGTGTGTTTCCAACAGTTGTATCTATTTTTTTCCTATGTCATTTATAAATAGCACATTTCATTCTCAAACATTATTGGGTTACACAATAAATTATGTGTTACTTAGCTAGATTGAAAACAGGCAGAGGGCAGAACAGCTTTCACTTCCATATTGGATTGCAAGGTACAAAGAAATTTCATATTCATGATTATATTTCATCATTACCACAATCCTGAGAGGGATGCTTAGAGGAATTAAATTTTGGAGTGACTTCAAGTAGGAAAGAAAAGCTCCAACAGTTTTTATTTTTGTTTGTGGGTTGAACTCTGGGTCTCAAACTTGCCTTACTAGACAACTACTCTTATTATTGGAGTCATATCCCTAATCCTTGGGTTTTTTAGTTTATTAGTTTATTTTCTTCCATTTTTGCTGGCCTTGGATAGCCATCCTCTTTACCTCTGCCTCCCACAGCTGGGATTCCAGCCATGCACTATCATACTCAACAAATAAAGTCAGTTTTTTGATAACTAATCAGATATCCCCCCTCCCCGTCACCTTTTTGCACCCTTTGGTCTAATGTAAAGTCCCACACTTGTTGGTACTAGCATTTATTTAGAGAGAATATTAAGTCCTTGGAGAAAAACAGCAATTGCTGACATTACCTCAAATAGTTCATCCTAGAAGAGGCAAAATGTTCAACGTACAAGGGAGGATTGAAGTGTTGCTGAATGACCTGCCACCTTCCTCGTCTCCAAAGAAATTTGACTCCTTTGAGGTTTTAATTTTCTTGGTGGAGATGTATTAAGGGTTGACAGACATAAGGGAAAATTTAAAAGGGAATGAAAAGGGAAATATGAATGTGCAATGACTTTTGCATCTTGATAAGTGGTCCCGCTCTATGAATAGAGGGTAATGTGCAGGGCACCAAATTATGATATTCAGCAACTTTTTAAAAATATGCAAGTAGTGGTGCTTGAACTCAGGGTCTAAAAGCTTTAACTTTTTTGTGTTTTCTGTCCGTTGTGGGGCTTGAACTTGGGGTCTGAGTGTTATTCCTGAGCTCTTTTGCTCAAGGCTAGCACTCTACCACTTGAACTGCAGCACCAGTTCCAGTTTTCTGGTGGTTAATTGAAGATGTGTCTCACAGACTTTCTTGCCAGGGTTGGCTTTGAACTGTGATCCTCAGATTTCAGCCTCCTGAGCCACTAGGATTACAGACATGAGCCACCAGCTCAGCTCCCCCCCCCACCCCATATATATATATAGCTCAAGGTTGGCATTGTACCATTTAAATTACAGCTCTACTTCCAGCTTTTTGGTGTTAATTGGAGATTAGATTCTCATGGGCTTTCTTGCCTGACCTGGCTTCAAAGTGTGATCCTCAGATCTCAGCCTTCTGAGTAACTAGGATTCCATATGTGAGCCCCAGGCTCCAGGGGCTCTCAGCATCTTTGGAAGCTTCCATTGAAGATGCAGTATCTTTTTCCTCCTAGTTTTTCTCTCTGGTCATTTTAAACCCTCACCTCCACAGGTGAGTTTTTGCAAGCCAACTGTGAGGTCTCAAGAATACAGAAATGAGGTCATTAGCTCTCCTCTGGTTAGGTCCTTCCTGTTGTTCACAATAGAAGAACCTCAACTCCATGCTCTTTCTCAAGCACGGGTGTGTGTTATCCAGATGAAGGATGTTTTATTTTAAACATGCTAACAGCTGACTCTGCATAATCCTTTAATATTTGGAACTTCTGTTCGTAAATCCTGGCCCTCACCACTTGCCAGCCAGTCTGCTCAGGGCAGCATTTCTTTTGTGAGATTGTTTCTTTGACATCTCAGTTAACTCCCACTCCTCCTCCTGTTTCTGTGGTCTAGGATGTTAAAAAAGTCTCTTAAGGAAAAGGCAGCATGGGTATTTCTTGCGGTTTCTCCCATCCCTTCTCCCTCCTGTCAGACACAGAATTGCCTGCCTCCCCATTGACTATGAGGATGGGGATATTGCAGAGCCATTTCTTCTGAGCGGACTTAACAGGAGGTATGACTCAGTGGTAGAGCACCTGCCTAGAAAACACAAAGCCTTGGGCTTAAAGTTCAGTACTGCAAAAAATGTGTACATTTGTATTTTTATATTTGTTATATATTTACGTTACTTAGATTTATTCACCCATACATAGATATATACATATACATGTGTTTACACATCGACACGAGCCTAGATTCAATAGTAGAGATCTATACTTCACTCCTCAACGTGCTGATGCTTCACCCTGATACAACAGGGGAATGAGAAAGAAAAAGTAGACTCAATACCATCGACTTCGGCAGCGCCTGTCATCCCAGCGACTCAGGAGGTGAGAGCTGAGGATCATGGTTGAAAACCACCAGGGCAGGAACCGTGAGACTCTTGTCTCCAAGAAACCACCAGAAAACCAGGAGTGGCGCCGCGGCTCCAGGGTAGCGCTGGCCCTGAGCGGAGGGGCTGCGGGGCCGGCTGGGCCCAGGGCTCAGGCCCGCGACCGGCAAGAACGAAATAAGTACACACATTACAGGCAAGAACGAAATAAGTACACACATTACAGGCAAGAATGAAGTAAGTACACACATTACAGGCAGGAATGAAATAAGTACACACATTACAGGCAGGAATGAAATAAGTACACACATTACAGGCAGGAATGAAGTAAGTACACACATTACAGGCAGGAACGAAGTAAGTACACACATTACAGGCAAGAACGAAATAAGTACACACATTACAGGCAAGAACGAAGTAAGTACACACATTACAGGCAAGAACGAAATAAGTACACACATTACAGGCAAGAACGAAATAAGTACACACATTACAGGCAAGAATGAAGTAAGTACACACATTACAGGCAAGAACGAAATAAGTACACACATTACAGGCAGGAATGAAGTAAGTACACACATTACAGTCTCCTTCGCAGTACAGGGGAGGGGCCACTGGGGGTGGGGGGTGGGGATGAGATGGTGGGGGGTGGGGGTGGGGGGAGCAGGGCCAGGGGAAGGAGGGGCCTGACCCGGGGTCAGGTGACACAGGCATCACTTGACATAAAGTGACTCACGGGGTCTGTGACACAGGGGCTCACATGACGAGTCACACGACAGAGATCCCATCAAAAAGGGTGACAAGGGGTCATGTGATGCGGCATCACCTGATGGGGGGGGGTCTAGTGACTGGAATCATGTGACTGGAAAGCCCGGGATCACATGATGTGGTGTCACAGTGACACGGGAGGTCCCGTGACGTGGGGGGGTCATGTGATATGGGGGGGTCCCGTGTCATGGGTCATGTTACTGGTGTCATGCGATGTAGGATCACTTGAGGCGTCACTAGAGTTCACGTGACCTGGGATCACATGATATGCTATCATGTGACTGTGGTCATATGACTGGGAAATCATGTAAGGAGAGAATCATGTGACTGGAATCACACAGAGAATCACATGACAAGGCTCACATAAGGTATCATGAAACTTAGGGGCACGTGACCAGGGGGTTCACACCACAGAGATCACGTGACAAAAGGGTCACGTGACAGTATGTGACCGGGGTCAGGTGACAGGGATGTCAGGTGACGTGGTATCACGTGAACAGGGCCTGGCACCGGGTGGGTGGTGGGAAGCCTTGAGCTGTCATGGTGGAGTTGGCGCGGCCGCGGCCGTGGTGGCCTGGCGACCTGGCGGACGCGCTGGTTGCGGCTGTCGGGGCGGAGCGGAGGTGGCGCGGCGCTGTGGCCCAGCCATGGGGCCCCGTTCCGCACGCAGGAGGCCGGGTCGCCGGCCGCACCGCTGCCTGGCCCCGCGTCTGAGCCGGACACGCTGGGCCTGGAGGACTTCGTGGCCCACGGGGCGCGTGCGCCGTCGGGAGCGCGCCGCGGGGCTCGCTGGGCCTCTCGGTCCTCCCAGTCCTCCCCCATCCTCCCCTGTCCTCCTCGGTCCTCCCCAATCCTCCCGGTCTTCCCCGGTCCTCCCAGTCCTCCCCGATCCTCCCCTGTCCTCCCCAATCCTCCCGGTCCTCCCCGGTCCTCCCCTGTCCTTCCGGTCCTCCCAATCCTCCCGGTCCTCCCCTGTCCTCCCCTGTTCTTCCGGTCTTCCCGATCCTCCCCATCCTCCCCTGTCCTTCTGGTCCTCCCAATCCTCCCGGTCCTCCCCTGTCCTCCCAATCCTCCCGGTCCTCCCCATCCTCCCCTGTCCTCCTCGGTCCTCCCGGGTCCTCCCCGATCCTCCCCGGTCCTCCGCTGTCATCCTCGGTCCTCCCCAATCCTCCCGGTCCTCCCCGGTCCTCCCTGTCCTTCCGGTCCTCCCTGTCCTCCCCATCCTCCCCGGTCCTCCCCATCCTCCCCGGTCCTCCTCGGTCCTCCTCGGTCCTCCCCATCCTCCCCGGTCCTCCCCTGTCCTCCCCATCCTCCTCGGTCCTCCCCATCCTCCCCGGTCCTCCCCATCCTCCCCGGTCCTCCCCAT
>NW_012267298.1:2032646-2075998 GCF_000151885.1 Dipodomys ordii | reverse complement strand
TCCATTTCCTAACAAATAGGGCAATGTCATTCTTTCTGATGGAGGCATAGAATTCCATTGTGTATATAGATGACATTTTCTTTTTTTTTAATTTAATTTAATTTTATTTGTGAACATACTGTACAGAGGGGTTACAATTACATGGGCAGGATAATGCATACATTTCTTACCAAGCATTGCAGCCTCCTTCTTTCCCCTTCCCATCCCTCCCTTCCCAGCCCCCTCCCTCCCAATCCCAATCCTCCCTCCCCCCCCCCACCGACGTTGTAAACCTCGTTTTGCACATGACAACTTGTACTTCTCATTGTTGTAACAGGTCCACCTGTATCCTTAAACAACTTTAAACGACTTGTTTTTCCCCTTCCCCTCCACAAATTATACTGACGTCAAATACAGTGAAAGCAGGGGTTATACTGTGGGGGAGGGACATACAAAACAACAAAGAAATAATCTTATAAATGCATTAGAAACAAATGCATGAAAGAAAAAAAACCAAATACATATCTTAGGGAAAACTTTTATACCATTCAGGAATTTTGTGTAAGTATTAAATGAGGTACCAATGCAATGTGCCTGGCATAAGGTAGTTGCTCAGTGGATTGATCCCCACCCAGCATAGAATTATACCATAATCACAGCATCTTCTGTCTTACCCACATTCACAAGTTCCTCTTCTCACAGCTTTGCTAGGAGCCTGGATCCTGCAGAATCAATTTTCTCAGGTGCAGCACGTGACTGTACTTGGCGTTCTGGCCTATTCTTCTGAGTTTCATGTGTGGAGAAAATCAGACAGCCTCTTCCAGGAATTCAGTAGAAAAGAATTTCTAGGCAAACTGCCTAAAAGCTACATTGTGTTCTTAGAAAGCAGCTGTTAAGAGTCTACTAAGTGAGATCACTGGTAGGAGTTGTTCTTTGAAGCTTGACCTGGAGTTTCAGAGCTCCACAGCCCACAATGACAATACTGTTACCATATCCATGCCCAGAGACCAACCAATTAGGCCCAGAGACTCGAACCTGGCAGTTTCTGCCATTTCCTGATGACTAGAGTCTACACAGTTCTGCTTAATCCGATGCTAAATATAGCAAGAAAAGAACAGAAGGGTAGATGGCATTTCCACTAACTGGGTTTTCCTCATTCTACTCAGCTCAAAGGATTCTTGCATGAGTCATACTGAGTTCCATTCCCACCTTGGTATGGTACAGAGCCTCTATCTGCTGCCTTGCAAGGGTGGGGGTGGGGTGGGGGTGGGGGTGGGGTGATCACTGTTAGCTACAGCTACACCAATTTTGAAACAACTTGATCTACCTATTTTCAAATAATATTTGTTTTTCTTTAAAGATTAACAATTTTCTTTCTTTTTCTTTTTTTTGGGGGGAGAGCTTGGAAGGCAGGATCTCAACTTAGCCTAAGATCCTCCTCCTCCTAACTGAAGCGATTACAGAGTTTATGACACTATGTCTGTCCCAGGTCCTCTATTTTCTAGCAAAGCAGTTTGCAGCCCAATGTTGAAATTTTACTTGTCTAAACTCATACAATTATGATGTTAGACAGTTCTAGATTTCCTAGTTTGGGTTAGAGTCATAGTGAGCTATTTACATTTTGTTCAAGAGCTTTATAAAAGTAATTGGATACCTACTGCTGTAGAAGGAATGTTTCTCCTATCATTATATAACCAAGCTACCAGGCAACTCCATTACCTGTATGGATTTATAATTTATATACATTTATGTACAGGCATATGTGTTTGTGTATGTATATATGCACACACTTATGTTATTAATTACTTTATTGTTCATTCGTTTCATAGATACTGAGCATCCTTTATGTTTCAAGTGCTGTAAGCAGGCTCCTCATACTATGTGTGAGTATATGCATGCATGCTCCTGTGTCTGCTGGAGGGAGAGTGTGTATATTACCACACTAGGAGACCCACAGTTTTGATCCTCCATATTATCAAGAGTTTCATGGGTTTGGTGGGTCAGAAACTTAGGACTCACTCTACCAGACAGATCTCATCTGTGGGCTCTCATTAGACTCTATTCAAAGGCTGGCTGGGACCGCATTTCTCTGCAGGTTGAATTGCTGCTGGAGGACCACTTTCCAGTATATCTCATGAGTCTCAAGTTCGTGACAGGGTCCTTAGCTCTACTTTGGAGGATGCTATCCTCATGGCAGATGGCCAGCTTCCCGAGGATGAGTAATTAGTTGAGAATCAACATCCCTGTATTAATGCATGCTTTATTGGCTCGTCATGAGTCAGTATGGGAGATGGCTACCCTAAAGCATAAATACTGATAGGTGAAGATCATTGTGGGCCATGTTATAAATTGGCTTCCACATTTTCAAAGTGAAAAATATATAGATAATTCTTTTTTTAAATTTTATTTTCTTGTAAAGATGCTGTACAGAGAGGTTACAGTTACATCGGTAAGGTAATGAGTACATTTCTTGTCAGGCATTGTTACTTCCTCCTTTGCTTTTCTCCCACTATCCCTTCCTTCCCCTACCTCCCCCACCCTCAGAGTTATAAGGTTCATTTCCAACCTAGTGTCTTGTGAGATTCATTGTTGCAATGATCAACCTGTGACCTTGCTTCAGCATTCTGTTATTCCCCTTCCCTTCCCCAGATAAGACAAATGTATATACAAGATGTAAGGTACCAAAATCAAATACAGTGACAATAGGGATATACCATAAGAGGAAGAACATACAAAAGAAACAAAGAAAAAAATCACATAGTACATTAAAAACAACAACAGCAAAGAGAAACCTCTTGTGACCATATCTTGGGGTTCATTTCACTTAGCATCACCTTATATAGTCATATGTACGTAGCTTTTGAGATTTTCTGCTCATCTGATAAGCTTATCCTAGATGTATACTAATTATTGCAAATAAGGGAAACCATGGGACCTACATTTCTTTGGGTCTGGCTTACTTCACTTAATTCTATACTCAATATCGCAACTCTATCTTGAAGATACAGATAATTCTATACCTCAACTTTGTAGGGGCACATAACAAAAGAAAGAAGTAGAGAGTTGAAGGGGGTGAAGGGTAGTTATAAATGACTTTATCTAGGGTCAGAAAAGGGTGGCAGAAATGACACTGTTAAAGGCTTTCTGGAGAAAGTAGTGTTTAGGCTGACCTGTGATGATTGAATAGGTATTGGACAGGCTTGGGAGTGTGGGAGTGGGAAGGGTATTCTAAGTAGAGGGAAGAACAACATTCTTTGGGTTTCAACTAGAATGACATTTCTTCCAAAGCTCTAGTCCCAGGAGATGCAGGACAAAAAAAGTTCTGTGCTTAAATAAGTTGGGAAAATGCAGGGTAGGTCAGTGCTTATGAGACATTTGTCGTTTCCACTGATGTTTGGAAAGCTTGCGAATGATACCTTTAACCCTAAATTCACTTGGTTTAACCCTAAATTCACTTGAACTTGGGATAATTTAATATCCTGTGGAGCATATTTTGGGAAATGCTGCATTAGAAGGAATTTTCAGGGCTGGTAAATGTTGCCAATTCCTCATTAGTGCTTCTCAATAACTTAAAGGGAAGAGGGAGGAAGCTATTCTTGTGGCCTCCTGTTTTCTTCTTGAAGAGAAGAGAAGGGAGAATTCATTTACCCACTGTATTGGCACATATACCTTTTTTTTTTGTGAGAATACCATACAGAGGAGTTACAATTACATGGGCAAGATAACGAGTATATTTCTTTTCTTTTCTTTTTTTTTTTTTTGGGTCCCGTCGTGGGGCCTGAACTCTGGGCCTGGGCGCTGTCCCTCAGCTCTTCAGCTCAAGGCTAGCGCTCTACCACTTGAGCCACAGTACCACTTCCGGCTTTTTTCTTTTTGCCTCATGCATGCAAGGCAAGCGCTCTACCACTGAGCCATCTTCCCAGCCCCACGAGTACCTTTCTTATCAAACATTGTTGCCTCCTCTTCTTTCCCCTTCTCATTCCTTCCCATACTCCCCTCGCCCCCACCCAATCCTCCTCCCACCCCCCACCAAAGTTGTAAAGTTTGTTTTTCAACATAACGACTTGTACATCTCATTGTTGCAATGGGTCCACCGTATTCCTAAACGATTTGTTTTTTCCCTTCCCCTCCACAAATTATACCAAAATCAAATACAGTGAAAGCAGGGTATGTTATACCGTGGGGGTGGGACATACAAAGCAACCAAGAAATCATCTTATAAATATGTTAGAAACAATTGCATAAAAGGAAAAAAACCAAAAAAACATTTGAATACTTACCTTGGGGTTCATTCCCCTAACATCAACTTATCTGACCTTTTCTGCTTGACTCAGACATATACTAGTTATTGCAAATAAGGGAAACCATGGGACCTATGTTTCTTTGGGCCTGGCTTACTTCACTTAATATAATTTTTTCCAAGTCTTTCCATTTCCTAACAAATGGGGTAATGTCATTCTTTCTGGTGCAGGCATAGAATTCCATTGTGTACACATATACCTTTAATATTTACAAATGAAATCTGACTGACCCAAAAATGAGGAATGATTAGCTCATATGGTGCAAAGACAAAGGTAGATCTTCAGCCTCAAATGGGCTCAGATATTCAAACCACATCACCAGAAATCTGGGTTGACATTATTTCCAGACAGGCTTTTTCCAGTTGGTGACAAAGAAGACTACCAGCAGCTCTGTCTGGTTTAGCTTCTACTCGCTTAGCATCTGTTAGCAAGAATGATGGCTGATAGTTCCAGCCAAAGGCTACTTGATGGACATTAATTGGTCAGACCAGGCTCATAGGCAGGGAGGAGGTAGTGTCACATAGGTCTAATTTTGAGCCATTGCCACCTTTTGGAGCCTAGATCTTTGGCTGAGTTCTTCCCTATACCATGTAGATTAGAAAGAGGAGGAAAGAAGTGATTTTTTTTTCCAAACGGCAGGAAAGAATTCTTGGATGAAGGGATCCACTTAAATGAAACAAATTATGAACTATGGTTCTGTTTCCTAATGGATCACTTATTCAGTTTACCTTTTGGGACATATAGAGAGAATGAAGATACTGATCTTAATCCCTTCCTCAAAGTGCATGGAGTCACGAACAGCAAAGAGGTCTCCGGATTCCATCACCAGTCAATCACTTCTCCTCCTATATAACCTGTCTTCCTACTCAAGAGTTCCAGGAGGCCTTCATGCTTCAGTGAAGCTATTCTTAAGTGGCCAAAATGATGAGCATCTTTCCAGTAAGTACCTGGGATCTTTTAGAATTTTAATAATGTGCTCTAACCAAACCTATTCTGAGGGTAGAGAGAAGAGGGTCATTCATTTTCTCTAAGATCAGTGGTTCTCAGTGGTGGTTCTGAATGGTATCAGAATCAGGGGGGAAATTAAGTCAACATTGGAGTCTCTTCTTCAAAGGTTTTTATTTAGTCTGGGGTGGAGGTTTATTAGCAATCTTTTTAAAGCTGCTAATGCTATTGAGATATGCAACCGGGAGAAAGATTCATTGCTTGGTGCTAGGAGCTGCAATGTTACCCACCATTAACCTCTCAGGCCCCAACCTAGTGGTTGCAGACAATAAGAGCTCAAGAATTAGTCATTGAGTGAATGAATGACTGAGAAACTTACACAAGCAATGATTAAGTAACAAATCCAGTTTTCTTCTGTCTATAAACTATGTATCTTGATAATCAAGAGACAAATTGTCTTGGAAGAAAATAATATATCTTCTGTGTTTAGTGTACAAAAGTTCCATGAGTTCTCAGAGAAACATGGTAAGTCTTCCTTCTTCACCTCCGTTAGCTAACATGTCATTCCATCAGAGGGTAGACAAACAATTTGTTTCAGGACCTCTTGAAAGAAATAATGATCAGGTTTTTGGGACTCTGATTCAATTATAAACAAGCTGATGGAAAGATATTAACCCTACAATCTGGAAACATAAAAAAGAGAACAGCTTAGACATTTATTTTTGCTCGTTTGATTTCTGATCAACATTTGTACCCATCAGCCCAGCAAATTGCCCCTCCTTTGCATTTATTGGTATATTTTACGAGTGTTTTTTTAAAAGTGTATTTGTAGCAGTTTTATTTTGTGTATACTTACTAGCATCTTCATTCTTTCACAGGAGAAGTTGGGTTCTGAAAACAGTAGCTACACAAGCAAACACATGTCCCTTATTTTAGTAGAAACCAATGAGGGAAAGGATCCAGGGAAAGCAAGGATGAATCAACAGCCTCCACCCTGCCTCCACCCTCTGAAGCAGGCTGCCTATCATTATCTATGCCGACTCTCCAAATGTTCTCAACCCGCACCTCTGACCACAGAGTTCCTGTTCCTGTGAAGACCACCCATGGCCTTCATCAGATTTGACCCTTAGCTTGATGATTCTGCCTCAGATTTTGAGCTTGATCTTTATCTTTCCATTGATTCTCTGTTACCATGAAATTGCCTGGTTACTGGTCCTTACTTTTGTAGTCTGTGTTGAGTACATGTTCATCTTCTATTGGATCCAGTTCCAATCACTTGTGCATGGGCAGTTCCACCCCGGCCCTCATCCATGTCTGCCAAGACCTTTCTGACTTACAGAGGAAAGGTAAGATTCCATTTCTGGCCCTATCACTCTTGGCTATACACAAGCTGCTATGGCAGCTTGGCTTGCCAAAAGGAAACTTAGGAAAGGATGATTGGTTAGCTTAAAGGGTACATATGAGGGTCCCTTAGATCTCTTCTACCTGACGGATTCTGAGAAAAGTGAAGAACTGATAACATGTGTGGCCATGATGCAGTACACTTAGCAAGCACTAAGTAGATATTCATTTTTTTTTCTTTTTTTGGGTCTGGTCATGGGGCCTGAACACTGGGCCTGGGCACTGTCCCTCAGCTCTTCAGCTCAAGGCTAGTGCTCTACCACTTGAGGTGGATATTCATTTAAAGAAGTAATAAAGCTAGGCACCGGTGGTTCATGCCTGCAATTTAAGCTACTCAGGACACTGAAATTCGAGGATTATGGTTGAAATCCAGCCTGGGCAGGAAAGTCCATGAAACTCTTATCTCCAGTTAACCACCAGAAACCCGGAAGTGGTGCTGTGGCTCAAGTGGTAGAGCATTTGCCTTGAGCTAAAGAGCTGAGGGATAGTGCCTAGGCCCAAAGTTCAAGCCAGATAACTGGCAATAAATAAATAAATAAATGTAACAAAATAGCTGACATTTGCATAATACTTGTATATCTTTTAAAGGTTTGGTCCTCCTATATATTAATTATTTTTGGTCCCATGTCAGGGATGAGAAAGACTAAGTTCCTGAGATATTGGCCTGATTTTCCTGAAGTCAATATACTAAGAGGTCACAAAAGCTCAGTCCTCACACACAAGCCTTCTCTCCCCATAGATTCTTCTGTTAACATTGATTGTTTAGACAATTTGAAAAGAGGTAGAAAAAAGAAGTCTTTTGGGAAGGGAGATGACATATCATTTCATGTATTCCTTAAAATGCAAAAATATATTTAAATGATTATAGTTATTGAGATATGGATATTAAATAATTACCACATTCATAAAAGGGAAAAATCTGTTATTGCCCAAGGCCAAGAATGTTTGCTTAACAAAAATTCGTTACTCTTCTTTAATTATGCAGTTACAAAAAGGATCCACATATATGATTACACTTTTACTTCTATTGGCAATTAAGATTTGTAATCTAGATGACCACTAGAGCTTGTCATGAGATTATATTCCCCTATTAAAGGAATGATCCTGTGATGCACTAAGGAACATTTTGGTTTGAGCTTTGGTTATTGGGGAAGCCATAGACTTGGAAAAAATGATATTAAATGAAGTAAAGTAAGCCAGATCCAAAGAACCATAGGGTGCAAAGTTCCCTCATTTGTAGTACTTAGAATGTGCCTATAAATCTACAAGTAAACACAATGGATAGTAAAAGACAAAAATATTCCACTTGGACATGATAAATTAAACAAGACTGTAAACACTCACACAGTGAAACCAAAGGAGGATATTCTTAGAAAAGGATCACAAAGGATCACAAAGGCTCAACAGCTATGTGCTAACATCCATATAACTAACATATAAAATGTGCTATATATATACATACATATAAAACATACAAAAAGTGTTAACTAACATATGAAATGAAGTTTATCAAAATGAACTCCAAGAAATGGAAACCAAAAGGTTTTTTATTTTGCTTTTTGTGATCTTATTTTTGGTTCTGCTATTTGTTTTCCCCCTTTTATCGCGGTTTTTGATTTCTGTACCTTTGTCTTGTATATGTTTATCTGTTTGGGTGAGGGGAAGAGGGAGCATACAAATGATGGGAGAAATTTGGCAGTGATACTCACTAGACACTATGTTGAAATGAACCATATAACTTGGGGAGTAGGGAGTTCAGGAGGGAAAAATGGGGAGAAAATGAGAGAAGAGGTGACACTGTTCAAAAAGAAATAAATACTTGTTACCTGATCTATGTAACTGTAACCCCTCTGTACATCATCTTTACAATAAAAATAAATTTTTAAAAATAAAAAGAGGCATCATAACTGAGGTAGATTCACAGTGGTGTGTCTGCTGGTTGCAGACTTCAAAGTATTTAGTATTAAAACCCTGTGTTTTATGACTATGTTTTTGCAATTCAGTTTTATGAGGTCTGGAAATCTTTATAGTATGTCAGATATTCACTCTGGCTTTTCTTCTAAAGTCTGAAGGTGCCTAACTGTTTTGAAAACACACTGGTCTGAAGCTTTAGGACAATGATCTATTGCCTGATAGTCACGTTTTATTTTATGTCCTCATTTCTTGTACAATGTCCACAATAAGGACATTTGGGGAACAAATGAGTGTAAAGCTATCTGAACCTGACTGACTAAAGAAAGTGATATGTTTTATATAATAGGTAATAGTTGGGTACAATAAATCAGAAAGATAGCTTTCCAAGGCTGTCTTGATAATGTTCCTGTAGGTCTCTGTCTTTCTCTTATTTCTGACCACCTTCCTAGCTGTTTCAGAGAGTGAGTGAGCATTCCTAATGGCTCCTGCAAAACTTCTGACCATGAGCCTCATTTGCCCAGCTTGGACCACATGGCCCTCCCCAAGACCTGTTCTTTGAGACTCTGAAATATGCAGGCCAGAGCTACAGGGCCACTCTTGTTGCAGGAAAACAGAGCCTGGTGTACTTGAGTTGAGGTAAAGAGAGAGATGGATTGGTTCTAGAGGGACAATCATAGTCATTCGATAATTGAGATATTAATAGAAGAAGCCAGATGACGGATGGACTGTCCAAACTCTCCCTGGTCACTCTGATGAGCTCACGGCCACTGCCCCCAGAGTACTTGTAAATAGCAATGAATCTCAGGAAATTCCTCCTAGTACTTAGGAATTTTTTTCCCTCCTAACCTTCTGTTACCTTTGGGACCATCCACAATACTCTACCTGAGGGTACATACAAGATAATGGTTTAAATACATAAAGCCCCTATCCCATTGCTTTTCTGCCAGTGAACTTCCTTTGTTCCTTAACCCTCTCTCACTTTCTAAGCTAGAGGTATCCTGTTTTGCTCTTTCCATTATCTTTTATCATATTTACCTAATCAATCTCTGACTTTATGACCTTCTGTCTAGTTCTCAAAGCATCCTTTTCTCTCCATTTCCATGAAAATGGCTTCAGGTAGATCACAATCTTATCTTTCTTTACTAAGACCTTTACAAGAGTTCTTCAGTGATTTTTTTAAACATTTGGTCTTACTTCCTTATTCTCAATGCAGAAGTCATCTCTTTATTCACTAGGTGATGCTTGCTTAACCTTTTTCTGTGCAGCACAATTCTGCTATTCAATGTAGTGAAGGACTGCAGCCTTTACTACAAGATGTTCTGTACATCTTGCCTTGGTGTTTGGCTGCACACTAACTTCCTTGGAGAGAATGTAAGTTCCTGTGGGAAAGGAAGTGCTGGTATATGCCATCCAGGAGTCTCCATAGTTCATTGTAAGGTCCACCCTAGGAAAGGGAGGGGGACTCTTCTCTCTTCTTGGCTAAGGCTTCCCCTTGACTGGCACACCTGCGCAGTCACCTGTCCCTCCTCCGAAGTCACATCCTGGGCTGCTACCCTTCCCCCCATACCTCCCATCAGACCCAGGCAGGGTCCCAGGCCCTGAGGTCACATCCACATCCAGTGTGGCCACACCTTCCCTCACCTGTCCACACCTTCTCCCCCCTCCTCCCCACCCTTCCCTACTTAAACCTGGTAGCTCAGACCTTAGCCTATCCCTTTCAGCCATGTGGTCTTTACTAGGCACTGTGCAGGGCAAGCAGCTTGGTAAACTAAACTTCTCTTCCTGCCTGAATACCCTGTGGCCTTTCTCTTTATCAGCTACCTAGTTAAACATGCCTATTTAACTTACCTTACAATCATGGACTATAAATGATGTTCTTCCATGTTTCCTCAATCTTTGGAGAATGGAGGACCTGCTTTATTGGTCTCTCTTCTAGCTGCTCTCCTTTCTCCATTTCTCTCAAAATGAAGCTGCCTAGAACAGATCCCAGCACTAATAGTGTGCCACTATTCCTTTTGGGTTTCTGATACTTGCAGTTAAACAAACTTGCAAAATTTCCATTTTATAGATGTGGAAAAATGAGACTTGGAGAAGTCAAAGTATCTGTCAGTTATGTATACCAGAGTAAATGCTTGGGACATAAGTATTCTGATTTAAAGCAAAGCTTCTGTCACTGCTCTAGACTGTTTCACATGGTGTGATGTTTTTCTGTTCTAATTTAATTAAATTATGATTGCCTGTGGCTGGCCCTCAGCATAATTTGACCCAGACGTCCTTTAATGTTGATCTGATTTAACTCTAATTTTGAAGAAATGGCCTTGGGCTGCTTCAGAAATTAAGGAGCTGAAAGACTGGTAGGGAAATAGGAGAAGGAGTGTTCATTAGGCACCATGACAGTAAATTTCACTATCCTCATTTTGTCGTATAATCCATTGTTTATCCAATCATCATTTAATTAATTAGCAATTAAGTTTGCTAAAGATCTGAAGATGGCCATTAATAAAACTTGGCAAATTACTCTTGGGGTCTGAGGAAAAATGGATTCCAGTCATTTCACTTCTTTTAAACTGAAATAAGTTAACTTTGCTATTATAACTTATCATATACTTTTCCA
This sequence comes from Dipodomys ordii, assembly GCF_000151885.1. Taxonomy (NCBI): domain Eukaryota; kingdom Metazoa; phylum Chordata; class Mammalia; order Rodentia; family Heteromyidae; genus Dipodomys; species Dipodomys ordii. The sequence goes on along the minus strand of NW_012267298.1, from coordinate 2,064,844 downwards.
GGAACATTCACGAAAGTGAAATTTCTAGGCCAGAAACTCAAGTTGTGTTTTGATCCCTGCTATGTCTTGGTGATCTTGAGGAATATGCTAATCTAAAATAGGTAAGATGCCTCCCAATGTACTGAGAAACAAAATGAGGAACAATTGTTGTATTCCCATTTTAGGACAAAAATCATAAACCATCGACTATCAAGGACTTAAGAGTTTGTTCTGGTCACTATCTTTAGAGAAACACAAAAAAATAAATTAAACAATGACAATAAAATAAAGAAAGCAAGCCAAAATTAATATCAAATTCAATGGACTCTGGCTAATTGAACTCACTGACTAAATGGCATAGAGACAACTCTATTTCCCCCCTTATGTAGATAAATTTGAAAATCAGGCCGATAAAAGCCACACCCACAGCAAAGGAGACAGCAGTGTGCTCTTGGGATGTCATCAGATTCTTATGTCATAGGTATTGGACGAGCCCAGATGCTCTTTCTATTCATTATTTGATCAGCTATTTAGACCCTAACACCATCAGTTTCTTTGTGCTAGTTATGATCCCCTACTGGTCTAGATAAATTAGAAATTTTGCCATTTTCTCTCCTTGTCTTCCTGTTCCAAAAGCAAGTGCTTCTCAGTCTTGGCTTATGTGTTTTTTTCTTCAAATGGAAATGTTCCCACCCTTTCCAGTCTAAATCTGGTGTTTATTCTGAGATTTCTCATTCCATCTCTACACACATGTTTCTCTTTTTAACAAGGAATTTGAGAATCTAGTGGGTATTAGGTTAATCCTTGCTGATGGGATGAGTGGGAAAGTGGTGACTAAGTCCCAAATCCTCCTCACTTCCTTGGGCATCCTTAGCATGTATCCACTGTAAAGGCAGGAATTCTATGGACAGAATTGGTTTATAATGACATCAAAACCAACTGGCTAGAAGACGAGATAAATAAAAGCTAATATAGGTAATGGATAGTAATATGCTGTGAGAGATCAGGAGTCGGAGGACTTGTTAATACTTTGTGTTATTGCTACGGTCTCTTGAACTCATGTCATGTTTGAGGTTTCTCAGGCTTGGTGAGATGTCTGCTCAGAGAGAGTATAGACCTATCACAATGGCACCCCTCCCCAAACACCACGAACATAAAATGCTGCTGATGACATTATGCAGTGGAAACTCTTATGGTAGTGAGGGTTTGAAATGGTAGGGCAATTTTGGAAGACAATGTGGCAGTTTCATAGAATCTAACCACTCTTACAATTCAATCCCTCCATCGTACTCCTTAGTGTTTATTCAAATAGATTGGAAATATATGTTCATATAAAACTTGGGCATGGCTGTCGATAGTAGCTTTATTCATAAGTTACAAAATCTAAAAGCAATCAAGGTACTCTTCAGTTGGTGAGTAGATAAACTATGATATGTCTTGACAATGGAATGACTTTGCATGGAAAAGAAATGAACTGTCAAGTCATAAAAATAAATGAAAAAAATCTTAAATGTGAATACTACTAGGTAAAAAAAGCCATCCTGAAAAGGATACAGACTGTATGATTCTATCCATGTCACATTCTGGAAAAGGCTAAATAGAGACTACAAAGCTCAGCACAGGCCAGATAGAATTACAGCAAATGTACCCGTCTGGTTGGGAGGTGGGGGGAGGGCTCGGGTTAGTGGGACAGGGTGTGAATGTGTGAGGCACCAGAGCTCTTTCCCTTCTGTCCAAGGGTGCTGAGAACCTAACTCTGCTCTAATAAGGAAGTTTATTTAAAAAAGAAGAGAAAGAATTCACACTGTATACCTGCAATGTATTAAGTAGTTCAGTGGGAATTTTGCATGATTATCGCATTGATCCTTTCAAATCTCAAATTCTCAGTGTTAAAGAATAATCCTCAGTGATTGATTAAAGAATGCAGGCCCTGAAAGTTTAGAGAACACTTTCAAGGACATGGGGGGGGGGAAGCAGCCGGAAAGAGATAGGAGTGCACAATTGTGACTTCTGTGTTGTACTGTATTCAATAGTGACATCCCTCAAACCTATACAGTTTGTTAAAACACCCCTGGCCTCACTCTGTTCCTACCAAGGCTTTGCTCCATGAGCAAGGTGGGCCCAGGGGCCTGTGTGACTCATGGGTAGCAGCCGGAAACTGGTACTTGACTAGTCATATAAAAATCAGCCTGGCATTGTGCCTTCCTCATTATTGCTCTAGGAATAATTATAACAACCCTTTGTCTGTGGAAACGAACATCAAAGTACCCGACAAAGAGTATCTCTGGTGGGAACTATGATTATGACCATTTTATGGCTGGGGGAAACTGAGGAATAGATTTGTTAAATGGCTCATCCAAGTGGCCCTGGTGAATCCAGGACCTGAGTCTGCACGCAAGGCTTGCATCACAATTGTGCTCTTGGTCCAAAACGTTGGTCACTTTCATTAGACTCCTATTGCCAATTCCTGGATAAAAATTAAGGGATTGAATCCATCCAAATCATAGCATCTATTGCATCGTGAAGTTCATAGAAAGGAAGCTCCGGTCTCTCTGGGAACTAGGTCAGCAGAGGAAGAGTTTTAATTAAGCTTCTGGCGTAGGGATCTTGGGAATGAAATCACAGTGCAGGAAATCCGCACTCATTTACACAGTGGCTAGACTCATTGCCCAAAGAAATTCAAGATTTTTGTCATGTAGAAGTCTCATGTGATTTTGGCGTTGGTGAGCTCTTCGCATTAAAGGTACAAGGAGCTGACTGCCAGTGTACAGGCTGCTAGGCAGAAGGTTATGTGTGCTGGGCAAGCGAGCTGGGTTTGTAGCCCTCATTCACTGGGTGGAGTTGGGTTTTGTTTGGCTGAACACCGATGAGGCTGGTACATGGTGGCAGCATGGGGTTATGTGGCAGAAATTGGGGCGGGAGACTCAGAGCTGTATAAAGCCTGTTTGCTGAGACTCAGTTCCAAGCTGGGAAGAAGGGAGACTTCCAATACATGAATCAGCATTAATGGGAAGTTAAACTTGTCTTGGCCCGAGGGGCAAGATAAAGCTTCTCCTGGGTGACCCAGGAGGTGGAGAGACGTAATTGGCCCCCTTGCAATGGGGTTGAGTAAGGACGGCCCGAACTTACCTCCTCATGTCATTATGCCACACAACAATTGCCTTTCATCACTACCTGCCACCTAGGTGCTGTTCCAGTCTCTCTGTCGGCAGAATTTTACTGTTACCTTAAATGTCATCTTTTTAAAGATGGCACTTCAAGGCGGGGTTAACTTTCCCTCTCCCACACCCTCTTTTCATTGTGTTCATACCAATGGCTGTGGCATTGTCTGTTTATTTCTGTGCCTCTACCATAGGACTATGAGCTCCTTGAGTGCAGGTAATATAAGTGACACCCATTTGAACCTGAGCACAGTGGAAAAAGAAACTCGGGAGACAGACAGGGCTTTGGCTAAGCGAGAATGACACCAGACACCCTTGATCTTATTCAAGAGTTTACTTAGTTCCAGCCTTATCCAGCTTTGTCTCTGAGCTGACCTCTGTCCACCTGCTGTTTGGCTTTTCCTGTCCTCTGCAGCATTCAGAGTCTGCACAAGTACCAAAGACACACACTCACCTCAATCAGGGCAAAAATCTATCTGAATGTATGAAATGATGGGAGAAGCCACAGGGGACAGTATAATCTTGAGCTGTACAAGGGGACAGTGCCATCCCCTGGCCTGAGAGAGGGAAGTAAGGTTCAGACAGATGGTCAGATCTGAGGTCGAGGGACACAGGTAGCTCTCCTTCAAGTACTACCTTTATTCTTGTTCTCTCCTTCCAACCTGTCAGTACCTGGCATCCTGGAGGATGGGAATTGCCCACTGATACAGGCTTCATGAGCATAGGTGCAGGAGGGGAATTGAGAGGAGGTAAATGGGTATACAGAATGTTCCCAGCACATCACCCGACTTTATGTGGTTCCTCCTACGAGTCCTTTCTGGAGCTTGCCCTCTGGAAAGTAATGACAAGAATTCACAGTGGAGTGACTCTTGGCATGCATTTGTTAGCCAGAGTACTTTATTTCTTGCCACGCTGGAACTGAATGCAGGTCCTTGTGTATCCTAGGCACGTATTCCTACCACTGACCTACACATCCCGTCCTTAGACAAGATACTTAAGAATTGCTATCTCAGAGCTTCAATTTCCTTTTCTGCAGGATGCGAATGGACATCACTGTACTCATGAGATAAGTATCTTACCTAGGAGGTATATATTTTACCTATAAGATCAGAGCATATGAACATGTATGTAAGTGTAGATATATGTAAGTGTAGCATATGAACATGCATGGGAGTGTAGATCAGGGATAGAGTACTCCTGTAGCCCATGTGACATTTGATCCCCAGTGCTATCTGTGTGCATTCATTCATAAACACACATGCATACACACATGCATACACATATTCATACATCATACAAGAGAGGCAATGCCTCTCTTGATAGGCATTCACAGCTTATAAACTACTCTACATTCGACTTATGTTTGCTGTTCTTCTTTGCCTGTAAATCCTGAAGCAGTGAGACTTCTCTGTGCACAGACAGACGTGCATTTTGGATTTTATCTGATACAGTTGAGCATCTACCTCAGTGCTACCTCCTGCCATCTCCCTTTTCCTTCTGCATGATAAAGATATAAGTCTTAACAGAATTAGGCACATTCCTCAGCCTAAATATGAATTGGATCTTATCTTGATAGGGAATTAATGGGACACAAACATTTGAGTTCTTACTCCTTTTTTTTGTTTAAAGGGAGATAAATCCACTTGGAATCTGGAAGTCCCACAATGAAATGTATGTAATTACTCATTAGCTGTGAACCTTACCTCTTCCTGTGCATTTTGTCATGTGATAAGCCATTGGACACTCACACAGATCCATAGGCCAGTGGGACAGGCATCATTCATCATTATACCCAGGGGAGCTAAAGCTGTCGTTTGTGCGAAGGAACACAGTTATTCAACAGTAGTCTTCATTCTAACAACCATTTCTTTTCTTTCCCCTGCGCTATACTATTGCCATCATGCAAAACTGTTGGAAATTATTAACCTATATCTGATAAATATAATATTAAATGAAGTTACTAAACCCTGAAAAAAAGCTGGCATAGACCTAACTGGAATAGGCACAGAACTTGTCTTGAAAATTGCCGATTCTTCCTTCTGAGGGCCTGTTGTGTATGAAAAGTACATTGCACTAGGTTTTCTGAAGCCCCATTTATTCAACAGCTCTCTCCCAATCTAATATCTCCTCTCTAATGGCTCTGGCGCTCTGATGCTAGACATCACAGCTCTGCAGAGTGATGGGAAGGGGTAGATAAGCACACTGGGCATCTATGAGGCAAATTACACGTTCCAGTTGCCCTTTCTGCATTCACATGAGAGTTCGTCTCTTCACCTGATTCACCTTTTAAGTGCTCTCCCATTTTCAAGCCATCTTTTGCACAGCAGAGTGCTTGGATGGTTTGGTACTGAATGGATTTTGGTTGAACAAGTCTATGCCTCTAAAATAGCATTTTCCCTGTAGTACAGAAAGCTTTGAGGAGTCATTATCAACATGTAAATTGAAATTTCCAGAACTCAGGGCAAAGGTGATTAGAATTTATGCAGAATTCAGTAAAGAGGACATTAAGGAATTTATTCTAAAGTAATTGACTTCATTTTGCATATCTATTCTATTCTAATCTCTCTCCTTTGCTTCCCTGACAACTACTCTCTACTCCCTTTGCCCTTTTATGCTTTGGCCAAACTTTGTACAAATACAAAAACCTTTATTTTCCAATTTCATTATTTATTGAACTTTAGAATCAATTCACAGGGATTTAAAAATGTGTATTTATTTTGGTAGTGGGCTGTGGCTGTTTATCCCCCAGTATACTCCTCTCTCACTTACTGCTTTTTTATCATTGCATTTCAATGCTGTATGACTTTGATGCCAACATACATTTCCCTAAACGATGTACTATTGAGTTTTGTCTGTTTCGGGCTTCCCAGGGATAGACTAACATTAAGTGTGAATCACCTCTTAATCTCTTTTTCCTCTGAAGTGAAGACTATATCACTGAGGTTTTGGGAGGGAGAGTGAGCAATAACCCACTCTGTAGTCCAAATCAGGAAATTATCTTCCTCTCTTCTTCCTCCCATGAATAACTTGATTATCTTCTCCCCTGTTGGGTAGGTATTTGCCACTCAGATCGTGTCTGGAGAGGATCCAGGCTTGGGGAATGTGAAGCATGGCACAGACATAACCACTGCTTCTTTTGAAGGCAGGTGTCTCGGGTCAGGGGTCACGTTGGGGGATTATCACAGGATCTTTCATGGCTGACATTCTTGTCTTTAGTCCAGCTTCTGTTCTCCTATGACTTCTAGCATGGTGAGTGGTGAGTTGTGATCTTGGCTTGTCCGAAAAGGAAAGATCATGGGAAATGCTGCCATGACCAATGGCATGTTATGATCTTCTCGTTCATGCAGAGAAGGAGAAACAGAGAACTCAACTAACAACATCATCTGTTGAACCATTTGTGTCTCAACTCTGACCACGTTGTTGGAATTCAAATATTTGAATAAGTTGTTACCTTTGATGAACAAATTCATTTCATTACCCTAGTATAAAATACCTTTTACATATTACTGCTTCTTCTGTTTTTATTTTTTTCCTGTTTGCATCCACGGCTGGCTCATGTTAAACTATTTGGGATCTTTGCACAAGCTCTGGGCAGAAAACAGCTTTATCTCCCTTCTCAGCCTCCTTGCTGGAGCCTTTTCCTTTCTGCAGTTTCTTTCCAGCAGAGTGGATTTCTCTCTGCTTTGTGCACTCTGGGACAAGACATGTACTGTTGTTTGCATGTCATCTTTCCTTCCAGACTGTGTGTCAGTCTAACATATTTCCCAGTCCCCATTCACATAGAAAATACTCCACACATTTTTCCTGCTCTGAATATTTAAGTGAGTAAATAATCCCTGATATTTGTAAGTTTCTTTTTACAATAATGCTCTGGATGGAATTTTTTTAGTGTGTGTGCGGGGTGGGGGGACCTGAACTAAGGCCTTTATCCTTTTGCTCAGCCTTTTTACTCAAGGTTGGCTCTCTGTCACTTGAGTATTCCTCCACCACTTGTTTTTGCTGATTAATTGAAGAGAAGAGTTTTCATATTTTCTGCCTTGGATTGGCTTTGAACTATAATTCTCAGATCACAGCCTCTGAGTAGCTAGTATTACAAGCATAAGCCACTGGTGCCAAGCCTATTTCCTTCATGTTGGACATTCATTCAATCACCGTCTCAGTGGTAATGTGATAAGCTAAGTGGGCAGACTTTGGTCCAGTTTATAGTTTCTAAGACTTAGTGAATTGAAGTCAGAACATAACTTGGCCGATTACACATTCATTGATGGACTTTCTTGAACCGTGGCATATTGGTGAAAATTCTTGTATCCTCTGACTGGCTTTGAGTTATGTGCATGTTAAGAAGAGTTTTATTCTTTAGGCTATTTGGATGGTTTCCCCATCTGGCTCACTTGCAGAAATGGATCCAAACTTCCCAATAAGGCATTCAAGATCCTGTTTCTGGTCTAGAATTTCTTTTCCTTTTTTTCTGTTTTATTTTTTATCTTTTGTGGTTAGCCAATGGGTAGAGGCCATGACATCATGTTATTTTCCTGTTATAAAGCTGGGCTGGAAAATGAAAGGCTAAGTAGCTGGGTTTGGTGAACTAGACAACTTTGTTAGAACAACTTTTGTTATTACAGTGTTAATACTTCAATGAACAAGACTGTCTGTGTTCTAATAAAACTTTATTTACAAAATCATTAAGGGGGCTGTGTTTGGCTCAAGGATTATAGTTCACTATAACCCTTGCTATATGCCATCCCTAAAACTAACACGCATGATTTCTTTTCCCTTTTGTCATCAGTATCCTCAACTTACTTCTCTTTTCTCTTTATCTAGTTGTAATGTGTGCTTAATGCCTATTAATTCCTGTGACTTATCCTTTTGTGATTCTGCTTTTCCTGTTGTGGGTTGGAGGCAACTGCAAAGAGGTCTCTAGCAAAAAATCTCAGCATCCATGGTCTTCATTTCAAGCCTCTTCCCAAATGTATCTGCATATTGAATGCTACTTTGCCTTGGGTTGTTCCCCTGACCTCTTGGTTCATGATTGTGTTCTCAGTTTTACCTCCTTCACTTTTCAGAATAATGGCTCTCCCTGCTTTCACCACAGAGATCCTTACTCTTCCTTAAGCAAGATCATGTCTGTCCCCTTTGGTTCTGCCAACTGAAAATACCTTGGTTCAATCTCCTCATAGCTCAGTCTGGCTTTGGTATCTCTACTCTGATACCATGTTTTCTGCCATTTTCTAAGTGGTCCAGAGTCTGTCATGGCCTTGTTAGCTAGGATCAGATACTGTGTGCTTGCTGTTGTATCAAGTGATAAGGAGATGGAGAGATTAAAATGTTGTGTTCTTGAGAAGTCTACTCTGGCAAAGGAGAGACACCACTAACTTTAAGGTCATGTGGGAAACAACTTTCTTAGGAAGCCAGACGTAGGAGTGATGACATCAAGAGGAGAGGGCAAGGTCAGAGATAGCTCTGGTTTGCATATCATGCTGAAGAACCTGCTGTGCTTCCTACTGACCTCCTATGTGAGTTCCAACTCTTACTTCCTGTCCTTCAATGTCCTTCGGAACCTCTCATTTGTTTGTTGTCCATTGAATTACCCTTTTTATGAATCCTTTAAATAGACTAGCCTTTGTGGCTTATAGTATGACAGTACCTACCTTCATGGCTCATGTTTATTGTCATCACTTACTAACGGTGACACCTTGAAAGGTTACTTTACCACCTGATACCTCAATTTACTCATTTCTAAAATAAAATAAATCATCGCCATTTGTTAACTTAAAAGTTTTAAATGTTTACTGAAATAGTGTATCTAGAACATTTTTTGACTTTTCAAAAAATTTTATTGCTATGGTGATGTACAGAAGGGTTGCAATTTCATAAATAAGGTCAAACTTGTCAAACTTGTTACCACCCTCATTTTTCTACCACTCACCCCACCCCCAAGTTGTTCAGATCATTTCCAACATATTGTCTTGTGAGTGTCATTGTTGCACTGGTTCTCCCTTTGTCTTTTGTCTCACCATTTTGTTGTTCCCCTTTCCTTCCCTAGTGCAGATAAGTGTATATACAATACACAGGGTACCAAAATCAAATACAGTGACAACAGAGGATAAACCATAGTAGAGTGGGGGGGGGCACACAAAAGAAAAAAGAAATCACATTGTACATTAAAAACAACAACCCCAGAGAAAAACCTCTTGTGTCCATATCTTGGAGTTCATTTTGCTTAGTATCAATCCCATAAACAATGTCCATTTCTTTCTGTTCACATCTCCCTTTTTCTTATGTGTCTAATTATGACCACACTTGAAGATCTCTTTACGTTTCCCCTGCATCATGAAAATTTCTACAACCATTTCAGCCAAACCTTGATTATTATTTAGGAAGCTAATAGACAAAATCTGAGTGCACAAGACACTTTTTCCTGGCTATATTCTTTCGTTGATAACTACTTTATGTCTTCTGTTCATCAGACTTGAATTGAAACCTTGGTCTCTCAGGGTATAAAGAGATGTTGGACAAGTTATTTTTTTTGAGTCTGTATTGTCTCATTAGTCTAATAAAAACTTCTCTACCTTCTAACATAAACTCATCTTTTAGTTGCTTTTAATCACATCAAGTCTTTAGAGAAATTATGATCCAAAGTGATCATTTTATTTTTCAACCAAGATCAAGACTCTAGAGATCATGCTGGTATTTTTACTGCTCTACCTCCAGTGCCCAGAAGATCTCATTAAGGATTTGTGGAATAAAAAGATGCTAAGTCACTCACATGTAGATTTTGAATATTAAGAGATGTGAGAAATGACCACCCGTGAGCTTTCAGAAAATATGTATTTCCATAGCACAGCCACCACTTTCTTTCCACTGCGACTGCCGCTAATCAAGACAAATGGAGCACTAGCCGATTCCAACGCGATGATACTGGTTAGGGATAAGCAAGTCTACCGTCACGGAGCTGTGAGACCCTGAGAATGAGCTGTGTGGGCCCTTTGGATGAATGCAAATATGAATAAACACTTGCAAACGTTGATAAATGGTGTGATTAAGTAGCATCTGAAAGCAAAAGGAGACTTAGCAAGGTTGTGATTTCATTCAGCTGACTGCTGCCTTCTTGTTTCTCTGTTCTTTATCATTCTTGGACCAAATGACCATTTGGATGGAAAGGTGAATTTATTGCTTAGTTTATTAATTAAAGGGTAAATCTCTTCTGTGTGTTTTTTTTTAGGCTGATATCTTTTCCTTATTTTTCTTTTGACGTATCACCATGGGGCAATAGATCAGTGACACTAAAAGTATGAATGACAAGTTCCTTCCACATTTTTGTTGATTTATTATTGATAGTACCAAATATTTTCACCTATTATTCAATCCTGACTTTATTTGAGATAGACAAACTACTTTCTTGAAAAAAAAGTGACCTGCTTACTGACATCCCCAAGTAAAGGTCAACTCAGGATATTCAGCTTCTGTTCTAAAGTTCTTCTATTCCCTCAGTTTTCTATCAAGTCAGATTTGTATCTCAGACTTATCACCCTCGAGAAGCATTTTGTAAATGTCTGTTACATGTCAGGCATTGGAATAGATACTTGTGGAAAAGACAGAGAATCGGGCATTCTCCAGGACTACTTGGGGAGAGAAAAACAGATCATTTCAACCCAACATGGTGTGTCATCTATCAATAATATATGTAGAGTGGTGAGGTTGAAGAGCAGATGGAGAAACTATCACAGACTAAGTGAGTTGAGTATGGTTGAGTATGGAAGATGAACAAGGGTTTGTCAGGTGGAAAATGTGGACAAGGCCCAATGGAGAGCCAAAACGGGAGTTGTGCACAGGCCCAAATGTATCATGGGTGATATACTTAAGTGTCTTATATTGGTGGGACATAAAGAAGCAGGAGTGGATGAGGAAAAATAGCTCCACTAGATGGGGACAAGGCACAGATAGGTCATACCATAAGGTGCAAACTAGATATGGTAGGGGCTAAGGTAAATTAGATTTTATTTGTTTTCCAATTTTACTGGTGGTATCCTCCTCTCATGGGAAAGCCTCCTGAAAAATGTCATCCTCCTGATTGCTGTGGTTTACGTATGGAAGTGTTTGGCTCAAATGTGTATCATGCTATGGAGGTGTCCCGCCAGAGCTTGCTGCGGATGTAGGCAGCACACAGCATCCATCTGTGTGCCAAATGCCCCACTCTCCTCTGTCCCTAAGAAGCTCACAGACCCAGCTGCTTATGAATCAAGATGACAAATAGTGCAGGCCATGAGGACCGATGGCATGACCTTAGAGAAGACCAAGAATTCTTTAGGGCCATCTATAAAAGGCTGCTATCTTCTTGGTCTACTCTTCTGTGTCTAATTCATTTTTTGAAGTTGATGGAACAGACAGTACCCACAGGGCCACTTCCTTTACCTGTCAGCATAGGTACATGGTAACTTCAAAGCTGACTTGGACTCAAGAGCCTGGATACTACAATCTCTGAGACACTATTCAGCCCATAGCTTCATTTCCCTTGTTGCTATCTGGGTAGTACAAAGCAGATGAAAATTTCCCTGTCTTTAGTGGGGGTGGTGGGAAGGATTTTCCTGGCTGCTGTTTACTTTGGAGCACACCAGGAACTCTGTGGTTATCTCAGTCTAAGTCTGTTAAAGGATACTATTTTATTTTCAGCGAGAATGTGGTAGAATGAAAGAAGGCTGGAAATCAGGAAAGGGGAAGGGAAGAGAAAAAATGGGAAGAAAAGATAAGCCCAGCTCTTGGCTCAGATGCCTACGCTATTAGACTGTGTCCCTAGTCTTTGGTGAGTTAACTTCCCATGCTGAATGGCATCAAAATGTCTTAGTCCTGATGACAGTGATTGAGTCCATGAAAGAAAGTCACAGAGTGAGAATGATTTCTAAATTGGAAAGTGTCTTTCTGATCTGATCAACTTTCACTATTATTTTAATTTGTTTAAATAAAAAATAGTTGTAAATTTTAAACGTTTTAAAAAAATCCTCTCCAGGAAATGAGTCTTGGTTATTCTGGATTTCATGACACATTTCTTTCCCTCAGAACCAAGGACAAGATAAAAACCTCATGATGTTTTGAACTTAGACACAATACTTCTGTTGTCCTTTCTATATTTATGTATTTTATACATAGGATGAGGTCCCTGCAGGTGGCTGGAATGCCTTTATTTTCATTTATGCCTGACATGGTACTGAGAAGAGGAGAGACACTCTGTATTATCACTTTAAACTGATTTTCCATTTGCACTCTCTAGAAAAACCCCATTAACTGCATTTGTTTGAATTGGTAAAGAATATATAACTCTGAGGAAATTCAGTAATTGGGATCCTGTTTTTCTACTATCATCAACTCCATAAAACATTTGTTTAAATTCAGGGCTGACTAGTTTATGTTGGTTATTAATGGGTCTTAGTCAGATATAGTTGTTTACAGCATTCTGCAAGAATATGTGGATTTTTAAAAATCCTAATGAAACCACAGGATGATAATCTGCAAAAGGAAGTTATTCTACAGCTGTACATGTGAAGCAGAGACTGGTAGTTCTCCCCATTGAGCCCCAGTGATCTCCATCCTTCTATTTTTCTCAACCTCCTCATGAACATGATTATTAGACTAGAGACCGGTGAAATACAAATGGCCTCACGAAGGGTATGTACCGTGTCTACGCCTGGCTATTGAGGTTTCTTTGTTGTAATATTTTTGTATTTTCTCCTATATTTCTCCTCTCACTGCTCGAGTGAAGACTATCACCATACATAGGTTTGTAAGAGCCTGAAGACTTCTGTGGCCGCTTGCCAGCACATGGTCTCTAAGATGGATGGAGAAATGGCTAAAGAGAACCTCCAACACAAAGCTTTCAAACAACTGCTCTCAACTTCAGTTCAACATCTATTTTGTTTTGGAAACACCCCCTGTATAAGCCCTGATAGCACACTGGTTAAAAATCAGATCTGGGTTTAGAAGACTTGAGTTTAATTTGTTACTCTTCTGTATTCCACTGAAACTTAGTGGGGTTTTTTTTTTGCATCCAATCATCTGTCCACTGAAGACAATAGTTAATTCCTTCCTTATCTGACTGCCTTGGGGGTGAGATGAGAGAAGGTGGTGGAGCAGTTCTTAGCTTGGGGCTGCTCCTTTGTCATGTGATGACTTTTCCTTCTTTCTAATGAGGTGGGAAAAGAGAAGGGTTTTCCCCCTGGTCCTTTTGGCAATACTTGAAATGTAAACAAGTATGAAGATGCTACCAGTGTTCCTTCAGTTCCAGGATTCAGTTAAAGACCTTAGAGTCAACATATATGCTTCCCATATTATATATACTATAGAATTATCTGGCTTCAAATGTCAATTTGAGAGTCTACCTTACCCTAGTCAGAATAGCAACCATCTAGAAAGCAAACCACAATGTGTGCTGGTAAAGGGGAAAATAGAAGGTGTATATGCTGTTGATGAGGATATAAATAAGTAAGTAAGAATACACACACACACACACACACACACACACATATATATCCATTCCTCAAAAGGAATCACAACCCAATGAAGTAACTATTTCTAATTCTTTTACCCTTTCTATTTTAGAAGGGAAAACAAACACAGAGAATTTGAGAGGTTTGTCCAGCATTCCACACTTGATCATAAATGGGGTCTAAATGAATTCCCTGAAGAATATTTTTATAACCCTTTGATGACTTGGAGGTGAATGGGTGGGAGAGTGTTACTGAGTTTAATAAACTATTGAAGTTGGTCTGTGATTTTGGGTTCCATTCAAGCTTGTGTTTATTCATTCATTTACTTCAGAAACACGTGAGAGAAATATTGGTTGATATTGCCAGATAGGTACTAGGGATATAACTTCAAATCCTTGATATCTCATGGTTTTGCTTCCTTATAGATGGAGAGAAACAATAAAGAGTAATACACTTAAGAACTAGTGATAAGATATTATACAGAGAATTGAAATGGCTGGTCTGGGAAAACATCCTTGTGACCATGATCTGAAAGTCTTGCAAGAACCAAGTAACAGAAGCTTGAGAGGCAGGGAGAGGGTTATTGGCAGAGAGAGCAGTCGGTGCAAAGGTCTCGAAGCAGGAATAAGAAAAGTAAGTTTGTAAGCAGCATGTCTGAAAAGAAGCCAGTGGATCAAGAGGGAGATTGGGGGAGGAGACTCAAATTATGACCTGAGTAGGTCAATGTAGACAATTGAGGTTTTGTTCTAAGGGTGATAGGAAGCCACTGAGTTATTTAACAGAAAGGCTGTTTTTGCAAATGAGCTCTTGTTACAAGATCCAGGATAGATGAAGCCAGCGTGCTGAAGAGGTGAGGGAGGCTGACGCTTTGGACTTGGTGGTGAGAAAAGCAGAACTATATTGGAAGGCTTGCTTTCTTAGAAGACCTGGAGAATTCTGTTTGGGCAAGGTAGCAGAAAGGGAATGTATGGAGAATCATGCTTCTTTTCTGTACAGTGTCATGTCAGCTACTTGTGGATGTTCACCCAGCCCTGAAATGGGTACTTTCTGTGGTAAAGTTTCAGGCTGTACAGTGTAATACTAATCCATGGTAATAAACAGCCAGAGACCAAAGCAATAAGTCAGAGCCATCCATACAGGAGGGGCAGGCACAGGAGGGTCCAGACCATCACTTAAAAGGTAAGTATCCAGTGACGGATTCATCCCTGCAACCACCCATTGCTTTGGACAATCTCTAAAAGTCCTATGAAATTCCTTGTCTGTGTGCATCTGCATTTCTTCCATCTCCCTTGCCATTCATCCACATACTGTCCTCTCCTATGTCTTTATATTCCCATGGGGATATGGTGAGGACTTCAGAAACTTGCTGATTTACATTGAGGAGGTCGACAATAGAGACCCAACATGACTGAGCAAGAGCTTCTAAGCCGGTTCATCCCTTTATGATTTGGCTTCACTTGACAAAAGAACTGTGACTGCAGATCTTGCCAGTATTATGATACCCCTGACAATACCAGCTCAACCAACAAGGTTCCCTGGAAAACTTTGCACTGATGAAGCACATGGGACTTTCAGCAAGCGTGTTGTTCAGCTAAGGGGCAAGTTCAAGTTCATAGTGTGGCCATTTCTTCATTAATTGTGTGGAATAGGTCAAAGCTGCAGTCCTCATGTTAAATCCACTCAAATTCTGAGATAGTCCTTGGTGTGTGTGGACCTAGGTTAATTAGCTGGCCTCTACATAGTTTAAGTGTCTTTCTCCCCCTACCCCTCCGATTAACAGTTAACCTTAGTCAATGTGGAAATTTCAGAAAAACAGTGAATGAGGCAGAAAAATAATATTCTATTTGATTTTCCAGAGGTAAACTTAAAGGTGCTTTGCTTATTTGCTTCTGGACTTAAAATTTTTTCTCTATCTACTTTTTTTTTAAAACTGTGCAAGTTTACACTGTATGTGCAAGTTTTTTTACCCTCTATTTTTCCTACTTCCTTTGGTCTGAGAAGTCCTTTTCCATTACATTGAACATTCTTGATGCCACATTCTTTCATTCTTTAAAAGTATGCAATCAGCAGGGACTACTCAGCATTGCAGAGAACAAGGAGAACAATCCAAACCTGGTCCTTCTCAGGGCTTCTTAGCCTGGCAACAATAGGAACATTTTTAGCAAACATTCTTCTCCTACAACCAGAATGCCATTAGTATCTGTATAAAGGCACTTTGTAGCATGATGTTATGGTGTGGGCTTGTAATCCCCGCTACTCAGGAGACAGAAATTAGAGGACGACAATTCAAGACCAAACCAGGCAAAAGCATGGCAAGACCCAAGACCCTATCTCAAAAACAAGCCTTGTGTGGTGGTGTTTATCCCAGTTACTAGGGAAACAGAGGTAGGAAGATCATCGTCTAAGACTGGCCCAGACAAAACCCACAAGATTCTATCTAAAAAATAGTTAAAACAGGAAGGTATTTGCTGATAGAAGCTTCTAACTTTTCTCATCTGTAAAGTTTCTTTTTTTGGGGGGGAGTCTGGTCGTGGGGCCTGAATTCTGGGCCTGGGCACTCTCCCTCAGCTCTTCAGCTCAAGGCTAGCGCTCTACCACTTGAGCCACAGCGCCACTTCCGCCTTTTTTTCTTTTTGCATATGTGGTGCTGAGGAATCGAACCCAGGGCCTCAGGCATGCAAGGCAAGCGCTCTACCACTGAGCCACCTTCCCAGCCCCCTGTAAAGTTTCTTTACTCCAACCCATTAATTGTGGTACAGCCCAGCCTTGAATGTAGCTCACACATATTCAAGCTTAGGCTCTGCTATTTGCCTAGCCATGGAGATATAAGTTTCTCACTCAGTGTCTCTGTGGGTCCTCATCCCCTAAAATGGAAATAACAGTGACACCATGTCACAGACTAGTTATGAAAATCAAATGCAATAATGCATGAAAAGTGCATGGTACATTCCCTCACACCCTATTCAAGATGGAAAAGCATTTTCTCATATTGGGTTGTTGCTGACAAGATGGTTGGTCTTCATTCGCCAACACCAGGAGGATATCATGTGCAACTTTGGGAAGAGATGGGGATCATTAGTCCTCTTTAATGTGTGAAGAAGTGAGAGACAGAGAGATTAAGCAACTGGCTCCAATGAAAACCAGACCTGTTTGAGACATTATACCATATTTTGAGGTTAGAAAAGTTTGGAAAGTAGGAACATTAACATTCTCAGCCACAATGCTTGTGATTCTAGGTAATGAGGAAGACAGCAGCATCCTGGGGTTTACCAGATGTCCCCTGTGGGAATCATTGGCTCTAGTAGAGAGCCAATGTTGGCAAGGCTGCCATCGACACAGGCCATCCCAATCCAGCCGAGGCTTCAGCGAGAGAGATGCATTCATGATTTCCTATATTGGAGGGGCTGATACTATGTCCACACACAGCTGCAGAATACTTAGGTATGTGGTTTAAACAGATTCCTTAAAGATACAAGAGTAGAGTACATTCATAGTCGTGAATTTTATGTGCCTTTTCCTGTCAATGAGGGTAATGCATGGCATTATATGGAAGGAGTGAGGACAATTCATTGCCAAATTAGTCTTTCTCATCCACATCCAGAGCAGCCTAAAGGCACCGCTGACAACTGGGAAGAGCCCCCAAACACTTGGTGATGGTGTCTGGTTGGTGATGATACTCCCAATCAGCAGGTGGCACTGTCTTGAATTTGCCTCCGCTTCCCTGCCCCAAGGAACCAGAAGAAGGAGCATCTCCCAGATTAAGCATGACAGGTTTCGTGTGTCAGGCTACTATGAGGCTTGCTTGTTACCCTGGGTTCTTATCACTTTGCCTGTGTCAACTCACTTCTGAAGAACACACAGGATCTTTTGCATAGTGTTGGTATGTAATTGTTAGTTTTAATGCATACAAATGTAGTACCCAAAATATGGTAGATTCAAGGGAGATCTCAAATAGTGTAATTTTTTAGAAAGCCAAAATTAATGTTGGGCAAAATAATGCATCAGGATGTGGGTACTCAAAAGGGGTGGGCTGGGAAAAGGCGTAAGGTCACTGGGAAAAGGGTAGACGAATGAAGAAGATAAGAGGGGGAAAATGCAGACAAGAATCCAATGTATATCCTACAAAATTCAGAAGAGTGAGGGGTGAGGTGGAGCGTGAGGGATGGGTGAGAGTGTTGAAAGGGACGCATTGTAGTCATAAACGGCTTTGTTAAATGGCACCTCCTTTGTACAACTACCTAAAGATAATAAATAAAGAAAAATATTAGTTTTAATAGTAATAAATAATATAATAGCCATGCAACTCACTCTTTCTTCCATTCATGTGCTTGACTGGACCGTGACCACTGAGAATCCTGCATATTTCCCTTCTCACTCATTGGTGTTTTCAACGTGGAAATGCTCTTCAGGACAGGAAAGTTCTCAGTAGGATAGAATGGTCCTTGGGGGCTGTGAGTGGAGGGGAGGGTCTTCCTGTCTTCTCGTTCCTCTTTGTTGATAGCCATCCACTCTCTGAGCACAGCCTTTCTGTGCCTCCATCTGCCACAGCTAGGAAATCAGAAATGAACACCTGAGGTCATTCCTTTAGGTTACTTTCAGCTAAACAATAAAGATAAAAGAGAATGAAGGAAAATATTCTCCTATGGACCAGGTAGAGGGGCTTGGGCGCACCCAGGACAGGCCCTAACCTAACCCTAACCGTCTCTGGAAATAGAGAAGACTTTCTGGAAGAGGAAGTCATCTAAATTCCCACTACATTGTGTATTCATTTGGCAAAAAGTTATTGTGTCATTAATATATACCCAGCCTAGGAGGCATGTTAGAAACAATGCAGCACATACATCAGAAGGAATTCTACATTCATGGATATTTCTAGGTAATCTTGAGGAAAGAATTTGAAGGGGAAAAATGAAGTGATAGGATGGGAAGGGAAAAGATGACATTTAAATAGAGAACAACAAGGATAAAACAATGAAATGTACTTCATATGTTCAGAAAACTACAGGGAAATTCAATCAGTACTAGTGCACTAGGGCCTGGCACAATGGTTCATGTCTGTAATCCCTGCTACTCAGAAGATCAAGGTCTGAGAGAAACCTGGGCAAATATGTAAGATTCTACCCGAAAAATACCAAAGCAAGAAGTAAGGTACTTGCCTAGGAAGCTCTAGGTTCTGAGTTTAAACGTCATTACTACAAAGAAAGAATCATTACAGATTGACAAATAAGGAGTCTCTTACCATAGAAGAGATTTTTGCAGCCTGCAGCAGGTAGATATAGGCTCATCATAGGACGAGGTAAAAACCTTTGCTGATCTATTCCTTGTGGGTATCACTGTGTTTAAACCAGATCCCAGCACCTAGTAGGAACAAATTCTTGTTGAGCTATTGAATGAATTAGTTGGACAGAGAAGAACTCCTATCTTTGACTAGAGGAGACAAGCTCCAATTCCTATAACTAGCTGAGAAAAAAATAAATCATTAATGAATGTCAGGTATAAGCACAGAATTAGATCTGATCTCAGCCAAATAACTGACACCTTGTATTTGAAGCCTATGTGCTAAATACCAGCAGAGATTTACAGACTTCTGAGTGGAGGTTTATAGCTGGTGCTGGTGAATGGGGCTATGAGTAACTTTCAGCTCAGTTCTGCCATGGTTTAACCAGGATGATAGCCACCTACTAGGCTCTGAGTACTGTTTCAAAATACTCTGGTGGAAAAAGCACATCATGTTAAGTGAGGGTGGATGGGGCCCTTTATGTACATGGGGGAAACAAACAATGAAGCTTGTTGAGATTGATTAGGGAAGGGGTAAATGAGGAATGAGACAGAGGAGGAGTGTCTGATTGAGATATTCTGTATGAATGTATGGATATGTTAGGCTGGCCCCTCTCTTGTATGAATAATTGATGCAATGTTTGCTTTAATTAGAAAGAAACTAGAACTTGATACAATTTGCTCACTTATTCATTTAGTCAACAATTATTATTACAGCTTATTTGTGTCAGGCAAGGTAGTGGCTAAGGTATAGAGAATCAGTAATGAAACAGTGTCCTGGCTCTTTTTTTGCCAGTCCTGGGACTTGAAATCAGGGTCTGGGCACTGTCCCTGAGCTTCTTTTGCTCAAGGCTAACACTCTACCTCTTGAGCCACAGCACCACTTCCTTTTTTTTTTCTTCTGTTTATGTGGTACTGAAGAATTGAACCCAGGGCTTCATGCATGCTAGGCAAGCACTCTGCCACTAAGCCACATTCCCAGTCCCTTCTCCTGGCTCTTGAGGGGTTTTTATTTTTGAGATGATTTCTCAAGTCTCTTACTCTTCCCAGCAAAGCCAACATCTCCATCTCTTTGCTGCGTCTGTGTTTATGTCTATATTGAATCCCTTCAATGATTGTATTTTTCATTCTGTATACAGCCCTAACCTATGGGTTTCCAGTTCAAATTGGCTATCCAGTTAAACCTAGACACATCAGAAGCTTAGTGAAGACAGTGACTGAATTCGGTCAAGGACCCACACTCTGGAGGAAGAGGCAGACATGGGAGGCAGTGAGGCACTGGGGTCTTTTCCGAGTCTGTGGACTGGGAACCATGGGAACAGAAGTAGGGGTGACTGTGCTTGTCTGGCAACGAGAGCTCACTTGCTCACTGGAGGTGGCTTGTGGTTTAAATCTGGCAGGTAATGAGGGTCCTGCTAGAAAACAAAAAAAGTTTTTAGAGGCTCACTAAAGAGTTTACTGTGTCCCTGATGGCTTCACTCCTCCCCTGGTCCTGCAGGTCTACACTTTGTGCTGGTAGCAGCGAACTGACCTTGACCTTATTTCTTAACCCTCATGATTCCTGACAGCCCATTTTACAGGTGGGGACCAGAAAGAGAGCATAAATACATAGTTGGGGCAAACGCACACACAGTGGTTGCAAACTGCTGATTTTGGGTTCTGGTTCTCAAATGTCACTGCCTCTCGTTCCCTGTGTTCTCTTGCCAGCTGTAGATGGGGAGTTTCCGGCAGGCTCTGTAAGGATTTCCTTTTGGATGGTATTCAGATGGTCAGACGTGCTGCTTCCTTATCTACTGCTGTTGTTGAAGAGCAGCCAGCTGGGCCCTCGTGTGTTTCCAAGTTGCTGTTGAGCAGCAAGACAACACGTGGGCCTCTCTACTAACAAAGATACCCCTCTGCATTTACATTGAGAAGAGACGATCCCAGACAGGCCAGGGACATGAGCCCAGGAATGAGAAAGTTAAGAATAGCCATCCCTGGAAGGGATGTATCTTCCAGTCAGCTCTTTATTGAAGTCCTATTCATCTTCTTTTAAAATCTGTGCCTTCTGACTCTCCCTCTCACGTTCCCTATCCTCTTTTCCTTCTTTATTTTATTTTTTTTCTTGAAACACAATTGGGATGTTTTATTACCCAAAGTTTCATGAGAGAAGACCTTTGAGTTTTACCAAGCATCAAATAAGCATATGACCTTTCACTGCTGCTGTCCTCCAAGGGCAGGATGTGAAGGAAAGCCATTGCTAATTGAGCTCCTTCTCTGTTCCTGGTATAAGATCATGGCTAACTAATTAAATGCCCACTGCAGCATTAGGAGGAGCATGTTGTTACGATCACTATACTTATAGATGAGGAAACAAAATCTCAGAGAGGTTAATGGTCATGGCCATGTTCATAGCTAATGGTAGGTGGCAGATCTAAAATCTGTCTGCATTTTGAGTTTGGGCTAAAAGAATACAAATGATACCCTGTTTCTTTTCCAGTTTTTGGTTCGGATCCGTCTGTTGTCTAAATCTCCTAAGTCCACCATGGAGAGCTTTAAGGGTCTTCAACTTTCTGTCCACACTCAGGAAAGAGATACATTTACCTGTAGGGGAAGACTGTAAAGAGATAAATAAAAAAAAGAAGTAAAGCAACTGTGAGAGAACGCAGGAAGGAGTGACATTGTCCAAAAAAAGAAATAGTCTTATTATGTGAGTTATGTATATACAACCCCTCTGTACATTTTTTAAGAGGTAAAGCAGGAACTGAGGGTGGGAGGAACTTGAATTCAGGTCCTTAGATTCCTTCAAGTATCTCTTCACTAGCACACTGACTCCCAAATTTAGACAGAAGACTTATTTTTCAATCAGTCTAGAAGAGTTATGACTGGAAGATAACAGTCACTCAGTAGAAGCAGTCAGATAAATCTCAGTGCCCATCCTTCAGAAAGAATTCAGAGTTCTGAACTCTTGAGAGAAAATGATATCTAGGCAACTAGGTAGACATGAGCAAGAAGAGGTAATGCACCAGGCTACGAGTCTTGATTCAAAACCCCTGATCATCCATAGTCTTGGACAATGATTAAGACTCTGACCATACATCCTTATGGAGTCCACTACCTATATCAAGTTTTTAAAACAAAAACAACAAGGGGGATCAAATGTGCATGTTCATTCCCTGCCTATGTTAGAGAGAGTCTCTGCAGTGACGAAACCATTAAAGGGGAAGTACAAGAAGGGTACCCTCATTTCACACCATCTAGTAACTCCACTCTGGATAAATATTCAAGTCCTGGAGATGCAATTGCTTCTTACCCACCCTGCCCAATTCACCCCTTGAAGCCAAATTCCACCCCATGAATAAATCAGTTTACCAACTTTAAAAAATTGAATAAAAGAATGCAGCATGGACAATTTGCTTCTCATCTTGTCACTGAGAAGCTGGGAGTCAGGATGTGTGGTGGGCAACAGAAGTCTCTGTAGTCAGAATACCCTCGGGCCTGCTTTTTCTGCCACACACTAGCTGGAAGGCTTAGGAATAGGTGTTTGATGAATCAGAACTGGGTTTCCTGGGTTTCCCTCCTGCAGGAGGGA
The DNA here is from genome assembly GCF_000151885.1 of Dipodomys ordii. Lineage (NCBI taxonomy): Eukaryota > Metazoa > Chordata > Mammalia > Rodentia > Heteromyidae > Dipodomys > Dipodomys ordii. Next base: position 2,042,378 of record NW_012267298.1, on the reverse strand, counting down.
ATGGACATAAGTGGGCAGTCCTGTGCAGATGTGAGTGGCCCTGAACCAGGAGCTGGAGATCTAGTTAGCATCCAGGATGCTGCTCATCATGATTCCTTTCTTCACTCTTGATCTCTGTTTTCTATTTTTGGACAAAGGGACAGGTGTGGGGGGGGCAATAATAACATACATTCTCCAGTTCTGTAGCTCACAGATAAACTTTTTTTTTACTATGATGGAGATGTACAGAGGGGCTACAGTTACATAATAAGGTAATGAGTACATTTCTTTTTAAACAGTGTCACTCCCCCCTCATTTTCTTCCAGTTTTTCCCCTCCCTACCTCCTTCCCCCAAGTTGTATAGTTCATTTCCAACAGTGTCTAGTGAGTATCATTACCAAATTAATTCACCCTTTGTCCTACTGTTTTTGTGTTTCCCCTTTCCATCCCAAATCAAACAAACTTATATACAAGACAAAGGGTACAGAAATAAAAAAACAGTAACAAAAGAGGAACACAGAAGCAAAAAAAGAAAAAAGAAATAACCACAAACAGTGAAATAAAATCCCTTGTTTCCATTTCTTGGAGTTTATTTTGATAAGCATCAATTTATATGCACATAGCTATTGCGATCCTTTCTTGAGAATATTTTCCTGTGGTCTCGCTGTGTATATATTTAGAGTACTGTTTAATTAATCATGTCCAAGTATAATTTTTTTTCTCTTTTACTATTCATTGGGTTCACTTGTAAATTTATAGGCACATTCTATTTATTACAAATGAAGGAGCCCATGAAGCCTATGTTTCTTTGGGTCTTGCTTACTTCACTTAATATAATTTTTTCCAAGTCTTTCAATTTCCTTACAAATGGGGTGATGTCAGTCTTTCTAATGGAAGCATAGAATTCCATTGTGTATATATAACACATTTTCTTGATCCATTCGTCCACCGAGGGGCATCTGGGTTAGTTCCATATCTTAGCTATGGTAAACAATGCTGCAATGAATATGGTTGTGCTGGTGGCTTCAGGACAGCCTAGTTTGTGGTCATTTGGATAAATGCCCAGGAGTGGGACTTCTGGGTCACAAAGAAGCTATATTGTTAGTCTTTTGAGGAACCTCTGCTTTCTTGAGTGGCTGAATAAGTTTACATTCCCACAAACAGTGTAATATCATTCCCTTTAGGCCATATCCCCACCAGAATGTGTTATTATTAGTTTTCTTGAAAATGGCCAGTCTAACTGGGGTGAGGTGGAATCTCAATATTGTTTTGATTTGCATTTCTTTTATGGCCAGAGATGTTGAACATCTATTTATGTGTCTATTGGCCATTCTTGTTTCTTCTTTGGAGAAGTCTCTCTTAAGTCTTCAGCCCTGAAAAAGGAAATTAAAACAGATTTAAAGAAATGAAAAAAAACCTTCCATGCTCCTGGATTGGAAGACTTTACAATGTGAAAATGGCAATACTGCTCAAAGCTATCTGCAAATTCAGTGTGATACCCATCAGCATCCCAATATTCTTCAATAATATAGAAGAAGTAATCCAAAAATTCATATGGAATGATGAAGGATCCCCAATAACAAAAACAATCCTTAGCAGGAATAACAGTGCTGGAGGAATATCAATACCAAACTTCAAGCTCTATTACAAAGCCACAGTTATAAAAACAACTTGGTGCTATCACATGAGCAAGCCTGAGGACCAATGGAATTGAACTGAAGACCCAGAAATGAGCCCGCAGACCTACGACCACCTAATCTTTGATAAGGGAGCAAAAACACAGGATGGAAGAAAGACAGCCTCTTCAACAAATAGTGTTGGTAGAATTGGTTATACACATGTAGAAAACTGAAGTTAAATCCATAGGTATCACCTTGCGACAGAATTGATTCCAAATGGATCAAAGACCTCGATCTAGATACCCCCAAAGACTAGATACCCTGAAAATATTACAGGAAGGAAGAAGGGTAACACTAGGGCTCCTTGGCACAGGTCAAAAATTTCCAAGTAATGATCCAGAATCACAATAAATCAAAGAAAGTGGATAAATGGGATTGCACCAAACTGAAGTTTCTGCATGACAAAGGATATAGCTAGCAAGATCAATAGAAAGCCCACAGAATGGGAGGTCTTTATTAGCTATGTCTCAGACCAGGGCTTCATATCTAAAATATACTAGTGCTAAAAAATTAAGCCCACCAAAACTATTCCTTAAAAAAAACAACCCAATTAATAAATGGGCTCAAGACTTAGAGGGACTTCTCTGAAGAAGGAAAAGATAAACTCCTTAATGTCATTATTTTATGTGATCTTCACAGTGAAATTGCTGCTGTCTTTTCCCCTCAATATTTGCTGTACCCATTTTGCAGATGTGGAAACTGAGGCTCAAGAGCATTAAAAGCCTCTTGCCTCATGGCCAGACAGCTTGGAAGTTATCTATATAAAACTAACTCCCCAAATTTCTGATTCCAGAAAACTCACCCTACTCTACTTGGCAAAGCTCAAAAGTCCCTTCACCCTGCACAATCTCATGAACTAAAACTCAAAATATCTCTACTTTTAGTCTAAGAGCTGATGAACTACAAATTCAAAGTCTTGACAACATTCCTCAGCTAGACGTCTTTTTTTTTAAAGCTGTTTCCATCAATCTGCTCTTTCCAGAGATAAAGAAAAATTATTAGTCTTTTTTGTTCCCACCAGAAGAACTTCCCTGGAGTAAATAATAAAGATGAGTTTATGGATGATAACTGGCCTGCATAGAGGTTAGCAGGATGGAAACAGATTGTCTAAGCATGGACTTTCTGATTTGAGCAAAGCTCTAATTTAGCAGGAAGCTATTTACTTATGCATACATGGTGCAGATTCTCTCTCCTCCCTGGCACATGTGTGCACGTGCATGCACACAAAGCTAATTATGACCCAACAAATCCTCTGGAAAGGAGAGTTAATTGGTTTTAAAAATACTTCCATCAATGAAAGCAGCCATACACTTACCCAGAGTTCTGAGGAGATGGCAGGAAGCCTGGCATCTGAAGGCTCATTTGCAAAGAAAACCTTTATTGGGGCACATGTTTTACAGTGTCCTGGAAGAGGAGGGAAATTAACCCCTCCATTTAATACCACAGACCTAGGAAAATACTTTGCTGATTCCAAATTATTTGAAGGCCTGGAGAATGTGAATACTTACCCTGTGTAAAGGATGAGTATATATCTATTTTAAAATTTTGCTCAAGAAACTTGAGGCTCTCCTATTAGAGTACAGGAAGCATTATGACTTTCTCTATGATTGTTGTAAATACAAGAAGCAAGATAAAGTTTCTTTGATAGAGAATTTGGAGGTGGCTTGAGTCTTGTACTTAGTCATCAAATTGTTGAGATTCACTAACTGAACTAATAGCTATTTGTGCAAGTTTGTATTCTAGACAATAGAAGTTTGCTCTGATAGGGAAAGGAGCAAGGCACAGGAGAAATAGAACATATACTCTCATTTTATCTTTCTCTTTGCATGTCTCTTTGATTTTGTTCTCAGCCTATCCCCACAAAGCAGGAAAAGTCTCTCCTCTAGCCACTCCTTAGTAACTGTGGCTATAAAGTGCACAGGTCTATGACCCAGATGACTCCACCTGAATTCCAGGAATTATAGCTAAGGAGGTGTAGTTCCCCAAATGGGAAATCAAATGCTTGTATCCAATTCAAAGCAAAGGATGTTGGGAAGTCAAAACAATAAATGCATGCACACCTTTGTATACAATCTGTTTGCCATCATGGATTAGTTGTGAGGAACAAAAGAGGTATGATATATTACAAAACAAATGTATATTTTGAATACCTCTACAAATAGAAGGTTATTGGGCTCTATATAAAATGCTTCAATATTATACCAAAAGTCAGAATATGTTGATATAAGGGAGATCTATGCTAACAGTGTACCACTGTTGTAATTCTCCGTAAATCTGAAAATGTTTAGAAATAAGTTTGCTTGGGAAAAAAGCTAACTACCAATCTGAAAGGTGTTTTAGTATAATTAGTAAAATATTTTCAACTCAAAGTCACATCACTCAGATCTCAGGGAAACAAAAGAGCTTTATTCATCTTGATGGGGACAGAAAGCAAGACTTTATCTTTGATGATGGCAGTAAGGTTATAGTAACATTTTTTCAAAAGGTGGTAGAAATATAAAGGACTCAAAATTCTGTATGCCAACAATGAGCAGACTGAGACTGAAATAAGGAAAGCACCTCCATTTGCAGTATTTTAAAAGAAATAAAATATCTAAGAACTAACCAAGAATGTGAAGGCTCTGTAAAGTAAGAAGTATAAACATTTAAAGAAGGAAATTGAAGAAAACATAAGGAAGTGGAATATTGTGAATATGGCATTACTGCCCAAAGCATTTCACATTTAATGTAATACCCATCAAAATTCCAACATTATCCTTCAACAAAATAGAGAAAACAATCCAAAAATTCATATGGAAACACAAAAGGCCCTGAATCATAAAAGCAAACTTTAGTAGAAAAAGTAGTGGTGGAGATAAAACAAAACAAAACCTCAAACTCTACTACAGAGTTAGACAAATGAAAACAGCTTAGTACTGGCATAAAACAGACCTGAGAACCAATGGAACAGAATGGAAGACTCAGAAATAAATGCACACATCTAAAGTCATCTAATATTTAGTAGGGGAGAACAAAACAGGTTGGAAGAAAGACAGCCTCTTTAACAAATGTTGCACGTGGATATCCTCATGCAGAAAACTGAAATGGTATCCTTATCCTTATCCTTTTCCTTATCTATCACCTTGCACAAGCAGAATGTATCAAAGACCTTAATGCAAGACCTGGAACCATGGATCTGTTACAGGAAGGAGTAGGAGAAACATTAGAACTCCTTGCACAGAAAAGAACTTTCTGAGTAAAGATCCAGAAGCAGAGCAAATCAAAGAAAGACTTGACAAATGGGATTGCATCAAACTAAAAAGTTTCTGCATGGCAAGGGACATAGCCAATAAGTAGAAAAGACAGCCTACAGATGGAAGACTTTTTGCTAGCTACCCATCAGACAATGTCCTAATATTCAGGAAATACAAAGATCTTAAAAAAAATTAAACCCGCAGAGAAGCAGCAACCCAAGTAATAAATGGGCTAATGAGCTAGAGAGAGTGTCTTCTCAGAAGAAGAAGTAAAAATGGCCAAGAGACTCATGAATAAATGCTCAACATCTCTGCCCATACAGGAAATGCAAATGAAAACAACACTGAGATTCTACCTCACTCCAGTTAGAATGGCCATTATCAAGAAAACATATGTGAATAGGTGCTGTCAAGGATGTAGCCAAAACGGAACCCTAATACACTGCTGGTGGAAATGCAAACTTTTTCAACCAGTCTGGAAGGCAGTATAAAGGTCCCTCAAAAAAAGAAACACACACATATGTATTTGTAATCTGCATATGTGATAAACATACAGTTTTACACTCATACATACATGGATTGCCAACTTGTGTATGTATAGTAAAAATATGGCATGGTTGTATCTCTCTATCTTATCTATCTATACTGTATGTGTGTTTATATCTATCTATATTTATGCACATGAGTACACTTAAATTACCAATAGTAATTATAATATTAAGCATTAATATTGATGAACATTATGTATTATCATAACTATTACAATTTTCCAGCAAAAGATGTGGTCTCCTTTATACTTGTGTTCTTGCTGAAGAAAGTAGAGACTCAATAATTATTCCATATCTTTGGAATGTAGTTTTGTTTACATATTATTTTAGATTATTTCTTTTAATTATATAATTTTATTATTCACAAAGATGAAATACGAATGCAGAAACAGTTGAGATGTGTACAAATTTTAAGGCAAATTCTCTGGAAAGACTCAGTACAGACATCATGCTAACAAAATTAATATTAAATTAATGTTTGTGTGGGTAAAAAAACAAATGACTAGGAATTTGCATGTAATCTCCATGGTTTCTTCTCATGTGTTTTAAGTTGTCATTTCATGGAAGGGAAAAATGATGAGTTTTAGACAATGAATAATGGATGTTTTACAGAGGAAACATGTTTTGAACTGCAAACAAAGAGCCCCAAATCAAGGGTAAATCTAAACTTACAATGAAAAGATAGATGACGCTGAGATCATTCATATATTTTCAATTAAATAAAGTATCCATTTAACCAAAGTTTTCAACTAAGAAAATGGGTTTTAAATCTATTCATACTGAATAAAATATTTTTATTCTGCTGATGAATTGCAGCAAATAAGAAAAACCTATTTTCTTTCTTGTTTCCTTGTAAAAGCTCTTCTAGATATGAACAATTGTCCCTGACTGCAATTAACCCAAGGATCTGTGTGCTATATTGGATGGTGCTATGCAGAAATTTAGAGATGTAGACACTTTGGATTTACAATTGCTTGTTCTTTCTTTATTATTGGAAAATGTATACTTCCCTCAGAGGGGTCAGTTGAAATGAAAATGTGAGCACAAATGTCACAAAAATTCCCTTGATTTCTATATGTTTATGAACTTCCTTCCTCCCATAGGTTTGAGTCTAGATTTGAGCCACAAGTTTCAGATTGTGGATAATGTACTTTTGAGATCACCTGTCTTGGATTTCTCTTAGGTCATGTTCCTGCCCTCATGAATAATAATTGCACAGACTCATCCATCCTCCCTCTCTGGCTTCCAGTGACAGGTCCTGGGATAATGCAGACTTTAAGCTAGGAGTGGATTTGTTGAAATAGCAGCCCTTTAATGAGAATATTTCCCGTGGGTGTGGCACTTGCTTAGTTTACAAATGTTTTCATATGCATTATCTCTTTGGAGCCACAAAATATTTTTTTTACATAGCTTTTATAGTTGAGAAAACTGAAATTCAAAGACTGGAAGTAATTCGTTTGAAATTCTCCAATTAGTAGTGAGTAGAACTGATTATTTTGTATTCAGATTAGGAACTTCTGATTTCAAATCTAAAATGTTTTTCTGAAACACCAACACATACATGAAACGCTCAGGATTTATTTGTTCCTTTTGCATTACTCACGCCCCACAAAACTTTTATGAGCTCTGATGAATTCACTTGATGAACAGTTTATTGAACATCAACGGTATGCTAGGCAGTAGTTTAAAAATAGATTTGCATTATTAAAAAGCAGCAGCTTCATTCTGAAGATGTTTAAGGACTGGGATTTAGCCACAAAAAATGTTCACACACTGAGATTCATACTTGAAACTCCCCACGTGGTTTTTACATACATGCTACACAGTGCAAGAAGCTCTGAGAAACACATATGCCTGGTTTAGCACACTGCCATTGTTTAATTGCACAATTATCAGTAAGCAATATGATGGTGTGAACGTGTGCTCTTAATAATTGCCACTATTTCCCATGGAGTGAGCATGTATTTATTTACCATATTATTATTGCAAAAAAATGCATGTTCTTTTTCTGGTAACTATGTAATTAGCTTGTATCTCACTCTGTTATTTGAGTTTGAAATACATCTAGTGGCTTCTAAAGAGCTACTGGAAACAATGCAGTACTCACTTCAGAGTTGAGCATTTTTGTAGTTGGTTATTATTATTATTTTTAGCAAACTCTAGGTGTCAATCTCAATTTATTGTGCTAGCAAGTAGGACTTTTAGTAGCAAATATTTCTTCTTTTGGGCAAGCTCTTTCTCCTGACCATATTACTTTTCTTCTCATTCAAATATCTGTCAGATTTGTTCAACATAAAGCAACAATAATACCAATTCTTTATATATGTCATAAACTGTGAGGGTTATGATGTGGTTTTATGAATGTGTTGCATAGCCATTCTGGAATAGAGCTCTATGATCCCATTTTAACATTTTCGCTTGTCTGAAAGACTGAATCATTTTTGTTTTTCTCCTAATTTATGTCTTTAATGTAATACTGCTATCATGTAGAATACTAGGAAATAGAAATGTTTCAAACAGAAGAGAAATAACTGATCTATCACACTTGGAATTATTTTATTTCAGTCTTTTTTCTTGTACACTTGTTATTTAAAGGGAAAAATACATAGTAGCAATCACAGTAGAAAGAAAATGTGTTATCTTTCTTCATGTAATATTATGTCATTTTCCCCTTGTGCTCTAGCAAGGTCTAGCAAACACCTTTTGAAATGAAATGGATGGATATTTTTCCTATTCCTTCAGATAAGTATAGCTAAAAGCTCTGGATATTATATAGAAAATGAGAATAGAAAAGAATACTCTGGGAAGTGGAGAAAAGAAGGTAGAATAACTGGACTCTTGGAGCTTAGAGAATGCCACAAATCACCCAAGCCCATCTCTCTGGGCCTCATAAATTGCATAAAATAATATAGTAAAGAAGCTTGCAATGACAATAAATGTAAACAACAACAACAACGACATCTCAAGAAAAGACTACTCTCTCAAGGCAGAGGGCCAGGAAGGGTAGCCTTTCAACTATCAGTTGCCAAATGGCACAAACAAGCATAGCCCCATCTTGCTTTATCAAGCAGCAACAGATGGCTCCTCCACGTCAGCTCTTTGCAAGCTGTAAGAAGACAGTCATCCTATTTGCTTGGGTAATATTAGAAAAGATAAAGCAGAGACGTGGGACTTTTATCCTCACTGGAAAAAAAATAAGCTGTCTACTCCACAGCTCCCATTGCCTTCCACTCCACTGCTCATGGCCAGCCAGGGTGGTATCTGCAGAGTCCGAAGTGGGCAGAGACCTTCACCAGCTGCAGGGAAGGTCCCTTCTGAGGTCAAGGAGGGCCAGGAAGGGCATATAGAATTCATCTTTTCTGACAGCTGTGGGGTGGTGCTCCCCTGCTCCTTCTGGCTTTGTAACAGAGGAGACTTAAGCAAGATCTTGAGCCTCACAATCAATAGGCACAAGAGTCATTAAAAAGTCACTCATCCTAAAAAGGTCCAGGAAAACTTCAGAGAGGAAAATACACCCAAAGGGCCTAGGCATTGAGATGACAGAGACATAAGCATATTCTGTCAAGAATTTTAACGTTGTCAGTATAAGAATGACTTGAGGGGCTGGGGGTTTAGCCCAGAGGAAGGGTGCTCGGCTGGTGCACGCAAGGCCCTGGGTTTGGTCCTCAGCCCTGGAAAAGAAAAAAGACAAAAAAGCTACAAAAGACCAAAAATGACTTGATAACCAATTATGAACGCATTTTAAAATGGAAGAAAAAAATCCAAAGCCAGAGCAAAGAATCAAATGGAAAAATTTAAATCGAAAAATACAGTAGATTCTCGTTTGGATACTCTCAATAGCAGAATGGAAGGAGGAGGGAAAATTCATTGACCCTGAAGATAAAATAATAGAATATGCCCCAACTTGAGCAATGGAAAGAAAATGACTTAGTAAAACAAACAACCCCCTCCCCCCAAAACTTCAAGAAAACCATCTGAGAGATGGTTCTCAGAAATCTGAGAGACTGATGAGAAGAGGAAAAGGAAAGCAACACTAAAAGACACTTGAAGAAATAACAGCTCAGTTCTCCACATGTGACCACATATGTGAACCTACAGACTCAACATGCTGAGTGAATCCCAAACACGATGAACTTGGAGAAGTCCATAGCACGATGGGACAGGATGAACTGTCCAAACTTCTGAACTCTTTTCTTTTTCTTTTTTTAAAATTTTATTTGTGAACATACTGTACAGAGGGGTTACAATTACATGGGCAGGATAATGCGTACATTTCTTACCAAGCATTGCAGC
>NW_012267298.1:1928084-2031861 GCF_000151885.1 Dipodomys ordii | reverse complement strand
CCATTCTAACTGGAGTGAGGTGGTATCTCAATGTTGTTTTGATTTGCATTTCTTTTATGGCTAGGTATGTTGAACATTTCTTCATGTGTCTATTGGCCATCCTTCTTTCTTCTTCAGAGAACAAACTTCTGAACTCTTAAGACACAGGAAAAAGGTGCAAACTCATCTTGATGGGAGAAAACACGTTTCTCAACAGAAACCATGAAGGTGAGAAGGAGGTGACATAATTCTTCCTAACTTCTGAAGGACAGGGACCATCTATTCAGGATTCTATAATCTAAGGAAATATATTTCCTAGAATGATGAAATAAAAAGTATTCCCTACTTGAAGGATATTTTCTCGAACGAAGGTGAAATAATGATATTCCAAAGTGAGTAAAACCTAAGAGAACATGTCAGAAAAGGAATCTTAAAGAAAGCCCTCTGAATAGGAAACAGTGGCAATAAAATTAACCAAGACATACCTTAGCTATGGTAAATAAGGCTGCAATAAACATAGTTGTGCTGGTAGCTTTCGCATGGTTTTGTTTGTGATCATTCAGGTAAATGCCCAAAAGTGGGATTGCTGGGTCATAGGGGAGCTCTATGCAGACTCAGATGTCCCTCAGTAGATGAATGGATCAAGAAAATGTGGTATATATACACAATGGAATTCTATGCCTCCATCAGAAAGAATGACATTGCCTCATTTGTTAGGAAATGGAAAGACTTGGAAAAAATTATAGTAAGTGAAGTAAGCCAGGCCCAAAGAAACATAGGTCCCATGGTTTCCCTTATTTGCAATAACTAGTCTGAGTCAAGCAGAAAAGGTCAGATAAGTTGATGTTAGGGGAATGAACCCCGAGATAAGGACTCAAATGTTTTTTTTGTTTCTTGTTATTGTTTTTAACATATTTATAAGGTATTTCTTTGTTGCTTTGTATGTCCCTACCCCATGGTATAACCCCTGCTTTCACTGTGTTTGATGTTGGTATAATTTGTGGAGGGGAAGGGAAAAACAAATTGTTTAAATAGGGATACAGGTGGACCCATTGCAACAATGAAATGTACAAGACATAATGTTGAAAAACGAACTTTACAACTTTGACAGGGTCGGGGGGGGGTGGCCTGGGAGGGCAGGGATGGGAAGGGGAAACAAAGGAGGAGGCAACAATGCTTGATAAGAAATGTACTCTTTACCTTGCTCATGTAATTGTAACCTCTCTGTATGGTATTTTCACAATTAAAAAAATACAAAAAAATTAACCAGGACATCATGAAGGAGGGACAAACAATGGGAAGAAAATATATGTAAATATAGTTGACTTTCTTCCTCTTCTGAAGATTACTGTATCATGTTTGATGTTTGAAACAAAATTTGTAACACTGCATTATGTGGCTATCAAAGTAGAAAAATAAAACAATTTTAATTAATTATCTTTGTGCTAGTACTGGGGCTTGAACTCAGGGCCTTACCTTATTGCTTGGTCTTTTGCATTCATACCTGATACTCTCACTTGCACTGCATCTCCAGTTTGAGGTTTTTTTTTTTTTTAAATGGTTAATTGGGGATAAGAATCTCTTGGAGCCAGGCGCCGGTGGCTCATGCCCGTAATCCTAGCTACTCAGGAGGCTGAGATCTGTGGATCATGGTTCAAAGCCAGCCTGGGCAGGAAACTCATGAGACTCTTATCTCCAATAAACCACGAGAAAACTGGAAGTGGTGCTGTGGCTCAAGCTGTAGAGTGCTCACCTTGAGCTGAAAAGCACAGGGACAGTGCCCAACGCCAGAGTTCAAGCCCCATGACCAACCAAAAAAAAAAAAGTAAAAAGAAAATGAGGAGCGGGGCTGTGGCTCAAAGTGATAGAGCACTAGCTTTGAGTAAAATCGCTCAGTGACAGTGCCTAGGCCCTGAATTCAAGCCCCACAACCTCCAAAAAATTTGTTTTCCAAGGATGGTATGGAATCATGATTCTGAGAGCTCAGCCTCTTGAGTAGCTAAGACCATAGGCATGAGCCACTGATGTCTGGCTTGAAACAGTTATTTCATTGATGGGAGAGGGCTGGTGTCCCCATGAAGAGGAGACATGACAGACCTCTGTGGTGATGGAATGTTCCTGTAACTCACAGAGATGTCTCTAAGAAGACTTCTGTATGATAAAGCTACTTAGAACCATATGCAAATTGTACCTCTGTCAAGTTCCTGATTTTGGCATTGTACTTCAATGGGTACCTATAAGATGAACATATAAATGTACCCATTGGAGGAAACTGGGTAAAGAAACATGAGACCACTCTGTGCTATCTTCCAAATCTATTATTTAGATAATAATTCTAGGGTGTCATCTCAAAATAAAAAAAACTGAGAAAGGATTGTGACTGGAAAAACAGATTTTCGCGCATTCATGCAATAGAATGCCACTGACCATAGCGTGGGTGGATTTCAAGTGTACTGCACCAAGAGAACGGAGGTGTGTTCAAAATGGTGTGCCGTACAAGTCCACGTGAGGAAAGCTCTGGAAAAAGGAAAGCAAAGGGAAACAACAGTGAGTTTCTGGAGGCAGGAATGGGTACTGAGGGAAATTTGGGGTGGATTAAGTATGTAACGCTTCTCAAAAAAGTTCGTGTGAGCATTTACTAAGTACATGAGGTCATGTTTCATTGCCAAATCTTCATAAATGCATATGAATGCTTTGATCATATTTACTCCCTCTGTACCTGCCATTTCTTCTTCTTACTCTCCCTCCTCTTCCCCAATAGTCATTCTTCTGCAAGTATATGTCCTTATTTAATTTGATATTATTACCATATAATTGATGTTATTGATATTTAGTAGCTGTACAAAGGAGTGTCAATTCAATATATCAGTTTCTGAGCATAATGAATCTTACTCAGTCTTTATAGTTGTAGTTGCATGACTGTACATATGTTTCAAAACATGAACCTCTCCTCAATGTCTATACCTGAGAAAGGACATGAGACACTTAATGAGAGTGGGGTATGTGGGAATGATGGAAGGGGTGATTCTGATTAACATCAACCCCTTTCTACAAGTACTTGAAGATATCAATGACAACATACAACTCTAACCACATTACACCTCATGTATTCAACTTAGTAAAACTGAAAACAAAGCATTGTGATCCATTTCATTACCTCAACTATAACCAGATGTATATGTTGTTATTTTTATTTTTCACAATGAAAAATTAGTGCAGCCATAAATAAATACCTGTGAGCAAGTAACACTGCTTCTTCAGGGTCTCTGGGCTATATCTGTGACTAGATGCCCCAAAACTGTGTTTTGAGGAAGGATAGGGAAGAGTAGGGAGATAAATGTTATGAACGTGTTTCCAGCCTGGAAGACACTATCAGTCCCCACACTGTACTTCCTTGAATGCAGTTTATAATGCTACTGAGGGCGTGAAAGTGCTCTCCTTCTTCCTTCCCTAGACTTCTGTGGACAGCAGGATCTTGGTAACAAATGTCAGTTGGCTCCACTTGGTAAAGATACACTTCCTGCTAATGGAAGGGTTTGTGTTGATTGGAGACTGTGTAATTACGGTATATGGGATTAGTGGAGCAGAACTGAGCTCACACTAGTTACAGTTCAGTAAGCATCCCCTTAAACATCTACACACATGTATGGCAAGCTCTAAATACTGTTCACTTCTAACGAGAGTGTGGTTCTGGTAATTAGAGTCAATTTTACTCACTTGCACATCAGTGACATCCCTAGACAGGAGGATTAGAAAGGTGACTCCTCACTTCTTGGGTAGACCGCTTCCTTTTAATTTATTTTTTAATTTTTATTTATTGATCAATTTATTTTAAATCATTTACCCTCTTCCTTTCTGTTATTTTCACATTGCTGTCTCATTCTATTCAAATTAGGTGAATTCTTATTGTGTCATAAATAAAGATTTGATTTTCCACCAGCTGTTCAAAATGCGCATTTGAGGATCCAGTGTTTTCATCCACTCGTTTTTAAAGCTGCATTGGTTAGCTTTCCCTATTTGCTGTTCTTAGGCATATGCAATGATTCCTCTCAAGAGGATATATCTTTCTCTAATATTTTACTACAAAATACATCTGCTGAAGGCATGACATTTTGAAGTACTCTGTCTTTGCACTGCACTGGTGAACTGTATTTTAAAGCCTCTGTTGGCTTTTGCAGTTGAATGAGAATAATTTCTGGAGATAATCATTGCCCTAAAAGAATAATCCTTGGAATAATCCTGTACCTTGACTCTGATGTCCTAATGTATAGGACTTTTTTTCTCACCTAATTTACTTGTTTGATTTTCAAGTTGCTCTCTGAGGGAGCTTCTAACACACATCTTGCAAGATTAGGATATGATGACAAAGCTGCCACACCAGAGCTACTGCTAAAAGCTGTCATCTACATAAGGTAGGACCTAGGTGTGGAGAGCTGGACAGGTGAGTTTTACCTGTGCTCAAGAACCATGGCTGCTGTTCTGGCCTTGCGACCTTGGAACTTGACCTCCCTCCCTCCTTCTCTTGCTGCTGCCAATGGTTTACTGCATACATCATCATAGCCAGTGTGCTCTAGGATGTAGGGTACTTTGATAAACAAAAACCAGATTCTTACCTTGGTGATGTTTGCCTTCTACTAAGTGGAGACACAGACAGAGCATACATCATAAACACCACCAATTAGAAAGTGATAGTGTATGTGAGAGGAGAGCATTACAGAATAAATACGCATATGAGGTAGTGTAATAGGCAGCTGGTGTGTCAGAGGTTGTGATGATGGTAATTTAAGGCACAGTTATGACAGGAGTGATGTTAGAACAGAGTATGAATGCAAAGCACATTCTGGACACAGAGAGCAGGCCATGCAGAGACCAAAGGTGGAGCATGACTTGTTCCCAAGTTGTGGCTGAGAGGAAAGCAGGCACCTGTCTGAAAAATATTTGTCATCTTTCTTCTCCTGTGCCTGTCATCAGGAAGCAGGGAGGCCATTGTTGGAGTAAAATCCAGGCTATCCTCTTAATCCATTTTTATTTATTATTTTTAATAAATAAAAGCCCGCTGCTTTATAAGAAAACCGTCATTGAACTTGTGTGGCGTAGGTTCTTCTGGCTAGATCCTTGTGCACAAACACCAATTTTGTTTCTAGCAAGACTTGGGCGAATTCTGAAACTGTTCAATCAACCCTGTAAATATGAATTAAACATTTACAGTTGTATTAAGTATTCGAAAGATAGGAACCAAAACAGTCTATCAAGTAATTGTACATATTTGTGCATTTACAAAATGCATATTCATGAGAGCTATGTAAATACATATTTAGTCATTTCCTCTCCCATGTGAAGAGCTGTCGCTGAAGTGCACATGGCAACGTCCTTGCATTTAATTATGAGAACGCTACCATAGCCCGTTCTGAAACTGCCCTTGGGGAGGATCCTTGTCTTTGTGGCCCTTATCCCGAAGCCAGTGTTGTTAGAACTGGGGAGAAGAAATTCTAGAACATTCTTATCCTGACGCAAGTCCTAGGAGAAAGAAATGGCAATTATTTTTCAGACAGGTGTCCTCCTCCAGTCTTCTCCCCCACAGAAGTGGCGGTCACCCCATTTTCTAGCAAGAGTTACAAAAGGGAAGAAGAGCACCAGTGGTGCGTAACTGGATTCTCCTTGGCTCTGATATTCCAGATACAGCAACAGCCCTTCCTCTCCAATCAAAAACCACACATTGGAATGCTAGAGAGTGAGAATAGTGATATTTTTGGTTTAATATTTAATTCATTCTAATGTATTCAAAAACATGTCCAACTTCATATGGTCTCTATTAATAGCGTCATGACTGGCAACCACTCACAACTTCTCCTGCCAAATCTGTGGGTCCTTCTGCCACATGTAAGGTCTCTGGATGAAGGGATAAGGAGAGAAAACACATTCTAATTTGGCTTTTGTGTGAAGATCTTATGAGAACATCTTTTCTGACAATCAGTGTTTTCTCAGAGATCTTTCTTTCCCTCAGTTCTGTCTCTGAGAGCATGTGGCAACCCAGATCCTGGGGACCTGAATGTGCGGGGCATAGACAGTTCATCTCAGATACAAGGTTCCCTCCTGCTCTCCATTATTTCTACAGCATTATGCAGAGGTGGATGAGTTAGCTGCCCTGTTATTTGGGTAAACCATGAGAACTCAGGATGACTTTGCAGGCCAACTGGACATGGGCCATTGTCACTTAGAGTCTCTCTTTTGGTGACTAAGAAATTTTCACCTTGGGGTAAGTTAGCAAGAAAGAATGACTTCTGAACTTAGTGGGGGATATAGTTACTTAGCTTGAGGCAAACCTTTAAGAGCTCCCTACTGACTCAGTGTGAAAACAAGTCCTTACTGTAATCAACAAGACCCTTTCCAATCTGGCCTGTACTCTCCATCTCTGACTGTTTTCCCTCATTCATTAGCCCCCTTCCCCCCACTCTACGGCTGTCCTTGCTGTACCTTGAAAAACCTGCCTGTCCTTCTCCTTAGGATGCACTGCCCCAAGTCATTTGTAGGGCTTGTTTCCTATTTCCTTCAGGTCTTTACTAAAAAATGCCTTTCTTAGAAAGGTCTTCCAGAGTATTAGCATTCAAGATGTCAACTACCTTCCCAATGTGTCATTTCTCCTGCCTTGATCTCTTCTGAGCACCCATGGCTCTCTAATCCATTTACTTATTTATCTTGTTTACTGTCTAGCTTCCCCTGTCCCCCCCACCCCTGCCCACCATCTATCTACCTTCAACAAGGGCAGAGCATTTGTTTGTTTCATTCATTGCTATATCCTTGGCATCTTGAATAGTGCCAACCACATAGTAGCATTCAATAAATATTTACTGAATGAACCAATGGTTGCATACTTAAAAGCAAGAAGAGTGACCTTCATAACAATGTAGGAGCAAGACATACTCATGTAATGAGGAAGAGTGAGCTGAGTGAGACAGGCAGAAAAAGAGAGAGAGGAGGGAGTGATAGAGACAGAGAGAGACACACACACACACACAGACGCTGACAGCATTTCTTAAAACTCTCAACTGCCTACTTCCAGTCTGTCAGGAAACTGGTTTTTAACTTCTCATCTATGATCAGCCTGTGAGAACTCTCCCATCTAAATCCATCCACAAATCCATCTAAAGTGGATTTGTCTTTACTACTGCCAAATAAGGTATCTCTATACCAGAAGAATAGAGCCAAAGGAGGAGACGGTAGTTGTTTTCTCAGCACACAGAATACCTTGGAGAATGGGATTTCCACTCAGCAAACAGCTCTGTAGGTTCTCATCTCTGATTCCTCCCTCTGTCTGATAAGTAGGTCACAGACAATGGTGTTTCCCAAGTGGCAAAGGGGAATATGCAGAGAAATCCCTGCCCCCCTCCCTCTGCTTTTCAAGCACTGCTGAATGCCTCCTAAGGATTGATTTCATCTGCTTGGAGCTCTGCTAGCATATCCACTCTCATAGAAGGTGATGGCGCCAGGGGCTGCTACATGCTCTGACTACTGACTTGAAACATGCTTTGATGAATTAGTGCAATGTGGCCAGCCATTTACTTTAAATTTTACCCTTGATTCTTCCTCTAGCAAACAATTAAGGAGCAGTCGTGGCTTCCTGCCGGGGAGACCAATGCCTTCTGTCCTCAGTGGAAGCCGCTTGGCATTCTTCCAAATGATGAATGGCATGGGACCAGGAACACCAATTCCCTTCAGCTTCCAAGCGTCCAAATAAATAAACATACAAACACATAAAATAAATGCAAAGCACAGACGAAGACACCCATCTCGCATACCAGTGAGCGCCGTGACGTGGCCAGGGGGCTGGGAAAGACATCCTTGAACTTAGTATTGCAGCAGGCAAGGGACAATGAGAAGCCACATGAAGAACTGGGCTCAGTGACAAGACACATGTCCTTCTCGCCGGGTGAGTGGCCTGGTCCAACCTCAAAAGCTCCTGAGTAAGAGGAAAATGTCTCTTTAACAGTATTAAGGGACAATTTATTATGTGTACCCTTCCAGGAAAGCACAATGTCAGTGCAGGACCATTGCATTTGCATTATTTCCAGACAACAGCAGAGCAGAAAGGGACACTGATTTATTTCTGAGCAAGCACAGGTGAATTTAATGTCTGTTGGGACTCAGCCAGGGAAGACTTAACCCATCCCGAGGCTCTCTCCAATGTACAGTAGATGTGGGCTTTTGAAACAGTCTATCAGCTTCTTTGCTTAAATCCAGCTTCCCTGAGCTGTGCTTCTCAGTCGCTTGGTCATTAAAACATTTGTAGGGGAGCAGGGATGGGGAATGGAAATAAAAAGTCTGCTTAGGATCAGAAAAGCTGCTGTTATGCCGTGGCCCAGCTAATTCTTTTCAGTCTTTCAAATAATTTAATCCTTTAAGATTAAATAGTCTCTTTGGTAAAAAGGAGTCTAATAAAACTACTCTAAAGGGCACTGGTGAGGATGGAGTAAGGAGCTATAGCATAAAGGAATTTGTGAATTGTATGCGCTTTGTTTTGGGATGAAATCCATTTTGGATTCCTAGGGAAGAAACAAAAGTCTGGGAGTTGTCTTCAGGAATGATTACTTGGCTGGCTTCACTAGGGGAGAAATGGTTTTCAGAAGAATCACCCAGAAGGAAGCAATCGCTGTCTCTCTTTGAACCTTGGCAATACAGAATTGTTAAATGCTAAAGGTCATGGTAGTGTATCTTGGGCATATCTCTTTCAAGCCTCTTCTTTGATAGATGGAGAAACTAAGGTTTAGGGAAGCAAAGCAGACTGTATCTTAGGGAATGAGGTGAATCTTAATAACCATTGTTCTACCCCTTATGATATACTTCAGAATGTCCTGCATATAGCAAGTGTACAATAAAGGATGGTGAGAATGACAGGACTCAACCACTGTCACACACAATGAGTATTGCTGTTGAACATGGAAGGTTAAGAGCCTTTTTTGATCCGTGTCTCATGCACCTCTTATTTAAATAGCAAGCCTTCTAAGGAATGTGTTCATGAGTCCCTGGTTTACTGGTCAAAATAAACATGGCCCAAATAAAGCTAGCCACATCATTACAAATCCTGTTGTTTCAATATCTTTTAGTAATTGCTTACAGTTATGAAAAGGATATCCTTCTTATTAACCATCAAAACAGTTTTGAGTTATACAGTGGGGTATGCTTACCAAGTGTTTTCTTTTTTTTTTTTTTTTGGGTCCGGTCGTGGGGCCTGAACTCTGGGTGGGCCTGGGCGCTGTCCCTCAGCTCTTCAGCTCAACCTTGAGCCACAGCGCCACTTCCGGCTTTTTTCTTTTTGCTTATGTGGTGCTGAGGAATCGAACCCAGGGCCTCAGGCATGCAAGACAAGCGCTCTACCACTGAGCCAACTTCCCAGCCCACCAAGAGTTTTCTAATGGGACCTTATTTGATTGTCTTGGGGATGTGGAAAATAGGTTCCATTGTTTCCATTCCCAGAGTTTGAAATGGAAGCTTTGACAGTTGGAGTGATCTGTCCAGAAATGTACTTTTAGGGCTGGAACTTGAACCCAGATTTAAAAAGTTAAGCATATTCCATTAAGATTACCTTGTGATGTGCCAAATAGACATCATTTCGGTCTATTTCTTTAATCTTTCTCTTCCTTGCTTCCTCATGAATCCTTACCAAGCATCTTTCTAGGTATCAGGCTGGGTAGCAAAGCAGGTGAAGAATGCATTAAAGCAGTCTACATTTTCATAGAGCTGGTGGCCTGTTGAAGAGGGGTTATAGGTTCAGAGGTCATTCCAATGCATGAGGTCTTTGTTAAGCCCTAACCCTGACTGAGCACAGCTGGTGAGGGTTAATGGATAAGCCCCTAACTGCCTGGAAGATGGACTAGACAGAATGAGAGATAATCGTGTCCTGGCCCTGCTGCTGCTGAGTTCTGGAAGAACAAATCATTGGAATTTCAGCCACTTCTTTTAAGGTATCTGTACTCCCAAAGCCCCTGCCTTTGCTTTAGATGTGATGAATGAGAGATAACTGTGACACATCCAAATGGAATCTGCAAATCGCTGAGCCTTTAAAACTTACTTTTGTAACCACCAATAAAACAAGTCTCAACAGTTGGTCCTAAGTTCAGGGAATTCATTCAACCTAGAGCCCTGGAGGAGAGAAGCTCCACCCTAAAACTTTTCTTCCTTTCAGAGAGATATCACCTGAAACTGAAACTCATTTCCCGCGCCCCCCCCTTTGTCTTTTGATTTGGAGTCAATTATTCTGTAATCCCTCTCAGTCCCTTCCTTAGTCTGCCTTCTCTTTGTCTCAGCAACAGAATTGGCTGTGTCTGCCAAGTGAATGATTCCACCCCACAGTGGTGAAGTCTGGAAATGATGCCTCATAGGCTGTCAATAAACAGTTGTTCAATGAATAAATGAATGGATGAATGAACAATAGTTGAATCACTGGCCAGCTGCCCATTTGTGACCAAGGTCCCCATCTTCCTAAATTGTGTATAGCATTATAACACTATATACTTTTTTGTTGTAGTATATGAAGCATGTGTCATTCATACTGGTACCTAGAAGTGAAGTGTTTCATTGCCAATCTCAAAGAGTTGTGGGTGGGAATTTGGAGCTGCAGGTTGGTACTGCTGAAGGCAGAGGAGGATGAGCAGGATGACTTTTGCTAGCTGTGGGGAGTACTGGAGTTAAATAGGCTGAGGGAAAGAGTAAAGAGGTGTGCCTTGCTTCACCTAGTAATGCTAAAGAGGGTGCTGTATGAACATTTCGGGAGGAAATAAAGAGGGTGAAAAGTAGTGTGTCAGACAAACCCACAGAAAGAAGTAGATACTCAAATGAGACCAGATACCAAGTTGTTGGTTGATTATGTATTGCTCGGTTATTTTGTGCAGTGGATTTAGAAGAGTGTTGCAGGAAGGCTGGTATCCAATGCGAGTGACCGCAGAGGAAGATGTGACAAGCTGTGGGGACCAGAAGAAAGCGGGTGTGGCAAGGCCTCCTGGCATCCAGAGGCATCACAGCGAAGGCGCTGCCTTGCCAACCATCCATTTTTTCTTTTGTGCTTTCTCGCTCGCTTGCTTGCTCACTTACTCAACTTGTATCTTCGAGAACTGGCTTGTGAGGCATTGACTTCTAGGCAAGAACTGTACCACATCAGATAGAGCCATGGAGCTTAGAGTTCAGTGGGGGGACCTGCTGATGCTGATAGTGAGGAATCCTGAGCCAGGCAGAGAAAATGGCATGAAGCACAAGCATGGGATTCCCATAGGAAAGGCTTTGATGGTGGTGTATGGACCAAGTGTCATTTGGGGTTTGAGGCTGTCATGATGTGCCAGATAAGAGAAACAGATGGAGGAAGGTGAGCAGAAAAACGATGTGGCTGAGTTCAGATTTTAGAGTGTGGCCTGTGTACAGGTGATGGGAGGGGGTGGTGGAGTTAGCCTGTCAGAGGAAGAAGGATGCAGAGCAGGATGGATGGGTGGGCAGTGGCTTTAGAGCAAATAATGGAGCAAAAAGAGGAAGGAAGTGAGGGAACTTCCCCCAAAGAAACGATGGAGAGTGGAGGACTTCCTGGAGGAAGCATGGGAGTCGGCAGTTCAGATGATAAGAAGAAAGGTCTCTGGATGGGTTCTCCCCACAGACAGTCAGGGTAAAGGAGAAAGCGCCAGACACTTGTTGCAGGCTGGACAAAGGGCAATGAGCTCCTGAGTGGAGGAAGAGGGAGCCTGGGGCTGAGGAGGAGACACACCTTTACTTCACCATCACTGAGACTATAATTATGGCTGATGGTCTATTTGGTCCAGGTGCCAACCCCAGTCTTCCCCTCGGCAGGTCTCGCCCGACCCTCCCTGCCAGGTATTAGGAATGGGTTTATTGGCGTCAGTTCCATGGTTCTGTAGTGGGGGAAAACTTTATGATATCTGAAGACAACCAGTCCAACCAGGGCTGAATTTGAAATGGAAACAGCTTTGATAGAGAATGCCATCAGACATATGCCATGCATAAAAAGAAAAGGCTGTAGTGATTTATACCAGCCTTTTGTGGCGTCTCTCCTATCCAGTTCATGTCTTCCTGAGCCGGGGGAACTGGCATGATAAGTCAGCACAAAGAATTTTGCTAAGTCTTGACTTGCATTTCCTTCCCTCCAGGTCTCTCCCATGCCCCCTTCTGAAAAACACAGCAGAAATTCTGAATTTTTTTCTGTCAAGGGCTTCCCATTTATTTCCTGCTCAGCACCTTACATATGTCCCTCACGATGCTTCTTCAAGTGCTGTTCCCTTATCAACCTTATTACATGGTACATGGAGACCTTGCAGTATTTCTTTGTCTAGCAGCCCCATCATGCTGTATATGTTCTGTGCAGATGAACAAATGAATGTCTGCTGGATGAAATGTCACTAACAGATCACTTTTGAAATATGTCCTTGCAAAGGATGCTTATGGAGATGAGAGGAAGAAAGAGTTTGAGAATAGGGCACTCTCTTCTGTCCACTCTCTCCTGCCCATCCTGTGGTTTAAAAAGAATTAGTTTCAGATGAAACTGCATGCAATACTCTATAACGGCTCATAAATTCCTGCTGGCCTAACTGCCTAATTATATGCAGAGACTCTGATTCAATGGCTTTGGTGTGGTACTCTGGGCTAAGGATAATTTATATATACATGCAAGTTTCCCCTCTCTGTTTTTGTCTCTCTTCATAGATCAGCTAGAAGTTTAGTTGGGATCATCAGGAGGGAAGGGCATTATTTGGAGATTTGGTTTAGAGAGATGGAAACTCAATCTCTGGTCAGTACCGGCGCTAGTAATTTGAGAACGTTGGGCATGCTATACAAATTCTCTACCTCTGAGCTACCTCTTCAGCCCAATCATTTCAAGCCTTAGGGAGGCCACTGTAAAGTGTCAGCCATCTCTATATCTAGGTTTCTCCAGGGGATATGATTAAATAACATTCATAAACATGATAGATATTGTAGATTCTCAATAGATGTTACTGGAATCTGAATATATGGGATGGTAGAAAGGGCAGAAAGGCTGAAGTAAGGGACCAGTTCATGAGGAAGAGAAAAAAATAAAGGATTTGAAGGCAGTTAGGATACAGCGATTCATTTGCTCATTTTTTACACTTGCCAGGCTGTGTAGAGTCAAGAGAGGCAGTGGCCAGTGGGTCTATTTCCCCAGAGATATGAAGAAATCCTTCCTTGGGGAACAACTGTCAGTCCTACCTCAAAGAGAACAGGATTAATGCCCAGAGAAGCCAAGAGCAGAGAAACCCATGCATCACACCGTGAGAAGTTCTGCTGGGGGGGACCAGTGGGAAGCTACTTCTGTGGATGATGCCAAAGGGCATATCCCAGGTACGGACTAGGGAGGAAGGAGGGACGGCTGGCAAATCTGGGCCCTGGTTTCAGAAAAATCCCTCTCCTGTCTGCATCCTAGCATGGACCTATAAGACCAGCTGCAATTGTGTGCTCTAGCAGGAACAAGTGTTTGGCAGGATTAAGGCAAAAATGAATGTGACTCTACCAGCCAAAAGCACATTTATTCTGGGTGACTACTGTGTAACCATAAAAGGAATCTAGTGCTTATTAATCAGACATAATTGCCCTCTCTCTTTCTTCCCATAGCTCTCTGTGGCTATTTTGATAGATAGAATTACTATTTATCAACAGATAATATCTATTTATCCGTAGGTAGAAGTAATTTGAGTTTCCTTTTTCTATCCTGCTTTCATTTGCTTGCTTTTGTTTCTCTAGCTCTTGGCATGGTATTTACTGGTACCTTGCAGGGCACTGAAGAAACAGCCTTGATGGAAATGACTACAGAGCAGATACTTTTAAACTGAATTTATGGCTCCTGATGGCATAGCTTCAGTCTGTTAGGAGTTATCCGATGCTTCTGATTTGCATTGGTAGCATTTTTCACCTAAAAAAACTGGTGAAAAGAGCAAGTCCCATTGAATTATAAGCAAATACACAGCCCTGTTAAAATGAATCCCAGTATGCTGGAGGTCAAGATGACATTTATACATGTGTTCCTTGGGCTGAGATGCCAAATCATGCAAGAATGAGCTATATGAAGTTAGGTATTGTGATTTTTTTTATTTTTTCTTGGGTCCGGTCATGGGGCCTGAACTCTGGGCCTGGGTGCTGTCCCTCAGCTTTTCAGCTCAAGGCTAGCGCTCTACCACTTGAGCCACAGCTCCTCTTCCGGCTTTTTTCTTTTTGCTTATGTGGTGCTGAGGAATCGAACCCAGGGCCTCAGGCATGCAAGGCAAGCACTCTACCACTGAGCTACCTTCCTAGCCCCAGGTATTATGATTTTGCTACAACTTGAATCTCTTGCATGAAGCACAATGCCTACCACCTAGAGAATGCTCAATGGAAAGTTGCATTTTTTGTCAGTTGTGGGACTTGATATCTCCAGGCCTGGGCAATCAGTGTTCCTGAGCTCTTTTTCTCAAGGCTGGCTCTCTACCATTTTGAGCCACAGTCCCACTTCTGGTTTTATGGTGGTTAATTGGAGCTAAGAGTCTCATGGACTTACCTGCCCAGGGTGGCCTTGAACCTTGATCCTCAGATCTCAGTCTCCTGAGTAGCTGGGATTACAGGCATAAGCCATCAGTTTCTGGCCTGAATTCTTCTTTATATTCTCCTCTTCTCTCCCCAAATAGAGGGTAAGGGTAACTTCCTGCAGGATTTGTCTTTATTATCACTGGGTCTCTTGTGCCAGGAAAACATTAAAAGTTTTTGTTATATTTTTATGTTATATGTTATATACCCACTGGGCTTAAGACAGTCCATTGCAAATACCAGATACCCCTCTCCGGACTTGAACTCAGGGCCTGGGCACTGCCTCTGAGCTTTTTCCTCAAGGCTAGTGCTCTACCACTTTGAGTCATAACTCCACTTCCAGGTTTCAGGTGCTTTATTGGATATGTGTCTCATAGCCTTTCCTGCCCTGGCTGGCTTTGAACTGTGATCCTCAGATCCATCCTGAGTAGCTAGGATTAAAAGCATGAGCCAGCTCTTTTTTTAAAAAAAAATAAATTATTCCATCTTTGGGGTCAAAGAGACCTATGATTAACTCTTACTATGTGCTGCCTTGAGCTCAGTTTCCCTATCTATAACATAAGGATGACAATTCTGGTGCCAAATTTAATGACTCATTTTATTGAATATCCTGACAAACAGTAAATCTTAAACAAATGTTAATCCTATATTTCCCATAGTTTGGTCTTATTTCAGGGTATTTGTATATTTGACTCATGATTGGTACTTTAATGGACTTAGTTTTGTTGGTAGTAGTGGTAAGCTTTGACTCTGGTTTAGCAGAATGAAGTTCTTGATTGGCTTCAGTCTTAGTAAACTTTTTACTGCCCTTGAAACTTAATTTTCCTATCAGAAAAATGGGTACAGTACTTACAGCAGGTCCCCATGGTCTTCTAAGGAAAATGAGATAATGTCTGGGAGGAGTCTTGAGATACCTTCATCTTCAGAGATGAAAGATGCTGTATAAATACAAAAACCAGATCTGCACACTGTTATTGTTTAGTGGCTCATCAGACTCTCTTGGTGTAGAAAGCTGACTCCAGAAAGAGAATCATCAGCTCTGTCTCCATCCTAAAAAGCTCTTGAAATGAGTTGAAGCCATCTTTGAGTGCTATCATTTTGCTTCTGCCATTCTTCCCACTCCTCCTTAGCTTCATTTGTTTATCTTGTGGTTGAAGGTAATTCTTTGAGGGAAAGTGGGAGGGAAACTAAAGCAGTTCTAGAGGAAACAACACTCTCAAGGTCAGTAGATCTGAGTTTAAGTCCTATCTCTGATTCTCACTGGCATTGGGAAAGTCACTAACCTTCTCTTGAGTCTGAGCTGCAAGCAGCAATGATGGACTGACTGGGTTACCACAAAGCTCCTAACCAGCTTTACAAAAGTAGATAAGATACTCAGAAAAGCAAGCAGTTGTGGAATTAACCCTAAACATGAACAGATGAACAAAACAGGAAAGAATGTCTTCAGTGGAAGGAAAGGCATTGATACAGATTGGACAAAGAGAGTATAGAAGAAAAGGAACATAACCAATCAGAGGAAGTGGGATCTTGAAATTTAACAGATCTGGTATAAATCAGGTCCACATATAAGCCTTCTCTCTTCTGAGAACCAATGAGGCATATTAAAAGGAGCAATCTCATGGCTTTGGGAGCAGGTAGAACTGGGTTGAATTCCTGGCTTCACCATTTAGCAGTGATAGATTTGAAATATTTATTCCACTTTCAGACTCTCATTTTAAATTTTGCTGATCAAATACTCATCTTCTGGGACTGTTATGTGGATTAAGTGTTTGAAGAATCTTTGTTATTCATGGATTCCATTTTGTGAATGCATCTACTTGCTTAAATGTATTTGTAACCCCAGATTTATATTCATGGTGATGTGTGGCCATTCTTAGACATAAAGGTGAAAAATAATTGAGTCAGTTAACATGCACATACAAAGTAAACCTCTGTCTTCTCGTTTAGTTGTATGTTTTTTTATCTTCCTATGGTGTCACATTTCCACATTTTATGTTGTGATTTTTCTGTCTAAAACGTTTCTTCATGTAGCCGTCTAGTATTCCTAAGTCTAAGAAGGCTTTGTTGTGCCTTATAGAGAATCTGCACATATTATACAAGCTTCTTTTTTATTTATTTATTTTTTTTGCCAGTCCTGGGGCTTGGGTACTGTCCCTGGGCTTCACTTACTCAAGGGTACCACTCTACACTTGAGCCATAGCACCAATTCCAGCTTTGTCTGTTCATGTGGTACTGAGGAATCAAACCTAGGGCTTCATGCATTTGAGGCAAGCACTCTACTACTAAGCCACATTCCCATTAAACCATTACTGGTCAAAAGTTCTGTTCAGAAATGAACAGTATGTATTAAATAAGGTATCTTTAAATAGAAACACACATAGCTTACACATAAATTGGTTGATAAAATGTTTTGAGCCAAATTTTGTTTTGTAGATTAGAAAATTAGGATCTAGGTAAGTGAAATTAGTACACACAAAATACTCATTTATTCGCTTGATCACTTGAGCTTGATGTTAGGCCAAGACAAGAAATCTGATCTCATATGTCAAGCTCTTAGCAATCTACTATTTTCAAACCTTGCAGTTGCTGCTGGGGATGATGGGGAGCTGATATTACATGTCCATCTTTTGAATAAAAGGCTGTGTATTGATTCATTTATACAGAGAGTAGGAAAGAGACCTTGGAGGTCAGGTTAGAAGGGACTACAGATGATCCATCATAGAGCTAAAGGACAATTAGATTTGATTCCAAACACAGATTACCAACATATTGCTGTGGGACCCTTGGTAAATCACCCATCCTCCTGGAACTCACATTCCTCATTTATAAATATTGCCCACCTTAAGGAGTTACCACAGAGATTGGAAATCATGTAAGGGAACGACTTTGCACATATCAGGTATAAGATATATGGTCATTATTTTTGTGAATGTGATTGTAAGCTTAGAGACAATTATTTGAGCAATTGAATTTTTGCTGTAGCCTAAGTCTACCTAGACCCATAGCTTTGCTTTGGATTTTCCTAGTTTTTCAAGGGCAGTGAGAATTCTAACCTCAGAATTCTTTCTTCCTGGAAGAAATAAACTGGTGAGCAAGAAAACCTGGCAGGTTCGCTTTCTCCCAAAGTGACAAGGACGAGGTGAGAGTGGCATATCTTCCATAGATGATCTCTCCCTGTTTCCTGTGGTAGGAGTGAGTCTCAGCAAGTAGGGCCTGGTAAGCCACTTAATGTAACCTTCAAGATAGCTCAAAGGCAGTCTGGCTTTAAAATCTTTATGAAGGCGGTGCTTTCCTGATCATTCTTTCATTCCCTTCCTCTCCCTTTTAATAGGATGTGAAAGGAGCAATGCGCCTTACAACTCTTATTTCTTATGCTTGCAAAATAGAGATATAAGCACACAGGTTGCATTTATAGTTGGGTGAGAAGTCTGGCTGGTGGAAGACACCGAATAGTTTTTATAGGGAAAAGAACAAGGTTGCTATGTTTTCTGTGGATGAAGTAATTGAATGTGATTTTTTTAACCCAGTACATACAAGGGTGTTTAACTGTACTAACAAGTAAATAATTTCTGGGTGCTTTATAACCCCCAGATTAAATAGTTGGTGTGAGCTGTCAATGAAAAACTAAATAGATGCAAACCTCTTTCAGACCCCACATTCACCATGAGCATTTTTTTGTTCATTATTATCAGGCAGTAAATATCAGAAATGTTTCAGTGGGTTCCGGGATAGAGGATCAGATTCACTAAAGAATATTAGAAAATGTCCCTGATTTCTGAGAGACAGAAAAGACTTGAAGGATCAGTGTACAAGAATCATATTCAGAAGACTCCATCTCTACCATGAGCTGTTTGATGATGATGATGATGATGATGATGATGATGATGATGATGATGGTGTGTGTGTGTGTGTGTGCCCGCGCACACACACATGTGCAGGCTTGTGTGTGTAAGAGAGAGAACTGGCTTGAGTGTGAAATCATTTATGCTAAAAGGTTCTTGGGGAACTTTGACTAAACTAAACAATGAGGGGCTACAGAGAATAGAACTGGGATCGAGGGGTTCTTATATGTCCATTTGGACATAAAGAAGAATTTGTTTGGTTCACAACTTAGCAATGTTTGTTGGGAGAATGAAAAAAGAAAAGAAACAACCCAAGGCAATTTTTTTTACAACCGTCTGTTTTTCACAAATTTTACCATTTTATTAGACCAGACTTTTGTTTCCCAAAGAAGCCTAGATGTCAAGTCTCCTAGATCCTGTACACTCAGCTGTCAGAAGTTGTGTAAAACAAGCACACCCTTCAGTTTCCTTGAAGAGAAAGCATAGCCTGTAACCTGATGCATCTTTTGGTTGAATTTGGGCAACTTAGGTAATAGAGATGAGAGACACTCCTAGTACAGTCAAGGCTCTGACGTTTCCGTTTACTATTTGTTTACAGGCTGAGTCAAATTTCCTGGGGGAACTTTGTGTGTTTTGTATTATTGATCATATGATTATTGGACCAAACACCAAGGATTCAGCCATGAACAAGTAAGGTCAAACCCCTATCCTTGTAGACCTTATATTAAATATTATATAGGGATAACACACAAGTAAATATATAAATAGAATAAGTTTCAGAGATCTTGGGAAAGGAGCACCCAAGTGAATCTGTTATCCAAATGAAACCAATAGGGTCACCTAGTCTTAATCTTTCAGCCTGCAAAACTGAGCTAAATAAATACCTTTTCATTGGAAAGCACATGGCCTCAGGCATTTTGCTATAGCAACTGAAAACTACGAATACAACTGGCTACAGAAGTCCTCTCTGAGGAGGCCTGAGATCAATAACTACAAAGATGCAGCCCTCAATTTAAGCTGCTTTCTCTCTACCGAATTGAGTAGAGTGAAGATGTGTGTGTGTGTGTGTGTGTGTGTGTGTGTGTGTGTGTGTGTGTGTGTATTTAGGGTAAGAAGATCACCAGGAACTAGCTGGTATGTTCTTGAGCTACACTCAGAAGGACAATGCATGGCGGTGTACATATTTTTCTCTAAAGAGCCCTTATAAATTAATTACAATTGATTGAGCTTGATCTGTGGTTCTTAACATTTTAAGCCAGATTCCTTAGTTATTTTGAAGTTAGGTGAGGAAGTTCTCTCCATAAAAATACATCTTAAAGACAAAATTTTAGTGTAATTTCAGGGTGATCACGAGCCTCTCGAATCCTTTCTATAAAAGTGTTTCCATTATTCTATCATTATGAAATTGTAGTTTTAATTAGAGTTCCATTAGCTATCTATTAAGAACTTAATGTACCTCAGTTACTTAAAATGCTAGCTCCTTGACATTTATTATTCCAATCAAACTTTACAATGAGGGCGAAGAGTGAAGCTCAGTGATAGAACATGTTCTTAGCCATTTGCAATGCACTGGGTTCGGTTTCAAGTACTAATGAAGTACTAACTAGCCTCTGTGAGGAAGACTCCATGTTCAGCACCATTGTATAGAAGAGGAAATGGAAGCAGAGAGTGGGACATTTCCTCCAGTCCAACTGGAGTTGATGTTTTCCTGATTTCTCTCTTTCTCTAGGTGATTTGGTAAACTAGTAGAATATATCTTACCTGAAGATCTAGTCTCCCTAAAGACTTGGACAGCTTTCAATGTACTACTTGAGGAGATTCTGATGGCGAATCTCTCGGATAATGGGGTTTCTTCTACTATTGTATTTATCTCAGTATTTATCATGGTTATTGGTGGGGTCACTCATGTTGACTGGCAGGGCATAGCTGGCTCTCAAGTCACATGTGTTACTAAGGGCGACTAAGGCAGTGAAGAATGAGCATGTGGACACTGTCCCACTCAGTGGTCATTTGATTCTTTTAGGCTATAGATCGTGTTTGCAGCTAGGAGTAATGCCTTCAAATTTTAATTGGAAATACAGAATATCTCACAGAGGTTAAGCACTCTAGCATGTGGAAGTATTCTAAAGTGAGAAGCAGAAAAGTAATTCTGTAAAGAGCCAGGAATACCTATTTAAGGTTTTGAGGTCCGAAAGGCAACAATGAAGATTTTATGTAAAAACGTCTATAACTATTTTCCATGTATTCATTTAACAAGTTAAAAACATTTTAACTTAAGAACTATACAGAATCAGATAGGATATGTTTAGCTCACGAGTGCCAAACCCCAAGTTCTTCATATGTAAAATGAAGATAACCATGGCACTTACCTGACAGTTTATGAAAAAAATTCAGATGAGCTCATCATAAGACTACATCACAGTTGGCCTTATCATTGTTTGTTGATTGCTTGCTTGCAGGTTTATCACAAGACACACAGATGTTTTGGAATCCTTGCTTGTATGTTTATTTGTACAAGGATTGTTAGAACTAGTATGTACTGATGATACCTGATGACATTTGAAAAGTGTCCAAACTCAGAAAATGATGCACTTTCTTAACTATGTCAAAAGGTCTGTGCACAAGAATAAAAATATATGGAGGGGCAAGTGAAGAACTAGGTGGGGAATTTCTTCTACCCTTGAATGTTCTCTTTAGTAAGTTCCTTTCTCAAGACCCTCCAGTGCTTTGAGAACTTCAGTTACTGTGAGAGTTCCCAAGTGATCAGGATTAATGACTGCCATATTACCCAGGGAGAACTAGAGGAACAAAAACATTAAGAAACTTTATTATGGTTTCAAAGCCAGGACGTATCTGAAAGGAGATTCAAATCCAAGGGCCCTAAGTCTATGGATTTCCCAGAGCCTCACACTTCTTCTCTGGGAACAAAGTATGACCCAGGAAAGCAGTCCTTTCTGGATGTTTAATCTCTCGTTTCCAGCCATAGACATTTAATCAAACTAGAGTTGAGTCAAATTCTTCTGCAGCTTCACATTAAACAGAGGGTCTTGGGGCTTCTCACCAAAGGGGAGAACAGAGGAACAAGAAGAACAATTAGAGCAGCCTAAGAAGAGGTAAAATTGTAGCTAAAATCAAGCACAACTGGACAATGGCAACAAATGGCTGAGTCCACTGTCTCCTTATAGCTGGGCCTAGATACTATGAAAATCTAACTGCTTAGCAAGCACCATTCTTAAATGATGAGCTCTCTGTCTATATAGCAGCTATATACAATTTTGCTCATAGGTCTTCTGACATATGTAAAACAGATTGTCATAACTATCTATTGCTAATCAGTATTCCATTTATATGACCTTTAAGAACAAGTCTTCTCCAAAGCTATGTATAGCAAATGTGCTCTTGTGAACAAGACCAAGGCCATGGTGAGGAAGCTCTTGTGGCTCATCCTCCATCTATCCTACTTTCTATACACACCAGGCCTTTTATTCTGTGTCCTCTTTGCCTGCCTCTCTATCAGATATTCTTCTAGCTTCTATTGCAGGAAGCAAAAACAGAATGCTTGTTGGAAGTTTTTCATACCTTAATCTACATGGAAACTTTTAGATTCTTCATCTATGCCAAATCTTCTTCAGCTTCGTTAGATGAGGACCTTCTATTCCACTCTTCTAAGCTTCTTTTTAATAGCCAGATGCAGTTATTCTGTCCTATTTAGTATGCTGTCCTTAAGAGAAGAAACCTCATTCAGCAAGAAATAATTTTACCTAATTTTTTTTACTACCTTTCCTTTTAGAGCGTTTCTCTATGCATTCTTCAGATCCTGTCACATAGAAATATGAGAACTCACAGCTGGCAAGAATGAGTTTCTTACTGGAAGGCAATGGAGAGAAAGAGAGGACAGGTTAATAAAAGGTAGAGAGAACAAGTAAAGACAGAATTCACGTATGAAGATGTAAGAATATAAAAATGCTGTTTAGTTCATCTATCTTCTCTGACTGAATCTCATTTGCCAAGATATTAGAAATATTTTCCTTGTATCTTTGAGAATATGGTTTTATTTTATGCTGTATAAGTACACTGTAATGTTCTCCCTCCTCTTTGGCTGAACATATAGATGAAAATAAATTTTATGTTAATATTACTGTAGTGTGAAAAATGTCCTTGACTGTATTTTATATACCGTTAATAGGATTTATTATTGACTGGTTGTGGGAAGATTTTGCTTTATTGACATATTTTGATATTCTTTGCCTTTTGCAGGGTATATTGGTGACACTTTGGTGTTATACCGGCATATGTCCCCATTTATAAATTGTATTCAAGAATAAAATAAATATAAATTCTTCACATCTTTCTCTTGGTGGTGCCCTTAAAACAGAGATAACATTTAACCCTCTGTTTACAGTAGAAATGTAGACTAAATAAGCTGAATCTTCAAACTGAAGAAAGTTGGAAAGAAGCTTTACAAAAATACTTAAGATTTTACAACTGGACAATCTACACAGGATCTAGCTCTTTCTTCCTAATTTTTAAACCCACATGAATTTCAGGAAAGATTAATCTGTTTTCAAGTCATGGGCCCTTAAAAATATACGTACAGTTTTGTAAGAGTTTGATAAGCTTTACATTTTGTAAGCCACTCTTCACCTGGAAGGGGAGTTGTTTTGGAACTGATAGAAAAGAATATGGGTTTCTTGTTAGCCTCAAATTCAGCTGAACTCGGCAGGAAACTCAAGGAGAGAAATTATGAAGTTATGAGGTGATGTTTGAGAGAAATAAACATGAGGTTCTTAATAGAGGGATAGGCTGAATCACAAGAGTAAATGCTAGCTCATTGTCCAAGGCCTTTTAGAAAAATCATGTTGTAGACTATTTTCACTCCCACCTCTTTTTTCTTCACACTGGCTTATTCATTCACTTGTTTGACAAGCTTATTGAAAGAGTACTGTGAGCCACATTCTGGCTTTAGGAACTGTGATTTAGCTATGAAGGTATCAGAGAAGGCTCCTCTTCTCAGGGAACTTTTGTTGTGATGGGGAAACCAAGTAAATCAGCAAATAAGAAAACTATTTCCAACTAGTTAAATGTGTAGAAATATAATGAGTAGAGTAATGGACTGGGTATTGGAAGGAATTTGGAGAAGGATACTTTAAGTGGAGAGGTGGAGTGAGGGAAGGTCTGAGTGAAACTAGAATTCCTGGCTAAGGGAAGAAGAGAAGTGTTTGAGGCGGTGATTTAGTAGTCAATTGTTGTGTAACACAGTATTTCATGGATTAAAGCAATAAACGTTTATGATCTCAGTTTCTATGGGTCAGAAATATGGGCATGGCAGATGGATCTCTGGGTCAGGGTCTCTCACACGTAGCAATCAAGGTGTGAGCCAGGGCTATAGACATTTTATGGTTGGACTGGGGCTGGAATAGCTTTTGAGCTCACTTACATGGTTGGGGACAACATTCAGTTTCTTTCAGGCTGTTAGATTGAAAGACCAAGTTCCTTGTTGGGTGACTTAGTTTCTAGCAAGATACAGCTTGTTTCCATACCATGAAAGCTTACTTCATCAGAGTGAGAAGGTGAGAAGGCAAAAGAGACAGAGAGAATGCCAATAAGTTGGAGGCTACCACCATCTGTAATCTAATCTTGAGTGTGATATCCCATAACCCTTTGCCTTATTCTGTTCCTGTCCCCAGCCTATGAACAAGGGCTGGGGATTACACAGGGTGTAGAAGGAGGAGGGGAAAATCATTGGTAGCTATGCCACAATTACTACAGAATGAGGAAGGCTGGCCTAAAAAGGCACACCTAGACATCCAGAGAGGCTTAGGTTAGTGAGTTAGAGTGAGATACAAGAGGTCAAGGGGCAGCAAAGAGGAGGGTCAGATCACAAGGCTTCAGAAGTCATGGGACAATGCGGATAAATCATTGGTTAGGGGAATAAATGTGCCTGGATCAAATGTGAAATAGATCGTTCAGTCTGTCACATGCTTGTGAGTTTTAACAGTGACAGTGGAGAAGTAAGTCAGCTAGAAAATACTGTAGCTGTAGTTACTGGTGGTTTAAACAGAGGTGATGGCTTAGTCATGAAAAGAGGGGGGTGGGGCAGACAGGGATCTGTTTTGTAAGTAGTGTGAACAGAATTTGCTGGTGGCTTAGACGTGGTTGATAAAGGAAAGAAAAACCATGAATTGCTACTGGGATTTGGGTTAGTATTATGGTGGTGGTGGTGGTGATGATGATGATGATGCGCCAGGACGGGGGGTAGGGGTGGGGAATATAATCAGTGTTTTGCACTCTTGCTTGGCTTTTTCACTCATAGATGGTGCTTTACACTTGAGCTATACCTCTATTGATAATTCTTTGGTGGTTAGTTGGAGATAAGAGTCTCTCAGAGTTGTCTTCCTGGGCTGGCTTTGAATTGCAATCCTCAGATCCGTTCTTCATGAGAAGTTGGGCTTATAGGTATGAGCAACTGACGCCTGACTGTTGTAGTTGGTTTTTATTGTAGCTTGTGTTTGTCAAAGGACTTGAAGTGTAAAAGCCACATGAGCACTTAGAATTATATAATTTAACTTCCTTTTCTCTTTTGGGTCCGGTAGTGGGGCCTGAACTCTGGGCCTGGGCGCTGTCCCTCAGCTCTTCAGCTCAAGGCTAGCGCTCTACCACTTGAGCCACAGTGCCACTTCTGGCTTTTTTCTTTTGCTTTTGTGGTGCTGAGGAATCGAACCCAGGGCCTCGAGCATGCAAGGCAAGCACTCTACCACTGAGCCACCTTCCCAGCCCAATTTCCTTTTCATATGAATAGAGATGCTTTAAGACACAAGCTTTTCTAGTCCTCAGCCTCTTCTTTTGCACTTGAGGAGGCTGGGCTAAATATTCTCTGAACATGAAGGAAGGCTCTGGAACAAAGCCATAGCAGAATTTCTTTCCAGTCTGTACCTTTGTCCCTATCCTGGATGGAGGAGGAAAAAAGGAAAAAAGGAAAAAAAGAAAGGCCAGAGTGGAGAGAAAGCAGCATGTATGAAGGTCATGAGGTTCCAGCATGCCAGCCAGCCGGGTCAAAGAGGCTTCGGTGGTAAGTGGGCTCAAAATCACTTATTCCTTTAAGATTTTAGAGTTTATTTTCTAGTTGGAACCTCTCTGGCCATGTGCTTTCTGAGAATGCTTATATGGAGGGTAAAGATCAGTAAAAACGCTCAACCACAGTGACAGATCCAAGACTAGGATAATAAAAACACTCTACTGTTCTGAGCAAACCGACACTCTGTGCCAGACACTGCACACTTGGAGAAAATAGACACTCATTGCTCAATTCATCTGCACTCTGCCAGAGTTGTTCTGTCTTTTCCATGAAAGACAATCTTCTTCCAGTTACTCAGCCCAGAAAACATGTGTCTTATCCTTGGGTCCTTTTTCCCCACCCACATACTTTGCATAAGCAAACATCATTGGCTCTATTTCAAGAGAAACCTCACCTCAACCTCAGTGACTGTTGTTTTGGTCCAATCACCATCTTCTCCTTCTGGATCAGTACAACAGCCTCTACACTTGCCTCCACACATGAAGGCAGTCTAACCCAACACAGTGGCTCAGGTTAGCCTAGTGACAGTAAAGCTAGATTAGGGCAGTCCTGTCAATGGGCATGAGTGGTTGCTGACTACTCCTTCAAGAGAAACAAAACCAAACAAACCACTACCGCAACAAAAAAGAACAAAAGGCCGGGTGCTGGTGGCTCACACCTGTAAATCTTAGCTACTCAGGAGGCTGACCTCTTAATTCAAAGCCAACCCCCCTCAGGAAAGTCTGTGAGACTCTTATCTCCAATAAACTACCAGAAAACCAGAAGTGGCACTGTGGCTCAAGTGGTAGAGTGCTCACCTTGAGCTGAAGACTCAGGGACAGTGCCTAGGCCCAGAGTTCAAGACTCAGGACTCCTCCCTTGCTTGCTTGCTCCAATGCAGCTACATGGCTTCTTTGTGCTTGGAGCATGGGATACCATCCCTATTTTTGCCTCTGTCCTCCTGTCTGGAAGGTTCTGCAAACATCCCTCCTCACCTCTTTTTGAAGTCTTCACTAGCCTTAGCTTCTGATGTGAAGTCTTCTCTGGCCATTCTATTGGAAGAAGCTCCTCCCCCAATGGTTCTGTCTCCTCTCCCTCTTATTCTTCTTACTATCACTTTCAAGTCCAATATGTTGTATTTTATCCCTTTCCTTACAGAAGCATAATCTCATGAAAGCAGTGATTTTTGTTTGCTCATTATTATATTTCCAGAGCTTGGCACATAGAAGATGCTGAATAATGAACAGTACAATAACAAGTAAGCTGGCTTGTGAAGTAAAGCCTTTCTCCTCCAGCTATCAGATGTGAAAACTCAGATGTACAGGAAACATGCTTTTTTTTTTGTCAGTTGTGGGGCTTGAACTCTGGGCCTAAGTGCTGTCCCTCAGCTCTTCAGCTCAAGGCTAGTGCTCTACCACTTTAGCCACAGCACCACTTCCGGTTTTCTGGTGGTTGATTGGAGATAAGAGTCTCACAGACTTCCCTGCTGGGGCTGGCTTTGAACTGTGATCCTCAGATCTCAGCCTCTTGAGTAGCTATGCACCACTGGCGCCAGGAGAAACATCCATTTTGTTTGAGGTCACCAGAATGTCAGAATTAAGATTTGAACTTGAGTGTGTGTGACTCAGGAATAGCTACACAATGTGTCCTGGGCCACCTGGCAGGGTGTCTGGAATGTAAGCACACTGGCTTATTTATTATTTATTTATGTATCATTTTTTTATTATCTTTAAGTACTTGTAACAGGGAGTTTTGATTCAACATGTCAATTTGTGAGTATAAGGCATCTTGATTAGTAACACCTCTTTCGTAATTTCCCAATTCTGCATTTAACCTATCCCTATCTATCCCCTTAAGTTATCTTGTTGCATTTTCATATATGCACATTGAATATTATGATCATATCACCAACTATCTTTCTTTCCACTCATCTTCTCCCCTCTCCTTAATTCACACTCCTTCCCTCAGACAAAGCATGCTCCAGACTCCTGTTATTCATTTGGTTAAATTGTCAATTGTTTAGAGAAGTTACATCATGAAATCTACCCTTCCATGTACCATATTGGAATGTAAACTGTCATCTACTTATTCCTAAGAATAAAGAGTTTATTGCGGGGCACTGGTGGCTCACGCCTGTAATCCTGGCTACTCAGGAGGCTAAGATCTGAGGATCATTGTTCAAAGCCAGTCTGAGTAGGAACATCCGTGAGACTCTTATCTCCAATAAACTACTAGAAAACCGGAAGTGGCGCTGTGGCTTAAGCAGTAGAGTGCTTGCCTTGAGCTGAAGAGCACAGGGACAGCGCCCAGGCCTAGAGTTCAAGTCCGATGACCGACCAAAAAAAAAAATAGAATAAAGTGATTATTCTTACAATATGTAGAATATCAACACAATGAGTTTGCTGGGAGAATCAAATGTGAAGCTATGGGTGAAAGTGTTGTCATTTGTTTCCTCCCATAGCAAATATTATTATTGCTGCTCAGACTGCTATATGGATCATATGGGGACCTTAACTTTGGTATTTTCTAATCAGAAAACAGTCCTAGGCTACACAGAAAGAGGACAAGACAAGCCTGGGTAGAAAAAATAAAGGAATCTAGCTCTTACCAATTCCTAGTTTGTTGAGGGCTGAGGTGACTTAATGCAATTTTATAATCATCCCATATGGAAACTGTGAAACTCACGTGGACCTATGCCTGTAAAGGCTCCAATAGGTCTTTTGTCTCTGTCATTACAGCTTATACTGCCTTGTCTTGGACACATTAGGAAGTAATTTCATGTCTCTTCTCAGATATGTGGACTTTCAGCATCTTAAGGAGCTGCCAGCTCTGCACTTAGGTTAGAATTGCTGAGACCCAGTCTGAAGGACAGGGGTGATACCACTTCTCATGACTTTCTTCTGAGTGAGTCTTATCATTCATAATCATTTCTTCATCAGCTTTTTCTGTGAACATCCCATACCTCCCCTCCCCAGAATATAAGATCATCTTGGAGCAGATTACTTCCTCCCTTAGAGAATTGTTTAAATGCTCTATCTTATGTAATTCTCTATCTACCCTCTCAGCCACAGTAGCCTTCCAACTCAAGCCTAAACAAACACATTTAAAGAAGCCTAAATAAAATGCAAGATAAGAAGGAACTTGCAGGTATAATAAAAATCAATGCCTGGCAAGCAGAGTTGTTTTTTTTTTCTTTCCTGAAAATGGAAATGATATTTTCCTGATCACCAGAAGAGATGAAAAACTCCAGGTAATGAGTGAAGCAGAAAGCCAGTAATGGGATTTGGGTCATTGACATTCAGGCTGGGTCCTGGGAATGAGGATGTTGGCACATAAACTGCCTGGAGCTACCTGCCTGCAGTCCTCACTGAAGGCCAAGGACACACTTGAGAATGCCTGAGTGTGCCCCTAGACAGGGCAGACAGGGGTGGGCTGGAAGGATGGATTCTCTCCCTCTATAGATCCATGAGTGCTGGATCATGCTCAGATTAGCAGGAGAGGATTTCACCTTGTTAGAGAGCATCTTTTTCCTATCTGTCAGAAATGTGGATAGGATGGAGGTCAGCCAGACAGAGGGAAAGTGCCCTCAGCACCCACAACCCACTTGTGGCTTGTGGGATCTCAGTTCCGTTTGCCAGTTTTTAGAGCTCAATACAGCAGTGCATACTGCAGTTAGGTATTTTCATCTTGGCCTTATGAACTTTCCCTTCTTTTTTTATTTTTATTTTTTTATTTTATTTTTGAACTTTCTCTTCTTTCTCCATTTGTATTTCCCCTTCTCCTTTCCTCCACTTTTCTTTCATTTATTCATTTTATTAAAAATCTAGGCTACAATTGTGAAATATTAAATCAGATAACATTGCACAGGAAGAAGCAGATATAGAGAAGTGACTTGCATCTACTATTTTTTCCTTATCTTGAATTTGATAGTGGGTTCATCTAGGAAGGAGATATATTCCAGCAGAAAGACTTGTTTGGACACTCCACAGGATGAGTACATATCTTAATATTAGCTGTTAAGTGATGTGATGAGGATATCTGAAGACTGGTGAAAGCCAAGGATCTTATCTGGCATAGCTTGAGTTAATCAAGAAATGAAAACAGGGTTGTATGTGATGGTGCTTGTCTTTAATGCCAGCTATGAGGAGGTTGCATAAAAAGGAGGATCACAGTCCAGGGCTGTCTCAGGAAACAAAGATGCTAT
Source organism: Dipodomys ordii (assembly GCF_000151885.1). Classification (NCBI taxonomy): domain Eukaryota; kingdom Metazoa; phylum Chordata; class Mammalia; order Rodentia; family Heteromyidae; genus Dipodomys; species Dipodomys ordii. The sequence goes on along the minus strand of NW_012267298.1, from coordinate 2,002,217 downwards.
CTAGAAAATAGCTATGGCAAAAGGACTTGGGTTATTTAGCCCAGGTAGCAGAGAGCCTGATCTGAGTCCAAACTCCAGTACTACCATTAAGAAAGAAGAAAGGAAGAAAGAAAGAAAGAAAGAAAGAAGGAAGGGGGAAGTGAAGGAGGGGGGAGAGAGGGAGGGAAGGAAGGAAGGAAGAATGAGAGAGAGGGGGCAAATAAAAGGAGGGGGAGAGAGAGAGACAAGGAGAGAGACAGACAGAGAGAGAGACAGAGAGAGAGACAGACAGAGAGAGAGACAGAGAGAGAGAGAGAGAGAGAAAGAGAGAGAGAGAACAAAAGAAAACAAAAAAAGACTTGTCCTAAATCTGGTAATACTCCACTATCTCAACTGCTACCACCTTGGAATTTTTCACTAATATTTTGTTCCTTGGGTCATTGCCATAACTGACTTATCTCCCTTTTCCATGCTATTACCATTCTCTTCATCTCTGTGCATGCGTATCTGTTTTGTGTGTGTGTGTGTGTGTGTGTGTGTGTGTGTGTGTTTTGCTTCCCATCTCAATTAAAGCATGAAATTCAGAATAACACTCATTTTATCTTGTCCACTGAAGGAATCCCTACATCTAGTTATACATTGGACACTTTTCAGTGACATGGTAGACTTCTGCCCATTATTGTGGTGCATATGGCAAGGAGAAAACTCCGCAGTCCACCAAATCCACATGCCACAATCCAGAAAACACAGTGGTTATAACTCCAGCTTTGATTTATGTACATGACCTTATCCACTGTGCCATAGGCTCAAGGACACTCAATGAGTCAGAAAGGGCAGCAGTGGAGCCTGAAGTCAATGTGCATAGATGTCTCAGGGCTTAGTAGACTGGGATTTCTAAACCCACAAAAGGGCTTGATTGAGACTTCTTCATGGAGCAGTTCATCTATTAACTAATGACAGCAAGTATTTTTATTTATATTATTATGACCTATGAAGCCTTTCAACATCCAATACCATTTGGGTCACATATGACCTCATCTAGTTAAAAATATCTCACTCAAAGGGATACAGACACAGTAAGAGGAGAATTACTATCTTTTAGAATAATTCTCTAATTGCAATGTGAGAGGCATGTCTAATTACTATGGGATCACAGAGGAGGGGAACCCAACAGATTCTGCAGAAAAGAAAGGATTAGTAGGGGCTCCCTGGAGGAGGTAGCAGCTGGAAGGAGGGTTAGGAAGCTTGGGGGACTACATTGTTCAGTATGGTAGCTATCCATCACAGGTGGCCACTTAAAGTTCAATTAACTACAATTAGTGAAATTTAAAAGTCAGATCCTAAAGACCTCAGTGTAAGACCAGATATCCTGAAAATATTACATGAAGAGGCAGGGGAAACACTAGGGCTTATTGGCAGAGGTCTAAACTTCCTAAGTAAAGACCCAGAATCACAACACATCGAAGAAAGACTGGATGAATGGGATTACATCAAACCAGAGATATTCTGCATGGCAAAGGACATAGATAACAAGATAAATAGAAAGTCCACAGATTGGGAGATGATCTTTACTAGCTATGGATCAGACAAAGGCCTTGTATCTAAAATATACTTAAAGCTCAAAATATTAATCCCACAAAACAAATCCTCAAAGAAACAAGTAAATTAATAAGTGGACTAAAGACTTAAAGAGAGATTTCTCCAAAGAAGAAATAAGAATGGCCAATAGACACATGAAAAGATGTTCAAAATCTCTGGCAATTAAAGAAATACAAAACAAAACAACATTGAGATTCCACCTCACCCCAGTTATACTGGTCAATATCAAGAAAACTAACAGTAACAGATGCTGGTGGGGATGTGGCCAAAAAGGAATGCTGCTGCATTGTTGGTGGGAGTGTAAACTTGTAATACCACTCCGGGAAGCAGTACGGAGGTTCCTCAAAAGATGAAACATAGAGCTCCCCTATGAACCAGCAATCCCACTCCTGGGCATTTATCCAAATGATCACAAACCAGGCTTCCCTGAAGCCAACAGCACAACCATGTTCATTGCAGCATAGATGCCCCTCAGTGGATGAATGGATCAAGAAAATTTGGTATATACATACACAATGGAATTTTATACTTCTATCAGAAAGAATGACATTGCCCCATTTGTTAGGAAATGGAAAGACTTGGAAAAAAATTATATTAAGTGAAGTAAGCCAGATCCAAAGAAACATAGGCTGCATGATTTCCCTCATTTGTAGTAATTAGAATGTGCCTATAAATCTACAAGCAAACCAAATGGATAGTAAAAGACAAAAAATTACACTTGGATATGATTAAACAGTACTCTAAACATTCACACAGTGAGACCACAGGAGGATATTCTGGAGAGGGTCTTAAAAGCTCAATAGCTATGTGCATATGATGATCATACAACATGATGTTTATTGAAGTGAACTCCAAGAAAATGGAAACAGAAGTTTTTTTTTAACCTTTTTGTTTTTGTTGGACATGGGCTCTTTTGCTCAAGGCTAATGCTTAACCAGTTTGAGCCATAGGACCACTTCTGGTCTTTTGGTAGTTAATTGGAGATAGGAGCCTCATGGACTTTTTTGCCTAGTCTGACTTCAGATCTCAGCAACCTGAGTAGTTAGGATTACAGGGGTGAGTCACCAGCATCTGGAAACAAGAGGTTTTTTGTATTGGCATGTTTGTGATTCTCCCTCCCCTTTGATTTATTCCCTTCTGTCGCTGTTTTGGATTTCTGTACAATTTGTCTTGTATGTACATTTATCTGCTTTCAGGTGGGGGAGGGGAGGCACAGAAGAGGTGAGACAAAGGGTGAACCAATTCAGCAGTGATACTTACTAGACACCATGTTGAAAATGAATATACAATTTAGGGGAGGATGGGGGGGTCATTGGTGGTGGGGGGAAACTGGAAGAAAACGAGGGAGAGGGTGACACTGTTAACAAAGCAATGTACTCTTTTCTTGAGTTAAGTAATGATAACCCCTCTGTATATCACTCTTCCAATAAAATTTAAAATACAAAGTTAGATCCTTAGTTATAATATCCACGTTTGTAAGTTAAATAGATACATTCAGATGGTGTCTCTAGTGTGAGACAGCACACAAATGGAACATTTCACACATTTGGCTTCTCCAACTTAGAAATCTCCAACCCACTGTCCAGTTTAGGCAGGTCCCATGCAATAATAGAAAATGTTGGACTGAATATATTGGCGCATGTAACAGAATAGTTCCCACATGTAAGGAGGATGAAGAGCTAGGATTCTGAGGTAGGTCTGCCCCCACATCCTTTTTGGAAGATTTGTTGATGACTCTGGTTTCCTTCTGTGATAGTCTGTATGTGAATGACCGATTCTCATCCATCTAGTTTTCCTCATGGTAGTAAAGTACCTTGCAACAATCCCAGGTCTTCCATTTGTATTCCAAACACTTCGAAGGGAATAGGAACTGTTTTCTCAATCTGTAGATCAACATCACGAGTTCCATCTATGAAGCCTGGCCTACCAATGGCACATTGTCTACTGCCCTGCTGAGGCTTAATTTAATCAATCAATCTCTGAGGCCAGGGGTAGAAGTATTCTGGTTCACTTAAATCAATCAGAAGAGGGGGTGGCCCTTGTGTCAGAAATGGAGTGCAAAACTCAGACTGCTTGTTGAAATGCAGTGAGGAAGATTTTCAAAACATTCTGGGGTAGCTACCATGAGAAATATGACAATCATTCCTCTAATTCTGATTACAATTTTCTGGGCCTCAGTGCTCTTAGACTGTACAGAGAGATGGGTGAAAGTAGCTTTAACTTTGGTTGTTGGCTTGAGTAAATCTCTTTGCAGGGATGAGGCTGGAGTAAGGCACATGGCTTTCTCTGGGTGTATAATTTAAAGAAACATTCATTCTCATCTCAAATGTGAGACAAACACCTTAAACAGAGAGCCTCCTGATACCCAGTGCCTTGTACAACACATTTGCCTTACCTCCATCCCTGTCCTGGCTCCTAGGAAATCCTTACCTTTGAATTCCTCCTAGGAAATCCTTACCTTTGAATTCAAAGGTAAGGATAGAATCCACCTATCCTTACCTTTGAATTCAAAGAAGAATTGCATCTAAAACAGTGATGATTTGCATACTCAAAAATGCACACAGTTTGTTGTAGAATAGGCATTGCTGTTTACAGCCAGCCAATCCATCTCTCCTATGGTTGCCTTGATGAGTTGGATGATATAACAACACAATAGAAAAACATAATGCCCATTACAAATGGCATTACATTATAAACTATAAATAATTGATAGGTCATGATATAGAATAATAACAGAGCTATCTGTCTGAGGCCTTAATGATTTTACTTCATTGAGCCATACTCCAACCTAAAGAAGCAGGTGTAAGGCTGTAATAGTACCATAGTGCTAAGTAGGTAGGAGAAGATGGACTGTGCAGACCTGGTGGTTGGAAGGGGAGGGGGAATTGATTAGGACTATCAGATTTAGCAAAAGAAAGTAAAGGACACACAAATCTGACTTATCCTAACAGCCAGTTCATTTTTCAAGTTTAACTGAATATCATATATTTTCTGTGACAATCCCAATGCATCAGCCTTCTATTGCCACCATAACAAATCACCATACTGGAAGAGACTTGAAATAACCCAAAGTTACTGTCTTTATAGTATTGGAGGTCGGATGTTTGAAATTAGTTTCACAGGAATGCAATCGTGGTTCCCTCAGGAGTGCATTCTTCATGAATCTCTGGGACAGAATGTGTGTGTGTGTGTGTGTGTGTGCAGCTTGTAGCATTCATCTGCACTCCTTGGCTTCTAACTTTCATCCCTATGAACTCTGCTTTCATCCCATGTCTCCTTCTCTGTCTCTGACCTCCCTTGTTATAAGAACCCTGTGATATAAGTGGGATAATCCAGGGTAATTGCACATCTCAAGATCCTTAATTTCATCATACCTGCAAAATCTCTTTGCCATATAATCTGACCTAATCAGTGGTGAGGAGAAGCACGGGCATCTTGGAAAGAAGCATTATTCTGCCTGTGACATTAAGCCTACGTAGGAATGTCTTGGTATACCCATTTTCCATAAACAGCACAGGTTGACACTTAGATCATTGTTTTGCTCTTGGACATCCAATCGCTCAGAACCCATGCTTCTGTCTGATGTGTGAAGTATTAGGGAGAACTTCATTTGCGGTGTGGGGCAGGTCAAGCTCAGAATCCTGACTCTTCATCCTCCTCACAGCATAATTTTCTGTGGGATACAAATACTAATACTGTCATCCTCTCCCTGGTGCCAGTGGAAGGAGGTTGGAATTGGTGAAGCATCACTGGGTTTGACATTGTCTTTCCGGAAGATGTCTAAGGTGCACACTTATGGCAGGTTACTCTCAAGATGTTGACCTAACTCATACCAGAAGACTATGCAAACATGCCTTAACCTCAGAGCAAGACTTTTTGCCCTCTAAAAGACTGGTATTTAAACTGTATATATATATATATATATATATATATATATATAAAATGTATATATATATAATGTATATATTTAAATTGTGGGAACTTCTCTTCTTTTCAGACCCTATGTCTTCTCTCTGGCTCTGATGTCCGGATTGTAATAGTGCCAATAATCACAACTTCATCATACTGACCCCAGATACCTCTCAGGAAGTGGTCATGTTGTTGTCAGTCATTTATATTTTAGTGTGAGTGAAGACTCACATGTTTGACAGGAGAGAAGAGAACAAGGTAAGGTTTGGTGGGTAACGAAGTCCTGATTTGGGGAATGAAGGATGCCACATTCTAACTCTTGACAAATTTTCCTGACACCAAATCTGTTTTTCTTCCCTAAGCCTCAATGTAGAGAATCAGAAAGACTGTGATGACCACTGATGATTACTACAGACAGACAGAGAGGACAGGCATTCTGATCAGAAATCGGCATGGAAAGATCTTGAGATCCAGTAATGTAAGCTATGTTCCTGGAACTTCCATAGCTCAGAAAGGCTGGAACCCAAACAAACTTCACTTATTTTCTGTTAATAAACTAGGTTTGTTAATTATTCTGGGCATTCAGCTATTGTTTTTACCAATAGCTCCTTGCTTCTCATGGACTTGTGGAAATATCTAGGGTTGATTACCTCTGAGCCCAAGAATCATCTTGCTTTTTGCAGCAAGGCCCGTATTTGCACACAGCCCCTTCCTATTCCCACATTTGCTGAAGTCAAGGTAAAAGATGTTGCGTTTCCTGGTTAGTCTGGGTACTTTAGTTATTTAAAATTTATTACCTGTGAGTTTTTGGCATGGAATCAATTAAGAAGTCTCTTAAAGATAATATTATACTTGCTATAGCATGGTTTCAGAGCCGTCCTTGGGTGTTAAATAGCCACATAGGTCTTGACAATATATATATTTTAATGTATCCCTTTTAAAAGCAAGGCCACTGCCAGAGAATTGAGCCTCTGGTGGTTAAGTATTGGTTGTGGTTTTCCCCAGAATGAAACTCTGGGCATGTGGAAGGTGGGGTGAGGCAGGGAGTGGGAACTGGGAGGGAATGTGAGTACTTATGTCAGCTAAGGTGTCAAATTTTACATGTCTGAGTTTTGTTTCCACCAGACCTTAGACTCTGAAATCACCATTCTGTTCTATGTGCTTACTGGAAGGGCTGGCTCAGACTCAAAGCAAGCTCTCTGAAATAGAGACATGAGAATGAGGAGGGGGATGGTGCTAGGGCCCTTGTAGATGGAGCCAGTGAAAGAGCAATGATTTGAAAACGCCATTTTCAAAACTGTGAAACGCCCCCTTTCTTGGAGCTCGGGACTTAGGAGATGAGGATCAGTGTTTGGCCAATGGCCAGGTCATCTCAGCATCTCTCTGGGGTTTGCTTTCTCTGTAACAGGTCGGACTCTGTCACCTCTCAGACTATAAGAATGCAGGATGGTCCCTTCAGCAGATAACTATCCCCAGTTTGAGATCACCCGATTAGATGTTCCAAACTGCCACCTCTGTTACATTCATTCCCGTGGATTACAATCTTGATTTAGTCTCTCTTAGGGAAACGAGAATTTATTCCTATCCGCGAGCAGCTGGACGTGAGCCACAGCCCAGTATTACTTACAGTGCTCTCCAGAAACATTTTCAATTTCTGATTGAAGAAGAGCAGAGGGTGTGTGCACACAGACCTATAACTAGCTGAGCACTTCTCTGGGTTTCTACAATTTTAAAAATTAACTCCAACAACTGTAGGTGTTATCCCCTTCCTCTTTATCTTTCTAGGTTTCTTTGAGCCCATCTTCTAACATGAACAGGACTTTGTAGCACAAAGAGCAGGGAATGTAATACAGCACAAGTCTACCCTTCCAGAAGTGTTTCGCCAGGAGAGATAAGACTGTATAATGGGTTTCCTTCATAGTTGGGGTGTGGTTGTCATGGAAGGCAATATTGCACAGGATTTCTGAGTTCTAGAGGCTGCCTGAGTTCATAATTCAACGCTGCCACTTGCTAGCTGTATGACCTGGAGCAAGATGCCAGGGCTCAATTTTCTCATCTACGAAATGGGTACACATGGAGTCCTAAATCTCAAAGGTATCCATAAATATGGAACAACAACTACTTGCATGCACTTACTTTATCTACAGTAAACAGTAGTTAGTATCTATGAAGTCCTTATCAATATTAAGCCAAGGCCCAAGGGAGTCCTTAATATGTCAATTTACTTTAGTTTTTATCCTTCCTTCCCCCCCCCCACCAAGACTAGCTCTGAACTTTTACTAGTCTTATTGTATCTTATGGTACAGAGAATAATAATTCGAAGGCCCAGAGAAGTTAAGTAGCTTCACAACCTGATAAAGCCAGGGAACAGAAGCTTCAGGATGTGAATCCCAGCAATCTGACTGCTAAACCTGTGTACTTTACCCCCATCTCTGATCAGTGGCAGTTATTAAACCACATATACTTACTAGCTTCTGTGAACTTCACAGTGCCCATTGAGAGCAGTTACTATAGGCCTCACATTTTGCTGATGGAAACAATGAAGGCCAGAGAGTTTAAGCCACTAGGTTCAAGTCTCAGAGCAAATGGCAGCAGCCAGGATTTCCATACCAATTCTATGGACAACCTATGAAACAAGGCAGGGGGGCCCTAAATATTTGAAGTCCCTGCTCCCTAGGATTGAGCTATATGCACCTAAGGGCTGAGGAACAGCCATGTTCCTTCTTGGTGTTACAGATGAAGGCAGCTCCTGGACTAGTCTATTTTCTGATATTACCCCGACACAGAAATTCACGAATCTGGGGCCCCCTCCACATCTAGGGAATCGGAACCTCAGGGATGAAGCTTAGAAATCAGTGTCTGAAAAGCTTCTTGGATGTGTTTGTTGTGCAGCCAATTTGGAAACCAAAGCAGCACAGCGGAATTCAGGTGGGTGAGTGACATTTGCAGGTGAGGAGATGAGTGAGCCGAGTCTCTGATTTCCATTGCTGACTCCTTCCTTTGAGGCCTGTGGAGAACAGGTAACATATCTAGCTTCACCAAGCTTTTGGTTTGCCATTGGTAGCGTGAAGAGCATGGGGCACAGGGTCACTGGGAGGAAGATCATGGTAACACGTAGCAGCCTAATGACAGAGCCTGAGCCCAAGTGTGTTTTCTCTCCTTCCCACATCTTCATGGAAGCACTTTCTCCTGTTGTAAACAATGCAGCAAGGAGAACTATGTTCTGAACAGTTCCAGCTCTCCCAGAATATACTTTTCAATGGAATCTTTGCTATTCTGTTGTCATATCTAGAAATCTAATGATGTCTAAATGTCTCTTCTCTATTTTGTATGCAGAATTGGGGCTTGAACTCAGGCCTGGACTCTATCCCTGAGCTTTTTTTTAACTTAAGGCTGATATTCTACCACTTGAGCCACACAAATTCACTACTGTCTTTTTGGTGGTTCATTGGAGGTAAGAGTCCTACAGATTTTCCTGCCAAGGTTGGCTTCAAACTGTGATCCTCAGATCTTAGCCTCCTATGTAGCTACGGTTATAGGTATGAACCAATGACCTCTGACCTGTCATGTTTCTTTATGATACTAATTATAAAGAATTCTTATTAGTCTCTGAAACTAGCTATCTGAAACGTGTCTATTGAAAGTGTCCATGTAAAGGTTGTTTCTAGAATATGCAGTTCTTTAATTTTTTTCTACATGGGTCAGAAGTCAACATATTGATTTTCCTCCCAAATGTACCACATGAAAAGGGAAACCTAAACTACCCCCATTTGGCTCCTTCCAATACAGAAAAGAGCCCACGTGTGTGTTCAACTTGGTTTACTTGGCATCCTTTTTTTTTCAGCTTAAAGAGGCAAATCTGGTAAGTTTTGCATGGCAGCAAATCAGTTCCATCTTGGGAAAACTCTAGACCCTGAAAAATTCATGGAAAATGTCAGAGGTTTACCCAGGTTGAAGAAATAATTCTATTAGTTACAAATGGCAATTTATACGGCCATGATTCCTCTCACAGAAATGGAACGTTTTTTTATAAGAAGCACCATTATTTTCTGGTTCCTGCAAAAATGACTTCTCACAGCAATAAAATAAAGTAAAATGGTTTCCAATCATGACTTGGCTCTCCCGTGTCTTGGCTGAAGGGAAGGAAACTCAGCAACTCAGACCATGCCAGCCCAAACATTTCATTCTATTTCGTTATTCCCCACTGGATATTAATGAGCAGACTTCCTGATATATCTCAACTTCATGGTTATGGCGGTTAGTCTGAGTCGAGCTGACCCTTGGGCAGAGAAAAGTGATTTCCTATCAATGCATTTCTTTCTTAGATGATGTCGAGATCATTGATTCATAGCCGCCTGTCCCTAGTGATTTCATATCCACGAAGTGTGAGATGTCTTATTGGGGATACAAAAGTATCAAAAGACATCATCTCTGACTCCAAAGAGTTTGCAGTTTTGCTGGAACATGGTATAGAAGAAAACAATTGGAACCATAAAATAATGAGGCCATAAGCTGTTCATCCATGCAGCCACTTGGGGAGCCCAGAATGGGATTCTTGTAGAATGGAGGAAATGAGAAGAAGTCATGGCTATCTCACATGGAGAAGCTTCCTGTTGGAACAGCCCCAATGGACTAGTAGACAGGAAGGAGAGAGAATGACATGCAATGCTAGGATTTACACAGAGCAGAGGTTTAAGAGTGGTTCTAAGCAGGAGGTCACTCCTTTCTCCATCCCAAAGACAGATGGGTAGGTAATGTGCCTTCAAAATAAAGGGTGATACAAATGTGACTATGGCAGACGGTTCTTAACTGATGGCCAGGTCCTTAAAACCATCTTCTTCTACTGTAGCAGAGTATAATCTTCCCCCGGAAACATGAGGAGCCATTCTCCCAAATTACATATGGGCAAATGCTCTGTAATTTCCCACTGACAAATAAATACTTAATTATTTATTTAATAGCTGCCTACCCTTCCAGTATGCTTCAGTACGTGAAAAATGTTTATTGTGGAACCTGATTCCTGGTAAGACTAAGCACTGTCTAGCTGCTAGGTACCTTAGTTTCATAGATGCAGAATCTGGTTCTATTCATTACTGCTTTCCCACCACTTAGCAGCATCCCTTTCACTTGAGATAATCTGGATTATACAGTAATTGCATTGATTAACTCTTGAACTAGTCACCTCAAACTACTTCTCCCAGGGTTTCCCTCAAATCAGCACGTGATAATCCCATTCTAGGAGACTGTTGGGTCAAAGTCCTCAGTGGTGGCCTTGATTCTCTCTCCCCCTTCCCTCTCCCTCTTTCTATCTTTCCCTCTCTCCCTTTCTTCTTTCACACAAACACATCTACTCCAGCAACTGAATCCAGTTTTGCTTTCAAAAATTTATGCCTACTACACTCTCACAGCTCTAGTTTGAGTGGTCACCATTTTCTAGTTGAACTGTCATGGTAGCCTCCTAATTCATACCTTGGCTACTGCACTTGGCCATCTAGCTCCTGCAAAAGAATAAACCAGCACACAACAACCCATGCCATCACTGTCTCCAGTGACTTCCCATTTTCCTCAGTCTGGTTCACAAATCCAAGTGAGTTGCCCTAAGCTAACATTGGCCTTCTAACATAGTCTCTATTGTTTTTTAGCCCCTTGGTTTCTCATTGCTCTCAGTAGACCAAGGAGCTGCCCTCTGTTCTGTTCTTTCTGGCAAGATCTTCCTCAAACACCCATGCTTCCTTCTCTCCTTCCCTTCAAATTTCCTTTCAGATGCTGTTTTTTCACACTTCCTCTGGTTATTCTGTCAAAACTGGCTCTTTGGTCTCTCTATTGCCTCTTCTTCCCTTCTTATACTTTTTTTTCTTTATAACTCTTACTGGAATCTGTCAGTGTATGTGTTTCTTTCTTTCTTTTTTAGTTATTGCCTGTTTTGCACTCTAGAACATAAACACTGTCAAATTGGTTTGGTAGACACCAAACCAATCTATCTATCTATCTATCTATCTATCTATCTATCTATCTATCTATCTATCTATCTATCTATCTATCTAATCTATCTATCTATCTATATCTAAACACCTAGACTAAGCCTGGGTTTCTATCAGTCAGGATAAAATTTTTAATGTATATATGATAGTGTGAGTGCACATATACACACATGCATACACACCCTTTTGTCAATGGCTTATGAAAACCACTTAATCTGTGCCAGGTACTACTGTAGGTGTAAGCCTTCTACCTGCGCATTTTAAAATCATAGCAATCTAATACAGTAGACAATATATTATTACTTCATTGACACAGAGGACTCTTGAACAACTTGAACAGTATCCCAAAGGTGGAGTGGAGAGCTGAGAGTCTAACTCAGTTGGAATGAGTCCAGAGATGTTGAATTTCATTGCTCTGAAGGGACTTGTCCAGACCAACTGGTGTGCCCTTGGCCAGACACTGTTGCCTAGAGCTGTCCAGAGGGAGGTTCCAGAGAGAGAGAGAGAGAGAGAGAGAGAGAGAGAGAGAGAGAGAATGTTGAACTGACATGCTTGTACATTAGTCAGAGAGAGTTTGCATAGAGTAGTATTTACCATCAACAAGTCAAAACGGCTTACCCTGGGTGACTAAACTGAACACCTACATTTACATTTTCTCTTTAGGAGGAAAATGGAAGCAGAAAGACCCAGAGGAAAGGAATGAAGAGTTCTTCTGACTTGTAGCCAGAATCCTGTCAGGGCATTTCTGACTTGTCCCTAGTAGTAGTTCTTATTCATACCAGGGAGTATGAGTCTTCCAGTATAGACTCTTAGAATATTCCTATGCACGGAGTGAGAAGAAGAGGGAAAAGAATCATCAATGAGTGGACTCAGAGATGAGTCTGAGAAATTTGTTTTTAAATCCTAGCTGTCCTAGGAGTCTTCTATGGTTTAAGATTCAACTACACTGAAGTACCACAGTGGGCCTTGATTGTGGTTCTGGGGATAGGGAAATTCTGGTTGCTGACTGCTGGCAGAGCCAGAGATTTGCTTGGGAGTAGAATTCTCAAATTAGTTGTAGAATTCTGAGCAGTAGCAAATAGAAGAATTCCAGTGAATTGTAGCATTCTATTACCATAGGCCACATAGGACCTAGTGAGGGAAGGTGAAGTCTGATGTGTGATACAGGGAAGAGTCCTTAGAATTGGACTGGTTTTTGCTTTCCCCATTCATATTGGATCAAAAAAGTTTTCTCCATTCCAAAGACTAGAGATTTACAAATGCATAGATGTTAACTTTACAAATAGAGCTGTTGAGGATTCTCAGGGAGTATAAGGTTTCCCTTGACCAAATCTACACAGTTTGGATATGACAGACATTTTTGTCTCTGACCCACCACTGAAATCTGTTTCTTTCTGCTTTTCTCTAATTATAAGTGAAGTGGATATGGACAGTCGTTGATAATGATCATACTGCTTACCTACCCCAGCCTAAGTCCAGGAGGGCAGGGGGAGAGGCTTTTCATGTCTCTGGCCACAGGGTCTCACACTTTCAGTGAATAATTACATTATTCTCTATCCTTCACATTCTTTCCTTTGGCCAGCACAATGAGTGTTGTGAAGACAATCAGGAAGCTGAGAATTGGTTGCTTTTGCTCAGTGTTGTGAAATTAAGACACATTGTTTTTAAATCTTAAAATAACATTTGGGTCTTTTTTCTTTCCCACTATGAGTCCTCTAGATTACTCATGCAGAGAAAAGTTACCTTCAGGAGACTTGTTATCCCTCCAAATTCCCAGGTCATTGGAAATGCTTACAAGGCGGAAAAGAAAGGCAAAGTCAACAGGTCAATATTTATTGAGTAGTGAATCCACAGATTTGCATAGCAATGCAAAAAGTCCCACCGTGTCTGTATCCTCATAGGGTGAGCACAAATGCTGTGAAACTCACAAGCCCTAGACTAGAGAAATCTGCACAAGTGCAAATGGGGAGAGAGTCCTCTAGTCTGGTTAGAGCAGGGATGTTGGTTGTGTGGGAGTAGGTTCTCTATGGACTAGATAAGGAGAATAGGGAATATAGCATAATCAAACTGACCCTTGAAAGGGACTATTATGCCACAGAGGGCATATCTTTTCATGTAATTCTGTTTCAGTGTTAGCGACAATCTAAAGCAGAGAATTGTTTGCATAACTTGTGAAAAGAGGCTGAGTGATGTAAAACTGGGCTCTTCAGTGTTGGGATCATGTGCAGAAAGATGCTTGTATTGCATAGTGTGAGTGACCCCAGAGATAAGCTGAGGTAGTAGCAGCTCCTTTTCCCATGTAATGGAATCACAGTGGAATCTAAAACACTATTATTTTGCTGTTGTTGTTGTTGTTGCCTCTTTGGCTCCTACTCACAACATTGAATCTTGCTGTTTAATGATCGCATCCAATACTCAGTACACCAGTGATTGAGAAGGGTCTTATGCTTTGAGTTAGAAAGCAATGGGCTTATAAATAAGATGCAAAACAAAAGAGCAATGGGATTCTACGCCATTCCAGTTAGAATGGCCAACATCAAGAAAATTAACAATAACAAATGCTGACCTGGATGTGGCCAAAAGGGAACTTTGTTAAACTGTTTGTGGGAATATAAGCTTGTTCAACCACTCTGGAAAGCAGTGTGGAGGTTTCTCAAAAGACTAAACATAGAATTTCCCTATGGCCCAGCAATCCCACTCCTGGGCATTTATCCAATAAAGTACAAACAAGGCCACACTCAAGCTACCACCACAATGCAACATGTTCATTGAAGCATCATTTAACATAGCCAAAGTAAAGAATCAGCTTTCAATGGACACATTGGATCAAGAAAATGTGCTATATATACAAAATGGAATTCTACCAATCCATCAGAAAGAATGATATTGTACCATTTATAAGGAAATGGAAAGACTTGGAAAAAATTATATTAAGTGAATTAAACATAGGTTTCATGGATTCTCTTATTTGTGTTAGCTAGAATGCGCCTATAAATGGATAAGTAAATGTATTGGGTAGTAAGCAAGAGGTTACAAATAAATTAGCTAAAGTAGAATAGACTCTATGAAAAGCACAAATAGTGTAATTATTAAAAAAATCTAAAGTCAAAGTTCAACAAAGTAGGTATCAGGAAATGGTACAAGAGGGAAGGGTGAGACCAACAGGAGGAGGATAGAAGAATGAAGGGGAAAAAGGGGAGAATACAGGGAAGAATTCCTTGTATATTCCACAGAATTGAGAACTATAAGGCAAGGGGTGGGTTGAAGAAGGGGGTGGTGAAGATTTTGAGGTAATGACACAGGTAGTGAATGCATGAACTGATTTGTTAAAAGGCACAACAAATTGAATACATAACACAAAATTAAGTAAGGGAAGGGGTAGACTGGGAGGGGTAGGTAAGAATGTTGATCAAGATAAACTGCATTCATAAGTTGATTTGGTGGATGGCAACTTCTTGTAAAAACTTAAAGATAATAAAGATATGCCAAAAAAGAAGAATAAAGAAATCCACGGGCTTGGGTTTGTGTTTTCATATCTACTCCTGAGATAGACAAAATTTCCCTGATGCTTTCCTTTTTCCTCCTGCATACATCTCCATTGGCCACATGGATATCCATGCACCTAAGTTTTGGGCTTTGGAAGCTGAATGGTAGGCCTGACTCAGTCTTCTGTGTTTGGACCTCTATATTTGATCCCCCTTCCAGCTAGGTGTCATTGAGCATAGAGAGGTTGGAAATCCCAAATGGCAGGGCCTGGAAATGAAGGGTATCTGGTACTCTGGACAGCCACTCATCCACCACTTAAAAGCCCCAGTTTGGGCTTAGCTGAGTGAGAGACTAATGTATCTTCATGTTCCCTCATTAAATCGAGAGGTTTGTTTGTCATAAGTGCTGTCATTGCTTTAGCCAGTTCTTTATTTGTGAGACTTCACACCACTTTTATAACCCTTCTGTGATTTAGTTTCAGGATCAATCTGGGGTCTTCCCAATAGGGATCCCTCCCAAAGAATCCAGCCCTGCCTCTCACCAGAGGTACTGAGGAAGGTTCCATGAAGAGACTGTCTCCAGGGATGTGGTTGGAGCTGAGAAAAACCCCATTGAATGGCTGAGTCGTTACTCCTGTAAGCCTGTCTGAGCTTGTGTTCTGTGGCTATAGTTGCTGGGTAATTAAAACGAAAAGGAACTTATGTGGTTTATGATTTTGGAAGCCAGGAGGTCAGAGGACATGATGGTGATGGCACACCGGGAGATTTGTGCAGCTTCAACTGAATGTGGAGGAGAAGGACGAGTGAGCGCCGAGCAAAGACACGGAGCAGAAAGTGTCAACTGCTTTTGTAACAATGCACTCTTGCAGTGATAATAGCATTAATCCATTCATAAGGGCTCCTCCCTAAGACCAAATATCTCCCTGGAAGCACCTCCTACCAACACCAATGCACTGAGAAATAAGCTTCCCACATGCAAATTCTCAGTGCAAAGCACTCATCCCACAGCCCTTTTGTCTCTGCCTCTTAAAAGTCACATTCTTCTTCTTTGCCAAATACATCCCAATGGTCTGAAGGTTTTAACTCATAGCAGTACCAACTCAAAAATCTAACGTCTCATCTAAGTCAGATATGGAGGAGACTCCAACCATGATTCATCCTAGAGCAAATTGCCTCCAGCTGAAAGCTCATGGAATCCAAATTTTCTACTTCCAAAATACAGGGGTTGAACAGGCAATTGAATTGACTTTCACATTAACAAGAGAGAGATAAGCAAGAAGAAAGGAATCACAGCCCACAATGAGCCCAAAACTACATCAAAAACTACGTCCCATATGACATCTGAAAGCTGAAAATGGGAGAGCAAACTCTGTGTCCTGTATTCTGGGCACACTAGCGCAGGGTCGGAATCTCAAATTCGCAGGCAGCCCTGGCATCAGGGCTTTGCTGGGGTCAGCCTATGCTTAGGCTGTATGAGGCTGGTGTCTCCTGATCACAGCTCTTTTAAGTCTGGCATTATGTAGGCAGGTAGCTCTATAGTTCTGGTGTCTTTATGGGGACTTTGTCCCTGAACTACCACTAGGCATTGCCCTGCTAGGGGATTTTTTTATGGTTCTGCTCTTATAGCAGCAGGTTTCTACCTGGTCTCCAGGCTATTTGCTATATCCTTTGAAATCTGGGTGGAGGTAGCTATGCTCTTGTACTCTGTGTACCTACAGATCATGGAGATATCACCAAAGGTCATGACCGGTCCTGAGGTGTAGCCTGAGTTGCTTGGAGGCCCACTTGATGCATGGCTGGGTGGCAGTGGAGCACTGAGTGGGCAGCTAAGGAGCAGATGCAATGTCTAGGCAGTTTCCTGTGGAGGTGTCCCAGGTCCATCCCACAAGGCCATCCTGATCTAAACAAGTATGCCTGTGATTGGAGGGGCCCCTGGAAGGCTCTGAAATGCCTTGGAAGTTCTTGGACCCCATTCTATTTTTTCTGCACCTTTTAAAAATTAGCATAACTTAATATTGCAAAGGAGTTTCCCTGAGCTATTTATATTCATGTGCATAATGTTTTTGATTGAATTCACCCTGTTTGTATTGCCCTTTAACCCCCTTCTACCTCTCCCCTCCTTTTGAAGACTTTCTGATGGGTTTCATTGTGCTATTTTCATACATATGATACAATGTGTTTCTATCATATCCTGCCCCTTCCCTTTCTCCAGTTCCCTTTCCCCTAACCTGCAGGTCCTCCCCAATAGTGGACAGAAGATCTGGAAGAACAAATGATGTAGTTTTGTCTGTCTGTCTATCTGTCTGTCTGTCTGTCTGTCTTTCTCTCTCCCTATCACCTATCACCTATCTCTCTCTCTCTCTCTCTCTATTCATCTATATCTCTCCATACATATATAAATATATGTATATACTTTTGTCTTAAAATTGGGAATCCTTATAATACCTATCTTATAGAGGCTGAACTATATACAACACTTAGTAAGGAAGCCAGGATTTCATAAGCTCTAAATAAATTACAGCATTGTATTTCTCTTTGCATCTGCTGTGGATGGATGCATTATATGTTGTTTTTTTTGGCCAGTCCTAGAGCTTGAAGTCAGAGCTTGGGCACTGTCCCTTGGGCACTTCTTTTGCTCAAGGCTAATGCTCTACCACACTTACCCACAGCATCACTTCTGGCTTTTTCTGTATACATCTTAGGAGGAATTGAACCCAGGGCTTTATGCATGCTAGGCAAACTCTCTACCACTAAGCCACATTCCCAGCCCCTGTTGATTTTTTTTCCTAAAGTTTATTTTCGATTTTTTTGGTGTGTCTGATTGGTTTTAATCTTCTATCCGTGTTGATATGTTCCTTTAACAAAAGAAGATTTTTCCATTGTGAATTTGAGTCTGGCACTTCCTGGAGGCTGGCATCATTTTATCCCTGTCTGAGTTTCATTTCTTCCAATTGCATGCCTGTTCCTGGATTTATAGAATAGAATGATTTGTCCATGAGTTGGAGAAGTGTGCCTTTCCAAACCAGTGATGAGAATTGCCCTCCTGGCAGGGTAGTCTTGGTATAAAGAAGCAAAACCAGCTTCTATGGTGCCTTTGCCTTTTACTTACAGTATGACCTTAGATAGTCCTCCCCTTTCTCTCAGCTTCAGTACATCATCTGTAAGATGGACTCAGCACACCTGTGTTATTTGGCAGATAGGGGGAGAGGATGAAATGTGAATGAATAAAAAAATGCAAAGACTTGGCCTGGCACACAGCAGGCATCCAAGAATTCTTGTAAAGAAATAAAAATGTCTAAGGTGTAATGGGGATCTTGACCTCCTAACTATCAAGGAGCTAAAACTGGAGCAGATAAGACAATCTAAGTTCAAAAGCATTCAGGGTCCTCCTGGGCTACAAAGTATCCTCTTTATTCTAACTTTCATGTTCTTATTTGAAATGTTCCTAAAGCATCTTTCTAGTGTAAATGGGGACCACAGATGTCTAATCTATTCTTTCAGATTCTTCCAGTGTAAGAAGGGAGATGAAAAAAATTCATATTAAAACATACCTTTTGAGTAGAGCAATGTGAAAAACACACATTGAAACATCCAAATGCCAAGAATAAAAGAGCCTTGATTTCTGGGAATCCTTTGGCTGAGTGCTGTTACCTTTTCCATTTTTCCATGTGTGATGTGTGGCACCCACCTTTCTCTGTGTATTTCTGAAAAAAAACATATTGCTCTCTCATGGGTTGGGGGGACCAAGCAACAACCTTGACTCCTCCTTTGGAGAAGATGGTCAACAGAACGTTCCCCTTATTAACTGAGCACTATCTTGCCATGTACCTCAGGCTTTGCTTAAAGATTAGAAAAACCATTGCAGGATAGTATGGTGGCACATGCCTGTAATCCCAGTATTCAGGAGGTGGAAGCAGGGTAATCACAAGGTCAGGCTGTGCTACATAAGAAACTCTGTCTCAAAAACCAAACAAAAACCATCCAATCAAACAAAAAGAACAAGGAAAGAAGGCAGGCAGGCAGAATGGTAAGGGAAGGGAAACAAAAGGGAGGGGAGTGAGAAAAGGAAAAAAGGGAAAAGGAAATGTAAAGGAAGCTATTAGCACTACTTAAAGGAAGAGTGTTCAATAGTGTGGGCAATTATTGTTGAAAAGATCTGTTTCTTATCAATTTAACCTGTTGCCTTCTTTTTGTGTCTGAGTAAACTGCGTCTCAGGAAGGGACATTAGGACTAAAGGGTGGTTACAGGTTACTTCATTAATCTGTATTGGTTGAATTTCTTTATTCCTATTGTGACTTCCCGACTTTAGTCCCACTATTTTATGCAAGTGCTACTCATGAAGAAATAGCAAAGTCACACCATCACATCACTGATAACAGTCTTCTAACAGAAATCATTTGTAAAGACCTGAGAAACAAGTCTTAGTGTGTGTGTGTGTGTGTGTGTGTGTGTGTGTGTGTTTCTTTTTGTGCTGGTACTGTGGCTTGAACTCAGGGCCTGAGTACTGTGTCCCTTAGATTTATTTCTCAAGGCTAGCACTCTACCACTTGAGCCACAGCTCCACTGCTGGCTTTTTGGTTGTTGATTGGAGATAAATATCACAAAGTTTCCTACCTGGGCTGACTTTGAGCTTTGTTCATCACATCTCAGTCTCCTGAGTAGCCAGGATTATAGGAGTGAGCGACTGGTGCCCGGCTCAAGGACTGTATTTAATTTTTTTATTGTTATTGTAAAGGAATCACAATTACAGATAAAGAGTACATTTCTCTTTCTTTGGACAATGCCATTCCTTCCCTTTTTCTCTTCCAATTTTTCCTTCCCGAACCTACCCGTAATTGTTATTATAGAGGTGATAAACAGAGAGGTTGCAGTTACGTGAATCAGGTTGTGAGTACAGTTCTTTTTTCTTTTTCTTCCTTTCTTTCTCTCTCTTTTTTTTTTGGTCAGTCATGGGGCTTCAACTCTGGGCCTGGGTGCTGTCCCTCAGCAATTCAGCTCAAGGCTAGTGCTCTACCACTTGAGCCACAACGCCACTTCCAGTTTTCTGAGTGGTTTATTGGAGCTAAGAGTCTCATGGACTTTCCTGCCCTGGCTGGCTTTGAACCATGATCCTCAGATCTCAGTCTCCTGAGTAGCTGGGATTACAGGTGTAAGCCACCGGTGCCCGGCTAGTACAATTCTTTTTGAACCATGTCTCCTGGTCCCTCATTCTCTCCCAATTTTTCCCTCCCATCCCTGCTCATAAGATATACAGTTCACTTTCTACATAGTGTCTAGTAAGTACCACTGTTGCATTTCTTCACCCTTTGTCACATCTATTCTGCGTCCCCCTTTTGTCATTCCAAATACAAACAAATAAGACAAAAAGAAAAGAAAACAAAAATAACAACAACAACATCTCTTGTTTGCTTTTCTTGGAGTTCTTTTCATAGAACATTATTTTATATGATCATCCGCACATAGTACGGAGCCTTTGTCAACCACTCTCCACACTCACACGCTGAGGCCAAGGGAGGATTTGCAAAGCACTGTGTGTTTATTCCTCATTGGTATCAAGAGGAGATGAGGGACTTTGGAATCAGGTCAGCATTTGAACACTGAGTGATCATTTAGTGTCTGGAAGCCCTGTTTCTCAACCTTAAAACGAATATAATCACATCAAAGCTACCTCACAGTTTTGTTGGATAGACTGTAGTAATAAAGTCTTTGGTAAAATGACTGGCACGACAGAAGTGTTGAAGCAGTGGGCTGATTTTTGTTTTATCAGAAGTTAGCTCTTTTCCCCCCTTCCATACGTGTCAAGTAGGTGTCTGAGCTGTAACAAGCATCGAATGATCTGAGACTGTCCTTTTGCCAGGGTAAAAGCATCTCCATCTTTATTTTGTACTGCGGGATATAGTGGCTTATAGCAAAGTTTGTCCTTGAGAATTGACGTATTTGTTTTCCAATCTTGCTCAAATTCTCACACATCTGAAGTTCATACATCTTTCCAATAAGACAGACATAGGTTTATTTCTAGATTCTTCTACTTGTTACCCTGCCAGTCTTAATTCTTCACAAGGTAACAGCCTACCCGTTTTTCAAGTTTGTCACGTAGCGTTATCATTAAACTGTAGCTATTTACTCTCATCATAGCTTTTTTCTTTTGTCATACTAAAATATATTTTCCTATCACTTGGAAAACTGTGAATACTGCAGATGGGATCTTATCTATCTGTCTATCTCTCTCTTTCTCTCTAATATGCACACATATTTCCTTTTCCTAAGAAACAGGAAATATACTTGATCCCTTCCTTCGATTTTTTTTTATTTATTTGTTAAAATGTGGTGAGGTCCTTATTATTATTCCTATGTAACAGATCAAAAACTAGAAGGTTAATGGACTGTATTTACATACAGGTGCCTAGAATTTTTTTGGCATGCCCATTTATTCAACGGAATTGGGTAACTATCATTATATGCACCATACAGGAATGTCAACTTTTTAAAAAGCAAAACATTGAGGATATTTCAAGATACTATGGTCTTAGTTAAATCTTTGATTCAGAAGGCACTTCAGTATCTTTCAGTGAAAGTTGTTAACACCATCACTATACAGTATTGAAAAAATATTTGTACCATATGCAAATGATTTCCAGTACCATGCAAAAAAAACTTTAGTTTTCTTCTTCATTACATTTAAAATAAAGCGAGCATTAGTGTGATTTTTACAAATATTGTTTATTTTAATGAGGCTGGTACAGACAGTGTCCATTGAAAACCTATGTCCCAGGCCAAAAAAGTACAAATAAAATAAAAAGGAGCAGTGTTCTGTTGTATACACTTCTTCATGAACAACTTTATTAACTTCTAATGAAAATTAGAACCTTTCTGGGTTCTTCTGGCAAGATTTTCTTTTAATCTTAAAACACTTTCTCTTCAGTGAAGCCATCTTTGGAGTTAAGCATCATCATGTCTGCCAGCTTGATTCCAATTCTGATATATTCCTCTTCTTTTGGTCCAAACCCTCAGACTTTAAAAAGCAGCTTCAAGTTAAGGAAAGGTCATTTTCCCCACAGTTCAGTTCTATGAAAAACTTCATCTACCACTGTAAGTCATAGTCCAGGATCGAAGCAATCACATGCTAGAACTTCAGGGCCAATTGGAAAGTCTTTGTGAATACTCACACTGGTCGATGTTACTTAAAATTGCAGTCCTGAAAAGTGGCCTCTCTGTGCACATTTTTTAAAAGGAGGGGGCAATGTGAAGGGAGCTGAGGTCTGATCACCAGAAGGGAGCTGAGGTTTGATCACCAAAAATCAGCACAATGAAAACAAAGGATTATAATGAGCACTAGAATTCAAATTACCAGATGTTTTAAAGAGATGTGAGTGCCAGTATTCAGTTCCATTTTGAACATCACATTACAAAAGAACTATTTTTAAAAATAAAAAGGATTGAGGCAAAAGAAAAGGAAAATAAAAAGAATACCTAAACTGCTGAATGACCCTCCGTTTGTTCCTAATAAACTTCAATCACCTCTTCTTCCTCCATTCCCAGTTCTTTTGGAGTATGATTATCAGCAATTCTGTGACTTCCAAAAAGAAATCTGAGTGAATTCATTGGAACTCCCTGTCTTTGACAGTATGATTCTGTGAGTTTCTTGAAACGTGTCATCATTTTCACTTTGATGTGAATCTCATTGCTATCCTGCCCATTGACTGAGTTTAGTGTATTCTCCCTCCTTCTTATCCCCCAAGTCCTCAGTTGAAGGTTTTGCCTCCTGATCAGACATGGTGACAGTGGCTTTACCTGGAGGTCTCCACACAGCTGTGGACTCAGGCAGACAGAACCTCCCTCCGGGGTTTACAAATCTGTCTCCTTTCCTTACAGCACAACACCACAGCTGCCCAGGTGCCTAGATTTTAACCAGAGACATTGAGAAAATGCTTTTTTTAAAAAAAACCCTGTTTGAATAGTGGTATTAGGGACTCCCATTGATAGGCTGAATTTTGTAGCCTGCATGGCTGTGGGATTGACTACATGGTACAATTGACTATTCATTGAATCTGTCTCCGTGTTGAATTTATTTCATTGTAACAGAACTGCAGTTTCCGGGGATATTCCAGTCCAGTTACTGGATTAGATAGTTCGGTCCAGAGAGGTGATAAGGGATTGCATGGGACACTGAGGTAGAAGAGGGGCACAAAGACCCTGTCCCCAGTTAATGACATTCAAACAGGAGCTCACTGGGAGCAAACACTCGAGACTGGCAGCCTGGGCCTTGGATGTTGGTGAGATTCCTGGTGAAACAATGTTGCACAATTATGGAGTAGCTCTGCTTGAAATCACGATCTCAGAGTAGAACACGTTCCTGGGTTCTGCCATATTATTTATCACCATTCTTTTGTTTGTCTTTGTTGTCAATATTAACATAAATTATTTACCATAATGTTCATTTTCCTTCCTAGCCCCCTTTCTCACAATTTAACTGAGAGGAAGGAAGTCTTTCTTACATCCTGACTTCTTGGGAATAAAGAGCTGTTTTTCAGTGGGAGGCAGGTCAACTGGAACTGCCTATTCTCTGTTGGATAAAAGTGACTTTTCTTGCCTTTCACAAATTGCCGCAGTTATCACTGAACTTGCTGTTTCTCTAGAGTTGGTCCTCAATCAGAACAAGAGAAGTAGAATGTAGAGAAGCAGGCAGATAGGGTAAAAGTAAACCAGGGAGACAGTGCCTCAAAACATTGTCAGCTTTAACCTAAAAAAGATTTAAAGCATGCAGGATCTAAGTTACATGGGAGAAAGAGCTGCTTTCTAAGATCCATTCTCTCCCTCTGCTTTAGTACCAGCCTCTGTATGGATAATAGTCTTCCTGGATTCCAAGTTCAGCCGATGAAAATCTGAAAGGATGCCACATGAGAAGGTGACTTAATGAACACTTCATTCGCTAGAATTTTTCCCTCCACCCCATCCTGTTGCCCTTTTTTTCTTCTGGCCTACAATATGGAAGCAATGGTGAGACTCCAGCACTCTGAGTGGACAGGATGGGAGCTGTAAGCTTGGTGGTGAAGCAGAATGAAGGATCTTTGGTCTCAGGTGACTCTGCTACTACATGAAGCTCTCAGGCTTCCTACACCTGGACTCAGCTATAGGAGAAAGATATACATACAATCACTGGAATTTTAGGGTTTCTATTACATGAAGCTGGTACCACTCCTAAAAGATGAAAGGGTAGGGAAGAGTCGGAGATGGTGAGAGAGAAAAGAATCCCCAAAGACGCCAGGCTCTTGGCCTTCAGTAGACTGGGGTGATGGGTGACCCCCACGGGCAAGGCATCCACAGAGATTAGAAGTGGAGAGAGTGAACACGGTTTGGAAATTTGAAGGTGGGAGGAGCTATACAACACGTGCTCTTGCAAGTCCTACAGATAGCTTGGCTATGGACGTAGGTGTTGTGAGGAGACATTAGGGAAGGAGACACAGAGTAGGTCATAACTAGTTGGTGTGTGACATGTAAAGCCAATGAGGTGATTGACTTACTCAGGAAAACCAAGGGGGCGCTGCTGGCGGGGACAGCTGAAGGCAGTGCCCAGCTATGTACGCACATCGCCAGGGTTTCAGCAGTCAATGGGGCATCCTGTGTCTGGTCGTCTGTTAATATGGCAAACAAAAATGCTAAGCTTCCACTCTCCATTTCTAACGAAACTAAAGAACTGAGGGCTGTCAAGCAGTGTGCTAATTAACTTGAAGTAACTAGCATTGCCCAGTCAGTCGCTCCAATTTCGGCCATATCAAAGCTCTGGGTTATCTGAAAGAGGTGTCATAATCACAGGAGTAAAAGTAACTTCCGAAGAGTTGTGAACTCCTGACATAGGCGGATGGATTTCAAGAAATCATTAAGTAGTGGACAGCTGTAGGTCTCCCGCTGGACACTAACTCATTTTCCTGACTGCAAGACCTGCTGTCCGATCTGCTGAGCTTGCTAGCCACACCTCGCCCACTGAGTTCCAGACAATCCACTGTGGACTTGTTGAGTTTTTGTGTTTTATTTCCTTCTCTTTCTCTCCTCGAAGCAATCACCCCGCTATCCCTGCGTGGCACTAACTCAGAAACTGCATCATAATTGCTTGTTAATGTCAAATTGGTGGCTGATGGATCTGCCATCTGCAGAGGCCTGCTTTGACTGGCCACTGCTGGGCGTGCTAGACGTACAACCCTCCTGGTTGAGATCAATACTCTATTACAGAAGCAGTCGGCTACCAGACAGACACCACGGGGCCTCACCTCTTTGCCGTTAGGCACACTGGCTCTGTATAAAGCTCAGGTCACAATTGTGAGAGTTGTGGATGAAGGAGCCACTAATGAACCCACCAGAGCCCCACAGCTCCACTGTGGCTGGTCTGCACACAACAGTGCGGCCTTTCCCTTGCACATTAAGAGGGAGACAGGACATACCATGTGCACCTGACCTTCAGTCTGCTGTCACCTGAAAGTCAGCCTCAAACTTGGAAATCAGAAAAGAGCTAGAAAGCAAACAAAAGAGGATTCACAAACACCATGTGATTTTTCTGTCCACCTGTCTCTCTCTTCATTCCCTCCCCTTCCCCCTCCCCCTCCCCACCTCTCTCTCTCTCCCCCTCAATTTTCCTCCTGGCAGGTAAAGCGGAACAGAGGGCAGAAAAACACCAATTATAATCATGCTATTAACCTGTAACCTATATTTATAGAACACTTACCATATGCCAGGAAGTCTGCTAAATTATTTCGTTCATTTCCTTGTCTAATTCTCACACCAACACTGTAAGTTGGGGCTGGATTTTCCTGATGAGAAAATTCAGGCTCAGAGATGCTTCCTGACATGTCCAACATGGAGGAAGGGGTGGAGCTTGGATCTGAGCTGACACCTGCCACTCCGCAAAGCCTCTGTCCTTTATGCACACTTCTGTCTCCCAAATCATGTGTGTAAAGGCTTTCAGGTCACCCTACTCAGGCAGGGGAAGGCGGTAGGTATGCAATGTTGTCAAGGCCTTGTATGGTGTCCAGCAACCCATTTGCATTCTATTTTCCAAAACTGTAGGTAGAAATTGTATTACATTAACCTCACCAATACCACTTGAAGATGTGCATGGATGCCCAATCACTAGGCAGTCACAGGGAGAGGACAGTCCCACCATCCCAGAAATATTTCCATGTTCCATGCTACTCAGCTTCCACTATAAGCAAATACTGTGGTTTCCACCACCAGAGATTAGCTTTCCTGGCTGAACTTTATGTAAGTTGAATCATATATGTATTCTTCATGTTTAACTTCCTCTCTTTTCTTTTTTTTTGAGATTCATCCAAGTTGTAGCATATATCAGTCATATTGTAATATGCATCACTTTGTTTCATTTTGATGAACAGTATTCTTTGTATGAATATATTACACACATTTTTTTTTGCTGGTCCTAGGTTTTGAACTCAGAGCCTGGGTGCTATCCCTGAGGCTCTTTGTGCTCAAGGCTAGCACTCTACCACTTGAGCTACAGGGCCACTTTTGGCCTTTTCTGAGTAACTTAGTGGAGATAAGAGTCTCACAGAGGCATAGAATTCCATTGTGTATATATACCATATTTTCTTTATCCATTCATCTACTGAGGGGCATCTGGGTTGGTTCCATATCTTAGCTATGGTAAATAATGCTGCAATAAAATAGTCATGCTGGTAGCTTTAGTGTGGTCTTGTTTGTGATCATTTGGGTAAATGCCCAAAAGTGGGATTGCTGGGTCATAGGGGAACTCTATGTGGAGTCTTTTGAGGAACCTCCATACTACTTTCCAAAGTAGTTGAACAAGTTTACACTCCTACCAACAATGCAGTAAGGTTCCCTTCTGTCCACATCCCCTTCAGCATCTGTTGTTATTAGAGTTCTTGATTATAGCCATTCTAACTGGGATGAGGTGGTATCTCAATGTTGTTTTGATTTGCATTTTTTTTATGGCTAGAGAAGTTGAGCATTTCTTCATGTGTCTATTGCTCATCCTTCTTTGCTCTTCAGAGAAGTTTCTCTTTAAGTCTTTAGCCCACTTATTTATTGGGCAGTTGTTTCTTTGAGGATTTGTTTTTTGGGGATTTAATTTTTTAAGTTCCAGGTATATTTTAGATATGAGACTCTTGTCTCTTGTACAGCTAGTGAAACTCTCCTCCCAGTCTGTGGGCTTTCTATTGATCGTGCTAGCTATGTCCTTTGCCATGCAGAAACTCTGCAATTTCATGCAATCCCATTTGTCCAACCTTTCTTTGATTTCTTGTGTTTCTGGGTCTCTATGAAGAAAATTTGGGCCTGTGCCAAGGAGACAAATCGTTTAACTAGGGATACAGGTGGACCCATTGCAACAATGATATGTACAAGTCGTTATATCGAAAATCGAACTTAACAACTTTGGTGGGGGGTGGAGGGAGGACCGGGTGGGGGAGGGAAGGAGGATGGGAAGGGATGGGAAGGGGAAACAATGAGGAGGCAACAATGCTTGATAAGAAATATACTTGTTATCTTGCCCATGTAATTGTAACTCCTCTGTACGGTATTCTTACAATTTAAAAAAAAGTCTCATGGACTTTCCTGCCTTGGCAGGCTTTGAACCGCAATCCGCAGATCTCAGCCTCCTGAGAGTAGCTAGGATTATGGGCATGAGCTAGTTAACAAACTTTTCTATGTTGTCCCATCAATAAACATTTTGATTGTTTCTCCACTAGATTGTAAATTCTCATCTAGCAGAACAAGAATTTACCTAATACTGGGTTTTCTCCAACATAACCTCTAATACATCTCACCTCCTCTTTCTACCCAGTTGCAGAGCATTTTGAATGTGTCTTGAGATAACATAGGCTTGGGCTTCCACTTAGCAGGCCCATCTGAAGCCAGAATACCAAGTATCAGAGGCTAACACTGGTGAGTTTTGGGTAAGTGGCTCCATGGGGAGATCATTTGGTTTCGTTATTTTATTTTTCCTCCCAAGGCAAGCTAGGAGGTGAATTTAGGCCATTGGAATTCATAGCATGAGATCCAGGTAAGAGTTTTCACTGAGCTTCGTGAACTAGGACAAGCAAAGAAGTTCCTGTACTGCCTCATTTGGGACATGAACACAATTTAACCAGGTCTGCCTCCTCCTGCAGACGTGCCATCGAGCAGTATATGTCAATCACAGAGGAGTTTTAACCAGATCCTCAGACCTTCTATTTCAGAAGCTTTTTATGTAGCTTTTGTTGTCTCCCAAAGTACATCAACTAGGATGTTAAGGAATGTAAAGGCCTTCTAGAAAACCTCTGAGCTGAGGATTATCCATTCTCCTCTCTGATGGCTTCCCTGAGTGTCCCGTTTCCCAGGCAAGGAACCTATATGAATGAAATCAATGTATGCACGAGTGAAATCAACACATTTCCCTGTCTTTGGCACCTACTCTGGGTTACAGGAGAACAGTAAACACCCACAGAGTGGCCAGTTTGGAGTCGGGGTGGTAACTCACTAGGTTTTCTTCTGCCGTGTCACCTTGATTGAAACCCTCACCTCCTTTTTTTCCCCTAGTTTTTTTTGGCCATAGATTCTAGTTAAGCATCCTCCTTGCCCTTGTAGTCTTAGGACATAATTCTAGCATTAACTCTTGTCTACTAAAGCATTCCTAAAGGTTTCCTGACATCCTGTCCACACTTTGTAGCTAATATCTTCAATTCAAATTACCTTAACCTGAGTGTCCTTTAGTTGTCTACTGGGAGCCTGTCAAATACATTACACAAGTTTACAGAGCCAGATGCTTCCCAAATATGCTGGATAATGACCCCTTTCCTCTTTATTTTTCTTTATTTTTAAAAAAATATGTGCGATTAGTGGAGAATCTTGGGAGAATGTGTCCCCCTCAGCCATTTATCAGCACTAGAGTTCCTCAACCCAATTATTTTTGTTTTATCTCATTTTAATTTTTTGTTATCTTTAAAAATTGCACAGAGCGGTTTCAATTCAACTTGTCAGTTTCTGTGGACAAGGCACCGTGATCAGTGTCACCCATTTACTTTCACATTCTTGAATGTTATAAAGGTGGCACAGCTATCTCCCTTATATATAAAAAAAGTAAAGTGGGAGATGAATGTGGACTCACCCCAAAGTTGCATTTGCACATGATCAACTTAAGTCAAGGATGGAGTCTTATAAAAAAAGACTCTTGTATGTGCTGGGATTTAAAACTTTGTGTTGTCAGTGTTGTGACCTTTGTGCTTCAGAATTAGGCCGAGTCTTTCTGTGGTGAAATTAGAACAGCCTACTATTCAAGAAGGTCAAGATCTTGTGTGATAAATTGTAGAAATGACTTGATAAGAAATGTACTCATTATCTTGCCCATGTAATTGTAACCCCTCTGTACAGTATTTTCACAATAAAAAATAAATAAAAATGTAAAAAAGTCAAAAAAAGAGAAATGACTTCCAAGAGCTGGTTTGGTCAATCCAATCTTGTTTAATACTAAAAAAAAAATCTTGGTTTGGGGTGGTTTAAATGATAAAATATTATAAAAAGGAAAACTTAACAAACAAATTATTTTTGACAAAGTGTCACAGATGGTGAGCTTATCTTGGTTTCTTAGTGAAAGAGAGATTATAAAATACTTAATTGTGGGAAAATTATATTAAGCAAAGTAAGCCAGAGCCAAAGAAATATAGGCTGCATGTTTTCCCTCATTTGTGGTAACTAAAATGTGTGTATAAATCTACAAGTAAGCACACTGAATGATTAATATTATATAGATATATGCACACACACTGGGACATGATAAAGTATATAGGACTCCACACATTGCATGCCGAGACCAAAGGAGGATATGCAGAGGAGTGTTGACAAAGGCTCAATAGTCATGTGCATATGATCATATAAAATATTATTTTATGAAATGAACTCCAAGAAAAGGAAATGAGGCATTTTCCAGTTGCTGTTGTTGCTGTTTTTGTTTCCACTTGTCTTGTTTGTTAGTTTATTTATATCCAGGAGGGTAAGGGGGGCACAAAAAAGGGGAACAAAGGTGAACAAATGGCACTCACTAGACTATTCCACTATGTGGAGAATGAACTGTTCATTTCATGGGTGAAGACAGGAGGGAAAAACTGGGAGAGAGCAAGGGAAGGGAAGACATGGTTCACAAGGAATTGCACTCATTACTCCTTACCTGTAATGCCTCTGTATATCAACTCTACAATAATAATAAAAAATAAAGTTATAATTTACAAAAGCTAATACCAAAAAGATATTTAACTGAGTTCACCTATACTATCTTAGTGTCTTTTTATTTTCTCCTTTATCTCCTTTTGCAAAACTGATCTCCAACCCACTTGACTTTTGCATTCAAAGTGTATGCTTTTCCCATTCCTTTCTTTTCCTATTACCAGTGGACTCCATTTCCTGCAATTATGATCAAATAGAAGAGCTTTGTATTTAGTCTCTCAGTAATCACATATACCATCACATATACTCCAGAAGTTGCCAATTATCCTAAGCCAAAGTACAGCTATCGCATACAGCTTTCCAAACATTGCCTTCCAGCCTGTATAAGTTCCTATTTCTCCAGAACCTTATAGTGGAAACATTGCCATACAAGAGAGTTGCCAGCATCTTCCAGTCATCAAAACACTGGTTCACCTTTATTCTGTAGCGTTTTATTCTCAGAAAGTGGGCAAAACCCACCCAGCATAAGGAAGTATGCAGTGGTAATGCAGTCCCATAGTTGTGTTCACAGAACTATGCAGGAGGGGAGGCAGACTAGACTTCCCAAGGGCATGAATCAAAGTCTTCTCATTTATTCTTCAATCATAGTTGGTGCTATTCAAGGGTGGACATGCACAGGAGAAAACAGATCCAAACAGGTATTTGACAAGGTGAGGATATTGCCATGTAATATGTCTATTTAGTGGGAAGTATTATTCCCCCATTTCACTGTTAAGAAAATTGCTGTTGAAAGATAATAAATAATGTGTCACGTTGTGGTTACTCAGCTTCTAATCTCCTCCAATAAATGTGCATTTTCACTTCTAGATAGGTGTAAAAGGATAGGAGGCACGTAACTATATCATTGCCCACTACATCAGATTTGTCCCTTGATTTCTCTTCCAGTTGGTGAAGTGCCTATTTTTTTTCCACATCAGTTTTATAGTGTGTGGATTTCTGACCAAACAAAGAAATTTTTAGCTTTATGATGCTGGCTTGCTAGATCAAGAGGGACAAACTACTCAGAAGTTTGTCCTTCAACTTTGTGCACAAGAGTGGATTGTGGAAGGAAGTCCCTGATAGAATTGTCCATGGCTAGCTTGAGTCATCCGGTCAGAACTAACTTTTGGAGTCACCTGAAGTTCATAAAATTCAGATAAGGCTGGTTTAAAGAGATGGGGAAATCGGAGATAACATACTTTTTTCCTCAGCAAAGAAAGGAAAACATTTTCTTTACAACTTCCTGCTCTCACATGGCCTTGTCATTATCTATTAAACACCTTATGTCTTCCAGGCTGGATGCTAGAACACAGAGATAAAAATGACCATTCATGTCTCTAAGGAACTTATTAGTGATCTGGTAAGAAGGACACAGATAAATGATTGCAATACAGTGTGAGTGACGCTGAAATTGGTGGGCAGAAATTGTCTGAGCAACAGAGGGAAAAGGAGTGGAAAGGGAGTGGCATTTCTCCAGTATCTTCTGAGCACCAATGCAGTGCTCCTTGAATTGTAGGTAATCCCGAGTAATGTTGCAGCATGGCTGGGAGGACAATATAATTTTTGGAGAGGTAAACCCTCCAGGTGAGACCCTCAGGTAGGATTAACAGCTCTTATTCAAGATGGAGCTGTCAAGCTGTAAGACTTGGTTCTTTTCACTCAGCCTTGCTGGACAACCTGGGATTGTGCCCGTTCACAAGAAGACTATGAATTGAAGGGTAGGGTAGGATGGACCAGCTTGAAAAAGGTCAAGGATCTGTCATGCAAGCAAATCAAGGCCCTAGGAAGTCAAAGAGGCCTGGAGGAAGTTTGAAAAAGAATCAGCAGTTCTCTGGCCCCAGAGAGAGCAGGAGAGGTGAGATGAATGAAGGAAGCAATACTGATTCTAATATGTATGAAATGGAAGGATATCATGGATGCTGGTAGACCAGAAAGGGAAAGAGCGGAAGTGCTATATTGAGCAGAACATCCCAGAATTGAATTTGTAGACTGTAACTTTAATTCTGAAACCATCATTTAGGTAGCTGTGAACTTGGGAGTTTCATCTGCCTTATTTATGAACTGGCATCATTCTTCAGTACTGCCCCTACACATGGGTTTAAACCACATTCCATGACTGGAAGTCTTGAGAACATGGAGGAAGTGGGCAGCTTTAGTTTTGGCATGCCAGTGGCAATAAGGGGCATTCTTCCCTCAGCTGGGACTCTGTGAGAGAGGTGTGAATTGGCTTCTTCTTTTCCTCCTCCTCCTCCTCCTCCTTCTTTCTCCTTCCTTCTTTCTCCTTCCTTCTTCTTCTTCTTCTTCTTCTTGAACTTGGCCTGTCCTCTACCAAATCTGCCATGCCTCCAGTCTGGTTTTGTGCTAGCTATTTTGGAGATGGAGTCTTGCAGATTTTTTTTTCTTCCAGGAGGACTTTGAACTCTGATCTCCTGGATGCTCATCTTCTGAGTATCTGGGATTACAAACAGAAGCCACTCACACTCAGCTGAACATGGGTTTTGTGTCCTATCTCTTTCTGTTTTCTTTTAGAACTTTGCTTTTCTTTTATTATCCAGGCCAGTTGTAGTCTGGGCTGGGCAGTCTTTGAGGAAAGGGGACACCAGAGGAGTCACACTGATCCTGGTGTGGAATCACAAGAAACAGAGAGACAGTGTGCCTCTTCTTGCCCTGCAAGGGAAGAATGGACACCCTTGGTTCACAGATAAGGAAACAGACTTACAACATATTTGAGATCATTTCAAGAGCAAGTGCCAATGCCTGGGTTCTACTCACTACCTTCCGTTGCTTGAATGAAGCACTCCTTGCAGTTCCTGGGAATGACATTCAAAAAGCTGTCAGTTAAGTTCAAACCAGGGTCGAGGTGGAGTCTTGGCAGAGACTTTGCTGTGGCTTTTTGCAACCAATCCTCCAAACCCTCCTCCCTGCAGAGCCAGGTGAGATTCACCTGGGCTGGAACTAGCTACTAACTGCCAGTGAGAAAGTGTCTCTTCTGGGCTCTAGTTGGCAGCAAAAAGAGCAAGTCAGGAATGAGGAACTAGGAAGTCACTGGGAGAAGATTTTTCTAATTTGGACTGTTTCCTGGAATACTATAGTCAAATAAGGCAAACCCTAATAAAGTGCTCAGGATGTGTGTGTGTGTGTGTGTGTGTGTGTGTGTGTGTGAAGTTTTAAAGCAAGTCTTACACAAGCACATCAGACTCAAGACTTATGTAAGAAACACCTTTAGTTTGACAAGACTATCCTTGTGGGCCTTGAATGCCTATTCTTCTGGAGATGTCTGCAGGTAGTGCACCTGTCTGGCAGGGATGCTCTTTGTCAAGATGTGTTGGCAACATCTGGGCTGATGTTGCCCCCAACTCTCTGCCAGAGGAGAGAATGGGGAAGTTAAACACATCCCAGACATCTTGGGAGTGGCTTTAAAAAGCCACATCTGTACTGACGGAGCCCTGGAAGCACTCGGAATACACATTATTTATGTCAGCCATCTCTGTCAGCGCCACATCTGGGGATAAAGGATCAAACCCTGACAAATTAAATTAAGGCTCATCACGTAAAGGAAATTGAGATGCTAGACGAGGCAATTTGTAATGGTTAGAAAAATGCTTTTCTAAGCTCTGTCTCAGGCATTGGCTTCTTGGCATGTCCTCGAGAAAGCTTTCGCCAGATATACCCCAGAGAGATGACACCTCTTAGAGGTTCAGGGACCACATAAAGGTTGGTGATGGATGTTTTCCTCGGGGGCGATTATGGCTCTTTAGTCCAATCATTTTCCTATTCATATCATATTAAGGGCTTAATAAGAACTGAAATGGTGCTGCTGGTAGTTTGGAAAGCTGACACAAACTCAAGGGCTCTTTAGAAAACCTAATATCCCTGGGAAAATAAATGGTTTAAAACTATAAACAAAATAAGAGCTCACCGACTCATTGATAAAGGCAAAACTGGATTTACAGCCTGCTGGGAAAGAGGGCTCATTTCTGGTAGTTACACTTGTACATTTTTTTGGGTTGGGCCGAGTAGGGGGGGTAGTTTGGGAACCAGAGGGAGAGAATGTGTTCTTGCTGGAACTTGTTGAGAAAACCTATGTAGGGCATGCCAAGCCCTTCCCTCATTAACTATTTGACTCTTCCTACAGGCCTAAACATATTACCTGGGCAGTTGCGAAATGACAACAGTTGAAGGACAAAGAACACATTGTTAAATTGCAGAGTTGCACAGTTATTGCCTAGAGCACCAGGTTAAAGGAAACTGAACTGTGGGCTTGGCTGGCACTCTCCATACAGCTCAGGCTAGGGCCTAGATCCTGAGAAACTTGCTGGGTTTCTGCCCTTTGATTCAGAGAAAGCAGCTTTCCAGCTGAGGAAGACTCCCTCCCCCACATAAAATAAAATAAAGTCAATAGCACATAAAAATTCTTTGTACTTTTCTCAGAGCCTTTCATCTACTGAGCTCAAAGGACGATGAGGGTATTAACTCTGCCTACATCCCTTAGTGGTAGGAGTTTGTTCATCTCTTTGTTTTATGGATGGGACCTGAGATATGGAGAGGTTAAGCAGTTTGCCAGGGTCACACAATTGGTCAAGGGTGGAGCTGAGAAGTTTTCTAACTCTTAGTCTAGTGCCCCCTGGAGGATAAAGCAAGTAATGCAGCTGATTAAAACACACACAGACACACAGACACACACAGACACACAGACACACACACACACACACACACACACACACACACACGGACATAGAAATGGAATCCCACATTAAAAATTTAACAAATTTTTCTGATGACCTCATTTCCCTAATATGAGGACAGGCTGGGGAAGTTGGTGTGTTTCTGGAAGAGTTATAGAGTAGAAGAACTCTTGATTTTCAGTTGGGGGAGGCTCCTGATATCTCTTCTCTATGTCCAGTTCAGCTTAGCACTAGTGCATTAGAGGACTTAGCAATTTAATTGATGCTCCAGAATGCTTGATGATGGCTTGATAGTCTCACACTAGCTTCCTTGTTATCTACCTTTGTTTTTAATTTTTTCAGCATTCAGCTCAAGACCCAGAACATCTAGAAAACTCTATTTGATTAATGTGAATGATTCTAATCTCTGTCATGTGAACTCTGCACAAGGCCCTGAGATCAGGCATCATTTTCTACTTGACATCTTCCCTGTCCTTCTCCTTTTCTGTCCAACCCCACAGGCTATCTTCCCACAGTTCCTTTTATCTAACTGCCACTGAGCCAAAACATTTGGCTACCATATATAGTCAACTGATTCCCTTTCCCCACCATACCTTTTATGTGAATTAAATCATGCAACCCTTAAACAAATCTTGACATATACATCTGAGCCCCTTAATAACAAATAAAGACAGAAGTGAAGTAATTTTGTCAAGGTTTCACTACTAGTGAGTTATTAGGAGACAAGTCCTATAAGCTGCAGTTCTGAGTGGATTGTGTTGAGGACACCATCCATTTCTCCACATTGCTTTCTTTTCCACAGGGACCAAAAGATGGCTGACTACTTAACACACTGTGGTTTGCCTGAAAGGAAGTGAATCAGAATCCATCCTCTGCAACTACTGGGAATGAACCCTAAATTTGATTACATCAGCTTCCTTTGTGTAGACATGTAGGCAAATGTATGTGTCCTATGCATCTACAAATCTTTTCGTCTGGACAAAGGTATCTTTTAAAACCCATAGGACAGTGATATAATGGAAGCATATGGAGGTGGAAATTGGGAAGATTTTTCTCAGCCCTCACGTCTCCAATCAGATCCTAACATGATCTCCACATTCCTCTCTAGGTTAGCCTTTCTGGGAGCAGTCATAACTGACAGGGAAGACAAAAGGATTACACTATACAAAGGCTCCTTAGATCCATTGTAAGTTGAACATATCATACACACAAAATGCACTTAATACACCGATGGAATCTCACTTAATCTAATTACCTTCAGTGTGCTCAAAATGCTCACATTAGCCTATAACAGAGCAAAATTATCTGACATAAAGTCTGTTTTATAAATAAAGTGTGGAATATCATGTACAGTTTGAAAGTGAAAAGCAGATTGGTTGTATGGAAAAATGTTCATGCCAACATTATGCAAAGAAAAACCAATTGTAAGTGAATATCATAAGTTGCAAACCATATGTATGAAAACTTATGCTTATTAGAAACTTATTTCTAATGATACTTCAAGAAATGGGCAAACATGTTGTTGGGTGCCTCTGCTTCATATGGTAGCTGAGGGATAAAACTCTGCTCTGGTTAATGTTGTTTCTAAGATTGCTGTGGAGATAGTCTGCCCTCAAGGAAAAACAACTTGACAAAATGTGTGTTACAGATGGACAGGGGCTAGATCTGGAAGTCACATGACCACACCTCAACTGCAAAGGCAGCTGGGAAATGAAACTCAGCTCAGTGCCTGGGAAGAGAAAATCTGTACTTCGAACACTGATACTATCTCAGTGTAATATCTGAAGTAGGAACCCTTTTTTCCTTCACTTATTCACTCATTCATCCAATCATTTACAAATAATTTATATGTTATATATTAAACATAATAGTTAGTAGACAAAGGCGAGAACTTGCCCCCAGGGAGCTCACAGACGAATACAGAAAAACACAGAAAGAGCTATAATTCAAATAGTGTCCCAAATCAATACATATTCATAACTTTCAAAGTGCTGGGTTTTTGTGTGTGTGTGTGTGTGTGCTAGTCCTGAGCTTTGAACTCAGGGCCTGGGTGCTGTCCCTGAGCATTTTTGCTCAAGGCTAGCACTCTACCACTTGAACCAGAGCTATACTTATGGTTTTAAATTTTTATCTGTAAGTAGTTGTACAAAGGAGTTGCCATTTGATAAAGTAGTATATAAATACAAGGAGCCTTGATTAGCATCATCCTCTCCATTTATTTTGTAACTGATTGGAGATAAGAGTCTTACTGTCTTTCCTTCTTTGAACGAAGATCCTCAGGTCTCAGCCTTCTGAGTTCCTGGGATTATAGACATGAGCCACCAGAGCCTGGCTGCAAGAGACGGTTTTGAACAAGAAATATATAGTACTATGCAAGTCTGTGTCAGTAGCTTGAGACTCCACTTGTGTAGATCAGGGATCATCTCTTTGAAAGTGTGTTTCCTAAATTGCGATGTGAAAGGGGAATAATGTTCACCAGTTAGTTGAACTTAGTGGGAGCCAGAAAATGATGTTTCTGTATTGGGAAGGAGGACAAAGATGTTGCAAACATGTGACTTAATTTAGGGCAGTCACTGATAGGTAGGTCTTGGATGAATCTAACTGCCAGTTTTCACTTAATTCTGGTGTCAGTGACTGGTGGAAAAATCCCTCTAGGTATAGAAAAGCAGGGTGGATTAGAAGTAGACAAGCAAGTTAACCTTCTACCTAGACCAAATGTCAGGTAGACTTCCTTAAGCAGAGAGGAGCTGTGGTCTGGCTCTAGTGACGATATTCAGTTGAGGACAGTCAGATTCTCTGACGTGCTAATGGTTGATCAATCACATCCCTTTCTGACACACTTCAACCTTGTGCAGAGGGTTTTGCCATAATTATGGTTGCCTTGATGGTGCCAATATTCCCGAGAGTGTGCTGTGCTATGTTGTAGCGTGTCAGGAAATACCCTACAATAATAGGGTACAGGAAGGCTGGCACCGAATGAGGGGAAGCAAGCATGAGAAAGAGAGGGTGGTGAGCCAAGTCATTTATTTGTAAGATAATGAGCAGGTTGGACATTTTCCTTTTGAGAGCTCCTGTTTTCCCAGGGCTGACACCCCGCAGGTAGCAGAGCCCCATGCAGTGTTTACAGTGAGGTGTGATCCCATCACGGCTATAATTTGATATATATATTTTAAAGGTTTGTCCTGCCAAGAAACATATTAATGAAGTATTGCACCATGTATCCTCCCATTGCTTATGTGGAAATGCCAGGTTCAAACGAGAGTTCTTGAGGTTTGAGACAGAGACAGGGGAAGAATTACCCACATAAGCTGTTTGTCTGACCCACGTTCTGAGGTGGAAAGGACAGTGTTTATTTAAAAAGTGCACGTGATCAGTCTGCCTTTTCTATAGGTAGATTTAGCCTTCGGTCAGTGGAACATAACAATTCACCAAACTTCTCCTGGACATAATTTCTCCAACTATAAACCAGGAATATATGTGTAGTTGAGTCTTTTGAACTCTACTGTTGAAAAAGGGAGGAGGCTCTTTTTAGGGCTGAGTGCGGGCAGTTGTGTGGGAGGTGCAGGTCAGGCAGGCTGGAGTTAGAAGTGACTGCGGCTTTGGAAGTCTTAGCACTTAGTGTCCTGTACCCATTTTGTAGTGGTAGTTTCCAAACTGTGAGGTTGTTTCTTTCTCAGATGCTATTTGCTACATCAGTCCTGACTCTGACCAATTTTGCTTACTTGTAGTTAGTTCAAACTCTTTCTAACCAATGCAATGGCGTGGGTGAAAGGACAGGTTTGAATGGCTATACATTTGACAGTCACACATATTCAATTATGTTAATTATTAGAAGTGGAAATAATTCATGTTCACACCAGGGCAAATTGCTTTCCATGGCAGGGCAGCCACTCCACAGGATACATCAGGATGAAGCTTTTCCAGGAAGAAGAGTAATAATAATAATAATGATTTTTTTCCACCATGGTAGATGTGTTCTAGTGGAATCAAAGTGATTCTATGGTCCCAATTCACTTCTTTTTCTCCCTCCCTTCTTCTTGACCCTTTTCCTCTTCTTTCCTCTCCTCTCTTCCCCTCTTCTCTGCTGTCTTTCCCCTTGCCTTGTTTTTCTTTCTGTCTTCCTGTTTTTTTCGGATTCCAATAGCTGCTGAGGCCGCACACCCTTTCAGAGTGC
The DNA here is from genome assembly GCF_000151885.1 of Dipodomys ordii. Lineage (NCBI taxonomy): Eukaryota > Metazoa > Chordata > Mammalia > Rodentia > Heteromyidae > Dipodomys > Dipodomys ordii. Next base: position 1,963,200 of record NW_012267298.1, on the reverse strand, counting down.
CTTGTATTATCACATTACTACTACCGTGGACTTTTTTTGTGGTACTAGGGTCTAAATGTTGGGTCTCACGCTTGCTACCACTTACGGTACAGCCATATCCCTAGTCCTTTAACTTTAATTTTTTTCTTTTCCCAGATAGGGTCTCATACTTTTGCCCAGTGACCTTGGATCGTAATTCTCCTATTCCCACTTCCCAAATAACTGGGATACAAGTGTGAACCACCATGCGTGGTACCTTGTGTTATCATTTGCTTTTTGAACTACGTGATATCATCAGAAGCTACTAGTGTCTGGCTCGGGGCAGGGCTCCAGCAAGGAGCTCTGCGCACATGAGCACCATCTCTGGGGTCACAGCGCTCTTCTTTATGTAGCGCTGGTGAATGCTGAGTTTTTCTGTGGACATTTGAAGTAGTCAGGTAAGAAAGAAAAGGAGTCAGTTTTGTTTGTATGTGGAATACACTGTGCTGGCTTCATGATGGAATCTTGAGGTCTATCTTGAATAATAAACAAAGGCACCGGTAGACAACTTCAAAAGTCTACCAACTGTAGGAGATGGTGGGGCTAAGTAGGTGTCAATCAACAAATCTACACATCCCATGTGCCACACAATCAGGCATACAGAAAGGAAGAGAATGTTTTCCTGCCCTTGAAGTCAACACAACTTCTTTCTTAGAAAGGAAATAGTGATTCCCCAGTATGATACGTCATTGTAATCAGTCTAAAAAAGTATCTAGCAAGGATAGTGAGGTGGAGAAATACTTGGGAGATGTCTCTCTACAAGGCTCCACAGAAGGGATCATGCACACCGACCTTGAAGGATGGGTGAACTGAATGGAGGAGGGTAACACACTGTCCCAGGACTGAGAATGTTGTGAAAGATAGCAATGTTGGAAGAAGATAGGAGGCATGTAGGTGCAAGAAATTCACCTTGACTGTGTGTCCAGAATGGCAGTTGACATCTGGTGATTGCCTCAGCGTTGTTGTTGTTGTTGTTTTAATGAATGAAAAGATAAGCAATGGCATCCTGGTGGAGGAGATCAAAAGGGACAGCTGATGAAGGCTCTGGGCTGCATCATCTTCATCCAGGGGGAACAAGGAACACATCACATTCTCTTTGAATCAGAAAAAAATGATGTACAGATTCGAGAAGTGATCCCTGCTGCTGTGTGGAGGGGGAGCAGTGGTCTAGGATAAGAGGCAATGGAGCCTAGGCAGGGAGGGAGGGCAAGAGATACTTCCGAGACTCCGTGTGGATGGGCTTCCAAAGGAAGCAGGGGAAACAAAGGGCCAGGGAGGGTGGAAGCCACAAGTAGGGCTTGATCTCATTAGGCACTGGTTGTAGGGCATGGCCTACAGCATTTGACATTTGACCCGGTGCCTTACCACATACTCATGGGAAATGAAATGTAGATGAGCTTCTATCCTGTCATATGTCAGCACTTATCTGTCCAGCAGGAAGCCTTAATTGGAGATGGAGATTTAGAAAAGAGGCAAAGACAGTATTTAGAAAATACCAACGTGTGTGTGTGTGTGTGTGTGTGTGTGTATGCTTAAGGCTGGAGCACTTAAGAAATCTATTTTGGCAGAAGTGGCGGAAAAAGAGTCTTGGGAAATGAAGTTCTTTTTAGTATAAAAGACTCAGTGCTGGAGTTCATTCATAGGAAAGCCAAGTTCTGGGGATATGGGTGGAGAACGAGAGGTCCCCTTCTTATGAGCACACTTTACTCAGCTCACTGGGTTTATGGTGAGGGGAAAGGCCAAAGCTGAGGGTGTGGGGAGATTTGTGGGGTCAGAAGCATCCTTATCAGTCAACTGAGGTCCATAGATCTCCCTTTGTACTGTCCCCATGTGTTCTTCTCAAACTGGCAGCTACAAGCTGCGTAAGGGAATTGGAGCCCCCTTGATTCTTGCCTCACTGGTTAAAGCATTGACTTTATTTATGCCTTTAATTTTCTTTTTTTTGGGAGGGGGAGGGTCTGGTAGTGAGGCCTGAACTCTGGGCCTGGGCACTGTCCCTCAGCTCTTCAGCTCAAGGCTAGCATCCTACCACTTGAGCCACAGCGCCACTTCCAGCTTTTTTTTCTTTTTGCTTATGTGGCGCTGCGGAATCAAACCCAGGGCCTTATGCATGCAAGGCAAGCACTCTACCACTGAGCCACCTTCCCAGCCCATGCCTTTAATTTTCTACTTAGCGAATCATTGCTGCCTTACATTCTGCTTCATGAAATGTCCTGGAATTGAAAGGCAATTCTGCTCTGGAGTATGCATCTGTGGGTGCCTTTTGGCAGTGTCTGTGATATCATACTTTCTGAACTCAGCCCTTTTCTGAGGGTCCAACTTTCCTTCCTGGTGTCTTCCCCTGTCTTCTCTTGACTCCCTGCTTGTTCCTCTAACACCTGGGCTGTACCTTCAGTCAGTCAAACACCAGAGAGACTTTTCTAGAGGGGAAGGAAAGCAAACTTTGGGTGTGCAACCTGGCTTTGTCATGTGAGGGCAAAGCCATATTGGGAAATCACTTAACCCTGTGATATGGGAATAGAGAGTGATTATTTCCATTGATTGTGATGATTAAAAAGGAGATGGAGAAAGAATAAAAATTGGAAAAGGTGCCTGGAACAGAGCGAACCCTTGGTAAACATTGAATATTGCCAAGTTTATAATAATTGTAAGTGCTTCAGACAGTGGGGGAGGGCTGGGGGAGGGTTTGGGATTTTTTCATGAAAGGATTCTTGGAGGAAGGAAAACTTCCCTTGGATCTTGAAGGCTCGGAAGACTTCGCTGGGAAGAGAGTTCTTCCTGGAAGGGACTGTTGTTTTAAGGCTCTGTCTGGACCATGGGTATGGGCTGAGTGGTCAGGTGTGGCATGTCGTCTCTGGGAAATGAGTCTGCTGTCCAGGCAATGCAGCTCAGGCTTCCTGAAGCGGGGTGGAGGGTTGGAGTTACCCTTCTGCCTCCATCTCAACACTTTCTTCTCTCATGTTACATCTTCTGCCAATACATAGCTTCTTCTATGTTCTTGGTGGATCCAAACAATAAGCTCTCAGACCTTAAAATATGGGTATGTACTGTAGTTTGTTTTTTATTGTCAGTCATGGGGCTTGAACTCTGGTCCTGGGCGCTATCCCTCAGTCTTTCAGCTAAAGGCTAGTGGTCTACCACTTGAGCCACAACACCACTTCCAGTTTTCTGGTGGTTTATTGGAGATAAGATTCTCACGGACTTTCCTGCCTGGTCTTGCTTTGAACTACGATCCTCAGATCTTAGCCTACTGAGTAGCTAGGATGACAGGCGTGAGCCACCAGTGCCCAACTGTAGTTTATCATTATCTTTTCCTCTCTTCCAGTTTTCTATCTTCCCTCTTTCCTTTCCATCTTTCCCTATAGAGTGAGCTTTTAAATCCAGTGAGACACACTTGGCTTTGGATTTTTTTTTGATATCTGAAGACTTTAGACTCCCTTTTTGAAAATGAGAAAAATGATTGCACTTCCTCTTAGAAATTTAGGAAAGATTAAATTTACTAGTACACATCAGCATTCTGTCCCCAAATCAAAAGCTCCTATAGTGACTAATCAACAAACTTCATTGAAAACTTATAAATGTCTATATATATACACACATATATAAATACAAGTGTATGGATACATACATACATACCCAGATAGATTTTGATAAATAAGTAGATATTTACAAGAGAAGAAGATCTGAGACCATCAAAGTCCCCAGGAAGGAAGCTACATAGGGTGAGAATCATTGCTTGCTCACACCATACTCTTCCCCATGAGTGTCACACTTACTAACCTTGTCTCCTCACACATGCTGCCAATACTTCCCAGCCTCCTTCAGCTTTCCATCACTGTGGAAGTGTGTCCACCCTTCTTCTCTTCCTCCGTAGTGCATAAACCAGCACAACTCTTGCAAATAATAGAATTCCCATGAAAACCTCCCCAACTTCATGAATAAAGCAGCCAGAAGTAGGAATCAAATTGCAGAATATCCTATGTTACATTGCATTGATTAAAAGGTCTTAAACACATCCTTTCTCCCATGTTTTCTAGTAGAACTCAAAGCTGTCCTGTGCTACAAAGGAATTGTGATAGGCTAGTTGAGAGAAAGAACAAGGAAATTTTAGCCAGAAAATCCTAGGCTCGTCTCCGAATCCACAATGGATAATAGCCTCCATTCTGTGCCATTTTATGTTTTCTAGTAGTAGGATACATTTTATGTGGAAGAAGATACCATTTTCCCAATTATAATGTTCATTGTTGTATCCTGTGGACTCTGTGGATAGCCCTCCACACTCAATGTATTGTCAATAGACTCTAACGAATGAATGAATGGATGAATGGATAGAATAGGCAGCTGGAGGAAAAGGAACTAGGCTTAATAGAGCTACTGAATTTTCAAAGCATCCTTATGTGTTAAACACTGTAATTGCGGTTGACTATCATAACAGTACATTGCGTGTACGTGAGGATGTATAACAATAAAGCTCTTCTCGTTGCACAACTAATATGTGTTAAAAATAAAGCTAATATTTGGAACAAAAGGACATCACAATAGGTTAATTATTCTTTCCATTTTACATATGAAGACATGAGTACTTAGAGAAGTTAGACCCAAGACATACAATCAGGTCTGCTGCTTTTTTTTTTTTTTTTTTGGTCAGTCATGAAGCTTGAACTCTGGGCCTGGGTTTTGTCCTTTAGCGCTTCAGCTCTAGGCTAGCTCTCTACCACTTGAATCACAATGCCACTTCTCATTTTCTGAGTGGTTTATTGGAGATAAGAGTCTCACAGCCTTTCCTGCCTCGGCTGGCTTGGAACTGAGATCTTCAGATCTCAGTCTCCTGAGTAGCTAGGATTACAGGCATGAGCCACGGGTGCCTGGCCAGATCTGCTGCTTTTAACCAACACAATGTACAGCCAATCTCTTGCTGGACTTTCACCATGTGATAAAAGAAAGAAACATCCATTTCAACATTGCAATTCAGTCTAAAACTGACCAGCTCTCCAGGGGTTACACAGTGTGCTAGAAGATTTTTTTCATACTCCATAGGGCCCTCCCCCTATTACTTTATTCATACTTTTGGAAGTGACAAAGCTTATCTCTTCTCCAGGAGGCTGTGTGATTGAATTAGGGCAATGGTTATAAAAATGCTTTGAGGTTCGGAAGTGCTTATTAATATCAGGGTTCATGACTCTGTTTCCAAATAGGATATCCTTGTCTTTTAGAGCCAGTTTTCTGGGATGAGCCCCAAAAGTCCGCCCAGAGGGAATGGTAGGGAGCATTAGCATTAGACGCCTAACTCGGTGCATATGGTTTTGCAGTGATTCAGTAAGTGAGGAGGAGAGCAAATCATTCCATCGCTTTAGCATTCAAGTGTGGGAACATTTAGAGTTTGCTCCTTAATGAATATAACATTTAAGAATGTTGGCACCTTTTCTTCCTGACTTCACATTATGAAACCCAGGGTATGTTGAGTAACAGGATGTATGTTCATGCCATTTTTCAGTTTCTTTGGGGGTTCATTTTGGGAAAACTTCCTTTAAGCTTGAGTGTTCAATTCGGAAGAGCCCTTTAACCCCAGGTCTGTTGCCTCCAATGTGGTACAAAGGTCCTGATGTGTGGAGTAAGATTTGGATTCTGTTCCTCATGTATTAGGAGTCATTGCTTGCAAATGTACTCCCTAATGAAAAAGGATTAAATCTTGGACAACAGGGAACATTATGTTCATGTTACAAAATCTTGATATGATCTGGCTGATAGGGATTGATAAACCATTCTTCTTCTTGGCAGAAAGAGCCATTGTGGAACTCAGTACTCCATCATAGCCCACCCCACCCTCGTGTTCTTTATAATAAAGGAGTACTTAGAGAAATCTCTTTTGGCTCTGTTTGAGTTGAGACTCGGGTCAAAAGACAAATTCTGCTTCTCTATGTGTTATTTGGGCAACTTGTTTTAACTCTGAAGCCTGTTTTTTCTCATCTGAAAATGGGAACATTAATATACATCATTTTTTTTTATCTCACAGAGCTATTATTATGATTAAAGGAGTCTGTCTCTTTACATTTACCTATCTATGCAGTTACTTACTCAGAGACATGGAAATGGAAGGCAGGCTAGAATGGCCACTATGATATGGATTTATATTCCACATAGCCTTGAGAAAGCGACATGATCCTGTAGACCGGTTTCTTCTGGAAATGAAGGGGAACATGACAATACCCACGTCAGAATGTGTGAAGAACTTAACACAAAACTGGGCACATTGTGACCTTTTAATAAGTGTAGTCATGGTCATTATCTTCATCGTTATGAGGTGCTATTTAGAAAATTATAAAAGTATTACCATCCTTCTAAAATTTGCCCTTTGGCTGACAAAAAAGCAATTCTAAGGCTTACAAGTCAATCTCTGGGAGAATAAATTATTCACCATGTCGTTGACCTTAGTACAAGTCATCCTCAGCAGGAACCAAAGAAATAAAAGAGCTTCTGGCTGTCACAGTGGGCTGCTTAGAGGGGTACACTTGAGGAAATATGGCACAGTGAGAACCTAGCTGAAAATTATTTCTTGAGATTAGAATCCATACAGCAAAGATGCCTCAAAAATGAATCTCTGTGTATTGCAATCTATCTTTTTATTAAATTTTATTAAATTTTCTCATAAGTTACAAACATGTTTATTGAGAAACAGATGTTAAATATACTGGGAACTATAATCAATAATGACAGTCACTTCTTCGATGGATAAACTATTAGTATGTGCTAATAAGCCACAATTGGACAAGAGGTGGGCTTTCCATTCCATGTGGCATCTTAGCACCTACAAGATATAATTTCCATTGACCAAACAGCACAGTCACCTCTGTTGATCTTAAAAAATAGTTGCTTTTATACCCGAAGGAATGTATTTTGGCATATAATAAATAGATCTGCGCAACCATGTTATTGCATCACTATTCATAATAGCCAAACTATGGAATCAGCTGAGGTTTTCACCAATGGCTGGATGGATTAAGAACACATGATGCACATACCAATGAAACACTATTCTGCCATAAAGAAGAAGGAAATTATGCCATTTGCAGGAAAATGGGTAAAACTGGATATCACCATGTTAAAAAAAAGCCAGATTCAGAAATACAAAAAACACCACATATTTTTGTTCATAGGCAGAATCAGCCTTGACTACATTTTATTGGTCAGTCCCCTCTTTTCTAGCCCTTACTTTAGAACTGAGTTTTCCTTTCTGTATCGGACTATCTAAGCTGATGAGAAGGAGATGTGGAGGAAGAGAACAGGTGGCGGGAGCATAGAGATGGGAAAAACAGAGAACCCTAATTAACATACACAGAATAGTTTGAAGAAAATGAAATAAGGTTATATTTTTGGAACAGAAAAGAAGCAAGTTTTCAGCTAATGAATATTCAGACACTGAATTATAATGGCTTGACATAAGAGTTTTCTATCTCACTCATGTGTGACTTGTAAGCTATGATTGCTTAAAAGAAAAGGCAAAGCCATGTTTGCTCTAAGTATTTCCTGTCCAGGGGATGGAAGGATTGAGAACCACAAATGTGATTTCCCTGCAGAGCTCAATGGGCTGTCTGTATACAGGTACGAAGGACATCTCCAAGATGGTTACCATCATCACCGTTGCTCATCCTGAGAGATGGAGTCTTAAATCTGGACTGACACCAGAGATTGCTTAACTAATAGGATGTGGCAGAAATGATGCTTTAGGGCTTTCAAGGCTGGGTCAGAGAAAGCCTCACAGCATCTGCCTGCCTCTCTTTAAGCATTCTCTCTTGGGGTACCTTAGAACTTGGCTGTTGTACTGGGAAAAACCCAAGTAACACGGACATGACAAATCTAGCTTTGCTTGTTGACAGGCAATAGCCAGTATTAACTGTTAGCCATATTAATGGTCCATTTTGGACATTGCTGTTCAACTTAGCCCTTCGAGGACTGTAGACATGTTGGCATTCCAATAAATATCATGTTAGGTAATAGTCTACCCAATAGATTCATTTGATTCCAAGAGATAATCTTACAAGTCTATGCTATTAAGTTTTGGGCTGGTTTATTGCACGGCAGTAGAAATACGTGGAAAGAATGTGCTTGTTACCCACATTTGAAAATAATGGTGATAGGGGCTGGGAAGGTGGCTCAGTGGTAGAGCGCTTGCCTTGTGTACATGAGGCCCTGGGTTCGATTCCTCAGCACCACATAAGCAAAAAAGAAAAAAAGCCGGAAGTGGCACTGTGGCTCAGGTGGTAGAGCACTAGCCTTGAGCTGAAGAGCTGAGGGACAGTGCCCAGGCCCAGAGTTCAGGCCCCACAACTGGACCCCCCAAAAAAAGAAAAGAAAAGAATGGTGATATATTGAATTAATTGATTTAGGATAATCATCCATCCATCCATCCATCCATCCATCCATCCATCCATCCATGTATGCATCTATGGAAAATGAACTGGAGAGCAGAAGACTTGAGTAAGGAAAGCAGGAGAGAGCTAGTAGCATTCATTGGCTGCAGTAGAGGTGGTGAGGGCAAGTCCTGATGAGAATGTATCATGGAGGCAAAAATCAACAGACATTGCTGATGCTTTGGGTGGGAACTGTTAGGAAGAAAGAATAAGAAGAAACAATTAGTACTGGAACAAAAAAAGAGAAGAAATAATTACTACATTTTATGGCCTAGGCTGTCTAACTGCATTTGAACCCCAGTACCACAAAAAGTAGTTCTTAAATTTATTGATTGAGCAACTGGGTAAATAGTGACATCATTAAAATTTATGGGGCAAAGTTAGAAGCGAGTGTGAAGTGGAGGTGGGAAAATTCTGTTTGGCTCTAGAATGTTCAGTAAGATTACTGGATACGCCAATGGATCATCTGCAGACTCAAAGCAGTAGATGAAGAGAGTTATAAAGTTCAATAGACTGTCATGGGTGTTTCCTAGATACACTTAGTGTGAGAAGCAAGCAAAGCAAACAGATGTTACTTAATAGTTGTAACTGATAGGGATACACAAAAAGAGATTGAGACGGAAGAGCAGAAGCAGGAGAAGGTGTAGTCCCAGATCCCAGGAAAGAATGTTCCAGAAGGGAGGTGTGCACACATCAAATGATGCTTAGAAATGAGCATCACGAACGCAGGGAATCTCCCATTGGATTAGGCAAGATTGAGAATGCAGGTGAATGGATTAAGAAAACATGGTACACATACCAATGGAGTACTATTCTACCATAGAGAAGAAGGAAATTATACCATTTATAGGAAAATGGATAGAACTGGATATCACCATGTTAAGAAAAAAAAGCCAGATTCAGAAATTTAAAAAACACATAAATTTTGTTTATATGCAGAATCTGCCTTGACTACTAATTTTATGGATCAGTCCCTCTTTTCTAGCCTTTAGAACTGATTTTCAGTGGATAGTGTAGACAAAATTTAATAAAAGTTGGTTAAAGGAGGAAAGGAGGTGAAAAATTGGAGGCAGCATAGGTGAGCTTTTTGATGAGTTTGAAAAGAGGAAAAAAATGAGACAAGTTTTGAAGGAACACATGCATTAATGGAGATACTATTTTTCAAATGGAGGATAATATTGACCTGTTAGCATGTTTGTATGTTAATGGAATGATCATTAAGAGGATAAGTTGTTAATAAGAGGACATAGGTGAGATAGTTCCCAAACAATATCCTGCAGCAAGAAAGGATGGAGTCCAGATTATACATCATGAAGCTGGTCTAAAGAAGAGCAAAAACCTTTTGTATGAGTAAACAGCCAAGAGGGCACAGGGGTCAGAACAGAAACTTGTAAGCTGAATAACCTGTAAGTTGTAAGTTGTAACTTGTAAGTTAATAAGCAGAACGAACATTTCTTATCTGATCTGACCTTTCTTCTAAGTATTTTTGCCTTTATAGAAGCTCAAATAATTTACCTGGAAGATGAAAGTATACAGGTAGAATAAAATGGGAATTCATTGAGAGGGGACATAGGTTGCTTCTGAAAGATGGTTTAAAACAACAGATTTTTAATTTGTTTTTGTGTCAGTCATGAGGATTGAACTCAGGCCCTGGGCACTGTCTCTAAGGTCTCTGCACAAGGCTCCTACCTCTTTGAGCTCACAGCTCTATTTCTGATTTTCTGGTCGTTAATTGGAGGTAAGAATTTCATGGGCTTTCTGTTCCCCTCCCCCTCCCCCAGCTGGCTTCAAAGCATAATCCTCAGGTCTCAGCCTCCTGAGTATCTAGGATTATAGGCACAAACAATCAGGTTATTTTTAATTTTTTAACATTCAGAAGTTTCAGTTAGCATCAGATGAAGTCAGGGGACACCCAGGAGATAGGTGATGATGGGTGCTCTGGTGTCAGTCCTGTGTCTCAACACACATCAGACCTGCCTTGCACAAACCTGGGCAGCTGGTTTAATTCCCAGGGTTTGCTTTTCCCACATGGAGTTGACCTGCCTACTTTGACATTGTCCCTGGCTGGAAGAGCCACACCCACGTAGCATGATGCCTTTCTCCTTCTTGTGATTTCTTTCTGTTTGGTTGCTTCTGTATGGATCCTTGGACCTGTGTGAAGGTCTTGTAAGTTTTATTATCTTCTCTCCTCCTCATGAGTCCGGTGCTTGGTGATGGGGAGATGAACTGTTTTTATCATGGCTGTTTTCTAGTCACCATCTTGCCCCACTTCCCACTAGTGGGATGTGATGGAGTGGGAAGTGAGTATCAGTCTAGACTTGGAGGGAAATCCTTCTCTTACAAGCATTGGGTGCAAGGAGACGTTATTTGAAAAGTTGCAATAAAATGGACTCAACTATAAAGAGATTGGAGGAGGGGGCATGTCACTCCTGGCCTCAGGGAGAAAGGCTAAGTGCAGCTGGAGAGAAAGTAAGCCTAGCACTAGTGTGAGGGACCTGGAACAGAAACTGTGGTTATCTTGGTATTATCATTCCCTCTTAATGTATCTGAGTTTTAAATGTTTATGAATGGTCAATTATATTTGATTCTTTGATTTGCTATCGATATTAATGAGGGGGACATCATGTAAGTAAAGGGAAAAGCAAAGAAGGAGAGAGCATTTTCCCAAGCAAGGGCTAGAGGGACAGCAGAGACTTGCAGGGAAAGCCCAGATTCTGTGCCCAATGGAGCAAGTGTTTTCTGCGGGCAGAAAAAGTGGACAAGAGTAGTCTATGTTTTTGCATAGATGATGTGACTAAGAAATACTCATTTCTGGGGCTGGGAAGGTGGCTCTGTGGTAGAGTGCTTGTCTTGAATGCATGAGGCCCTGGGTTCGATTCCTCCGCACCACATAAGCAGAAAAAGCCGGAAGTGGTGCTGTGACTCAAGTGGTAGAGTGCTAGCCTTGAGCTGAAGAGCTGAGGGATAGCACCCAGGCCCAGAGTTCAGGCCCCATGACCAACCAAAAAAAAAAAGAAATGTTCATTTCTGCAATAAAGCAATGGGAAGTCTATGGCATCAGAATTTAGGTTACACTAGTATGGTTTCATTGATTTGACTCAGTGATAGTTGATTGGGAATGTCCTGGTGTGTTCCCCTGGAGACATTTGGCAATGTCTGAAGACCATTTTGGTGTGGGGTTAGTATTTGAATTCATTAGTTACATGCTCCCAAGTATCCTTCAGTGTCCAAATCTCACACAAAAAAAGAATAATACAGCACCAGTGTCGATAATGCTGCGTTAAATAGTTCCTGACTTGAAAGAAATGGTATAAAGAGAGTGTTGGGGTCAAGGTGGATTCAGCTGCCTTCGATCCATTCACAAAATGTCTGCTCAGCCTCTGTCATCCCCCACAGGCTGCAGAAGACGTTGCTTCTTAGGAAATTTGGCTTCACGATGCCAGAACTGAATCTAGAAGCTGCCAAGCAGAGATCCGACCTTGTTTACATTCTTGTTGGCAGCCAGCGAAGAAGCTGCTGTGTACGCAAGCCATTATCTGAACCAAAAATAACACATGAAAATGATTAATTTCATCTAAAAATAGACAAGCTCTACACTATGTCAACCGTGATAATCAGGCACTGTGCGCAAGGCACCGCAGCACTGGAATAGAAGCTAGGAGCAGATGAGGGACACAGCAGAGCTCACGGCAACTGCTGCTTTCTCCTGCCTTCCTGTTTCATTTCCTACCTTATTCCTATTTTGCTCTCTTCTCCATATGTTCTTTTCCCCACGCTCTCCTTGTTTTCAGTATGTTTTTCTTATCTCTCTCTCTCTCCCCCCCTTTGAAAAACACCCTTATTCTGGGTTCACTGTCACCTGTACCCTTTCCTTCTCCTTCACCTGAATGGATGGATCTCAGGTGTTCTCAGCACAGTTTCTAATAGCAGAATTGGTGTGAAATTAAGACCCAGGGAAGTGGCACCATGGCTCAAGTGGTAGAGTGCTTGCCTTGAGCTGAAGAGCTCAGGGATAGCGCCCAGGCCCAGAGTTCAAGCCCCATGACTGACCAAAAAAAAAAAAAAGACCCATGATATAATACTAGGCACTACATGGGTTACCATTGTTAAGAATCACAGTTATTTTAGCTAATGCTAGTGGTTTACATATATAATTCTAGCTACCTGGGAGGCTGAGATTGGAAAGAATTGTTGTTCAAAGCCATTCTAGGCCTAAAAGATTACTACACTTCATCTCCAAAGTAACAGGAAAAATGGGACTAGAAGTATGGCTCAGGTGATAGAGAACCAGCCTAGCTGGGACTAGAAGTATGGCTCAGGTGATAGAGAACCAGCCTAGCAAGTACAATGTTCTGAGTTCACATACCAGATACCAGTACTGCCAACAAGTACATAAGAAAAAGAATCAGTATATTAACCCATTATCTTATGGAGATTAGTGCTTAAAATGTGCCAGAAGTTAGGTGTTGAAGTTTTAAAAAGCATTTAAAGAAAAAGGGTTAGGCAATTGTTATACTAGTGTATATGTTGGAATGAGCTATGTGCAATTTGCTGATTTTTACGTATTTTTTATTTACAAAAGTGGCAATCTCATGTGCTTTCACTGAACAGAATGATCAGTATGCTCCTTCACATATTTAAAGTCATGCTTTATCATGCTCCAATTTATCTTCCAGTGGTGAGTTTCCAATTTTCCCACCAACAGACCTTCTTCTCCACAGCTTGTCACAGTTACCGTTGTATAGTAGGCCCTAGGAAAGGCCCAGGCAAGGCAGGTGTGTTTGAGACCAAATTCTCATGTCCTAAGGGAATTTTTGTGGCTAAGAGGAACTCATGGTTTACGGCCAAACTTTAGGTATAATATGTGATTTTTAACTGAGTGTGGGGACTTGTCACACGATAGGATGTACCATTTATATCTACAGAATGGGAGTCAGCTATGATAAACTTCCTAACACCCACTGTAACGGGCCGCTTAATTGCCAGATAAATCACTGGTCAACCTTGAATGACAATGGAAACCCTATGGAAGGCACTGATTAGCTCTCCTGGGAGCAAAGAGGACTAAGAGACAGGATATCACCAACTTTAGGAACTGAAGGAAATCTCCTTGAAGGATATTGCATCTTGACTGAATCATTTGGTTTGTTACTCAGAGAACAGAAGCCTCTTAGGTATCAAGAAAGCTAAGATCCATCAGGCGGTCTGAATCAGTCGAACTCTTTTCCTTTCCCTCATCTGGATTCCACTTAGTGATGTCATTGTGTGCATCTACTCTCCTGTTGAAGAGTTCAGTTCAGTCTACAGAAATTGCTCTTATCCTTCAATAAGTGGCTCATGGTGTATATCCTTTATAAAATTCCCTATTGACTCAGTTGGGAGTTATTTATTTTCTAGGCCTCTAGAACGCAAAGGAACACACTTGCACATCTTCCACTTCACGTATTGGGTTGTAATTTCTGGAGAAGGGAAGTGATGTTTTATTCTCTTCTTCATGCACTTGCCAAGTGGCAATCAATTATAGTATTTAGCATCTCTTATGATATCTCACGATGAAACAAATTCTGTTCCTTTTTAAGCATAAAACTTATTTGTCAATTTTACTCTCAATGACAAAATTTTTACAAGTCCTCTAATGTTATTGTGCAGGTCAGTAGTTCTGAGAAGGAGACAATTTGATGTCCAGGGAACATTTGGTCATGTTTGGAGACATTTTGACTCCTACCCCACACCCTTTCCTACGCCTACCTGCTGCCTTTTTATCCAGTGGCTAGGTTGTTTTTATCTCATCCATGACATTGAATGCATTAAAAAAAACTCTCAGATCTTAATATGTTACCTATTCATAATCAATGAAATCATCGCTGCAGAGCAGTGGAGAGATTGTAATAGGATGCATCAAGTCACTTATTCCTTACCTGAACTAGGTGACTCAGGAACCAGTAACTTCTCCCATTTTATATATCAGGCAACTGAGCTGCAGGGAGATAAACATGTTTTTATCAATGCATCACAGTTAGAGAGAGAAGCTGGGGTTGGAACTCTGTATCCATCTGAGTGCTTTGCTCTATACTAGGGGAAGTATCTGCCACATGTTCTTTTCTCTTTCCCTTCCCTCCCACCATTTTCTTCCTCTATCCCCCACCATCAAATGGTCGCAAGATGCTGTGGGGAGAAGGTGCCAAGCTCACTGCTTACATTTCTCCTTTGTCCACTCTCATTTTGGCTAAAGGTGGGTTTCCAATTGCAAGATAATATCTTCTCCTTCTCTGAACCCATAAGCCCCAAGCTATAACAATTGCAGCAATCCAAAAGATACTTAAGGATAAATAACCATCTCAGATTCACTCATTAGCCATAGGGTTGGGGAAGTATACATTTTCCTGGGGGCTGAATTATACCCAAACACTACACACTGAGTGGCTTAAAAATGTAAGACCTTATGATTCTGAAGACTGGAAGTCTAAAATCAAGTGGACAAATAGGCCCTGCTCCCTCTGATACTTGTAAGAAGAACTTTTCTTGGACTTCTCCTAGCTTCTGGAGGTCCTATCACTCCGTTTCTGCTTCTGTTGTCATAGGACGCTGTCTTTCTTGCCTGTGCTATCATATGATATCTTGTGTGTGTGTATGTGTGTGTGTGTAGGGATGTGTGTCATTGTGTGTGTTCCTCTTTTCATAGATTAGATGAACAGACCACCTGACACTATTCTAACTTCATCTTAACTAATAATGTCTATAATAATTCTGTTTCCAAGGAAGATCACATTCTAAAGTTCCAGGGTTAGGACTTCAGTATATCTTCTTTAGGGATGATCATGAGAAAAATACGATTGAATGAATCACTCAGGACAAACTTCTCTTGCTCATGATCTGTCCCATGGGAGCTGGGCTCTGCCCCAGGCTTGGCCACCTCTGAGTTTCATTCTGCTCTCCCCAGAGGACAGATACTGCAGCTTCTTAATCTTCAAGGAAATGAGGTATCACATGTCCTTGTCAGAATCCCTGCTATTTCATACGTTAGTTGATCCAAATAAATGAGCTTTTGAATAAATACCATCTGGCCCTGCTGAGTCATTTGCTCAGTGGCCCAGTGTCTGCCTCCCATCAGGGGCATCCGTCTCTACTGATGTCACGATTACTGGAGTTCACGGATAGAGCCTAGCTTGCCTCTTCTGAGGCTCCCTGCATTTCAGGCTTAAGAGATACTCTCAATGTGTAAGGTCTAGCCTCCCCCAAACATGGTGTTATTTTTTCAAGGTCTCTAAAAGTGATGATATTTAAAAAAAGGATATATTCTTCTTCTATCTCTATCTCTCCTTTTGTAGAAATGCGAGCTTATTAAGTAAAAGAATGCATTTTTTCTTATTACTACAAGTTTCATAGAAATTAAAACAGGAAAATATTCACTCTCATTTTCCCTATGCCTAACAGAAAAGAACTGTTAGGAAATTCATATCCCATGTTTTAGTCAGATGCAGGAATATTTTTGCATTCATTATAACACATATACAGTGGTTTGTCCTACTTTTCTACTTGAAGATTATTTTTATGTAGGGAGCTTTTTTTTTTTTGTCTCCATTGCATCAGGGTCATTTTAATGAATGCAGGGTATTTCCATAAAATTAGTTTATTCAATTAATCAAAATATCTTATCAGAAATTTATTTAAGGTTTAAGGGTTTTTTTGGGTTAAATAATAAACTATAGTGAATTTCTTTGGCAAGTCTTTATTCATTGCATTTGTTTTTTTGAATGTGTGTCTTGAATGAGTTGCCCCAGAAAATCTTTTGCCAAAAGGCATGTTGATTACTCTGGTTTGAAACAAACACAAGGTTGGAAAGTGTGGCTTAATGAGAGGTGATTACTAGTAGGCCTCTTCCCAGGAACAAATTAATGGCATATTTCCTATGTATGTATGTATATAAGTATGTATGTATTAGTGTCCCCAGTCACAAACCCAAATACCCTAGCATCAAAAGGAAGGCATATGGAGATAGAACACAGTCATACTATTCAATGTACACATGTGAAGTTGGAACCAGGTAGCCTGAAGAGATGGATGAAGATGAGATAGATGAAAGGGAGTGGAATGGGTGGTATTGTTTATGATGCATTGTACTCATAAGTTGATAAGTTGAATTGAAATTCCTTTGTATAACTATCAAATGGCAATTATACACACAAATATATCACAAGTTGATAAATTCAATTGAAACCCACAATTACTCAAAGATAACAATAAGTCAGCAACACCAGCAACGAAAACCAGAAGGGAAGCATATGATTTCCACTCAACTCTAAGGTGAACACAAATCTGTAATAAAGCTTTCCTGAGACGAAGGAGGATGAAGAGGGTGAAGGACAGTGTGACAGAAGGATCTTGGCCTCTTCTCTGCTTAGGACCCTTCCTACACCTAAGACAACCTCTGGATCACATCTGCTTGTGGATGGCTGACGGACTTACAGATCCTGAGCCTGTCACTCCTCTGCTGATCTGCAAGCTTTGCTTTCCATTGCTGCTCACTAAGTCCATTAATTGAATGAATGGGTAGATACCCATTCAACAAGTAGTGAGATCTTGGAGAAGTTCCATAGCTCACTGTTTCAATATTTTATTCCTTCAAGATCAAGTTGGAGGTAAAGAGGAAGGATGAAATAATCTCTGACATGCCTTCCTTCCATTCTGTGATTCTAAGTTCTGTACTTTTCCAATATTGGAAAGGTCCTGGCTCATTAAATTTGATACATATAAAGCACAGCCTTTCTTCACTCAATTAATTGGTACTTTTTCCCCTCAAATTCTGTTGTAGGGTTGATGAAACGTAATTGGAACTCACATAGGGAGAAACAGTAGGTGTGGTAATAGGAATGTATTTGAAGCTAAATTACGCAGCCGTTATTTTCTTATTCTATTAATTGAAAGCCAGAATGTTTCTTCAACTGAAAGTTTAATTCCCTGAAATTAAAAACAATGCACTTTTCCTTTTGCATATTGCCGGTAAGACTGTGAGCATAGTAGGTGTTCAGAACCGTTCCTAATCAGCATTTATGATGATGGCTACTCCTCTACTATGGCTGAGCTAGTGGACTTCCTCTTCTTCAAACTCTCAAGCACATTTCTGTCTTTAGACCTTTTTGTTTCCTTTCCCAGGGACTCAGTACTCTTTAAAGTCATTATGTAGTTGACTGTTTATTTAGCTTCATTTGCATGTTGATTTTCACAGCATTCTTTCAGAATGCTACACAAAAGAATCACTTACATTTCTTGTCATTACTGTGAATGGCAGGCAGCACCCAGTGATCCCGAGGACTCACACCCTCCTGCTCCCCTCCCACAATGACTGAGGGGTGGTATGGGTTACAGCACATAGCAAAAGTGATTAAGTCCTAAGATTAGGTTGTAATAGAAGACATTGGGGTGTTCTTATGACATCACCGAAGAGGGCTGTGGATAAAAAAGTGGGGTACGCAGACTCCCTATGGTAGGTTTCAGGGGAATGTAAACAGCCAAGGTAAGTGCAATATCACTAGAATTATAATCATAGAGAGGATGTTTTTACATTAGAAAGTTATTATAAAAGTGACTTTGTTCTCCAGAATGGCAGGAAGTCTTCCCAGCACACTTGACAACCATGTAGGTGATTTCCAAGAGAAGGAAGAACACAGAAAGTTCCAGGCAGAGGGAACTAGGTGAGGGGAGACCCAGAGGTGAGGGGCCTGCTGTGAACACATCGAAGGGTCATAAGGTATGGGCAGCAGCAAGCGATGGACCTGGAAATGTAGGTTGGAATGAAATTGCTGCAGGCTGGGCAAAGGACCAGCCTGTGAGCATCAAGATGAGCCCAGACTTCTCTGAATTCTACCGTTCTGAGTCCAGATGGTACCATGGCACGCATCTCTGAAGTGGCAGGGTAGCACCTGTAATGGGAGGCCACCCAGGTGAGGGGGAGGAAGGCGAGCTGTCCTTTTCCCCTTCCTTGGCGAGGGAGCTTGCCTTTGTCTGTGCAGATGACAGGCTCTTCCAGTCCTTCAGGCAGGAATCGCTGACAGGTTTAATCACAAAGGGCAAGTTGTTCTTGGGATTGAGAGACAAAGAAACTTCTTTCCTTGTGCCCAGAAGGTAAATCTTGCTTCTCACAGGGAGATTGCTTTTGCCCTTGTGTCTCTCCCGGGCACGCTTTTCCGCAGCAGGAAGCCTTCCTTGCCCCTCCATCTTCTAGTCATTTGACAAGACACAGTTGATGTAGCCTGCCCTTTGGACTGGAGAGCTGGGATTGACTTCTCACAGCACGATTTATGCATCCCGCCCATTGCTGAAGTCACTAGACTAAACCATCTATTGTATTTGCAGACTGAGGTACTGAGCATAGCTCAGAGCGAGTTTATGCCACAGGATTTGTCTTTTGCATATAGGTCTGTGGAGTTGTGTTCCTGAGGTGATACCTGCTTTCTTTTTTGGTCACTATTCATTTATGGAGATGCTTTGTGTCCCAGGATCTAAACCATACACTGTCTCTACATGCTTACTGAAAAGACAACAGACTACCTGACAATAAATAAATGGGTGAATAAGTGAGTGTCATGGTAAAGAACAAAGTTTGAATGATGGAGCCAGAAAATAACTAGTGCTTGTCATGTACGTAGCTCACATTCAGTATGCTCGAATACAGCCTTTTAGAATGTCTATTCTTTGTAAAACAGTGCTTTTATTTTATTGGGAAAGCTAATTTTTTAGGGAACAACAGATGAAATCAGACATGAATGTGCCTAGCAAGAAATGTAGCATTTGGTACCATCTTCAAAAGGAGGAATTCTTGGTAAGACAATGGTTTTCAACTTTGGCTGAACATTTGAATCGCATGGGGAGATTTAGAACCTACTGATACCTGGATGGCACCCTAACCTTGTTGTATTGGAATGTCAGTGTGGAGCATTGTCATTGGCCTTCTCCTGTGGTGAGTTGTCTGCGTGAGCATCATTTCTACCACTGGCAACCTTGGCTATACAGGAGAATCCCGTCTGAAAGTTCTGAAAGATACTAATACCTGGAACCTTCCCATTAGGATCTCCTTTAGTGCTCTGTGGTAGGGGTTCTGGCATTAGAATCATTTCAAAACTGTCAGATGATGCTAACATACATCTGAGATGGAAAATGACTCTCCTTCTTATTTGTCTACTCACTTAACATAATTCACTTTGTGACAGCAAATTAAGACAATTATTCACAAAGCAAAACCAGTTTTTCCATTTTAGCTCTTATAACATTATTTTCACATAGAGTTTATAGACACTGTCTTTAGAACGTCATGCCTATTAAAATTGTGAGCTCCTTGAGATAAGACACGTGCTCTTTGTCTCTCGAGGGCCTGGGGTACCTGAATAGGAAGGCATTAATTATTGCTTGTGGATTATCTGAGTCCAGGTAGACTTCACAAAAATGTGGTAGTTGTTCTTATCCATACATGCAAGAGGAATGACAGAAGCCTGAGCTATACTAAGGTTTCTTTTCTGAAAAGAAATCCGTTAGGACTATTTGTATTGCAAGTGAAGAATTTTATATGGCTCACTTAGCATGTGTGCGCCCACACATACACACATATATGTGTGTATACATAACCATATGTAAATGCAAATAAATATAAAAGATACACAGCCCCAGAATAGTGTCCATTTACATTATTTTATTCAGAAACTGAAATAATGTTACGACAGCCCAGTCATTCTTTCGTTCTCTGTATTCTCTCCCCGTCTCTTCTCTCCTTTCTCTCATTTTCTTTGAGATAGCATCATTCTCATACCAATTTTTCCCTCACCATGGTAGAGAAATTTTAAATTCTCTCAGGTTTACATTCAGAAGAGTTGGCTGGGTGCCAGTGGCTCACACTTGTAATCCTCAGGAGAGAATTGCAGTTCAAAGTTAGCCTGGGCAGGAAAGTCGCTCAGACTCTTATTAATTAATCACCAGAAAACCAGAAGTGGTGCTGTGGCTTAAAGTGGTAGAGTATTAGCCTTGAGGGTAAAACTCGGCACCCAGACTGAGTTCAAGCCCTATGACCAACAGCAACAACAACAAAATTCTGAGTCTCTTAGAAGTCTAAGCAAAATTTGTGTAGTATCTTATTGGCCTTTACTGAATCACCATCCCAGAATCATCCACTAGGACTGGGATAAAGAAACAATGTGATTGTCTTAGCTGGTGGCTGAGTATATCTCTACAAGTCTGAGGCTGCTAGGGAAGATGATTTACTAGAGAGCCATCTGAACATGGGTATCTGAAAGACAACCGGGTAGTGAGTACCAAAACTAGGATAGTTAGCACTCTATTTTCTGAGCAAAATTTATTTTGATAATTCATTTAATTACAACCTAAGTAGAAAGCTTAGTAATGTTTTAACTCAAAGAATAAAGGTTTTGAATTATATAATATTGGCTAAATATTCTCATATATAGTTTGCATTTTAATATCAAAGGGAAGTCAACATAAAACCATCTACCACTATAATTCTGTTATTAAAGACAAAGTATGGTACTAAGGCTTTATTCTTCCTAATCACTGTCTGTGTTTAAGGGATCCACAGACCATGTGTGATTTTAATTCTTACAGAGTACAAATGCAATAGATTAATCCATCCACCCCTCCATTCATCTTCCAACACACATGACCATTTATTTATTTAATGAAACTATATGTTTGGGTTTCTCAGGTTTCTGAGACAAAAAATATAATTCCTTTCCTGAAGGAGCTGAATCTCAAGGACTAGACACTTGTGAACTCATCGTAACAGAGTGTGATAAATGCTTTGCCCAAGGGATAAACAAAATTCTTTGAGAGCACAGATTCAAGTGGAAGGCTTGGTGAGCAATACAAATGATCAACTTGGCTCGCTGAGGAACAGCTGCTGAATGAACAGGTGAGGATGTGACTCTGTGTAATGTCTTACAATCTCCTTAATGTGGGGTTCACTTTCCCCAGGAGAGCTCTAGCCTTCGCTCACCCCATTAACTGACTTGTCCCGCTGAACTCAGAAACCTAAGCAAATTAGGCAGAAAATGAGCAAGATGGAAGAAATCTTTTATCAAAGGAGTAACCAGTACAAAATACATACTGCCAGCAGATTACACAGTTTAAGTCCTAGGATGTACTTGATTTTAGAGGATGAGAAAGGCTAATTCCTTAAAGTTACTCCTAACCTTAAACAGCTTCTTTAATATATTGATGTATTCACAGTTGTGCCTGGAAGAGACAGTGCTTTAAGTGTCTTATCAGTCATTTCTACTGTAGTGTAACTGAGCGACCAGATTAGAGGGGAGTTTGGAAAGGGAGAAATGTTTTTATTCTACTCAGTTAACATTTCCTTTAGTGCCTTCTAAGTGTTAAACCTTGTCTATAATATGGAGATGAATAAAATATAAGTGTACTCTCAAATAGCGGTTGGTCTGATGTGGAAATTACAGCACAGTGTTGGTAGGTGATAAGATAGAGGTGACCCAGTGTAGTTGCAGGGGGACTTGTCTTCTGCCACAGGGCTTGGCTTATTGAAGCCAGTGAAATAATTACTTGTCAACCCTGCTGGTGGTTCCCCTACCATCTTGCTGCGGTTGAGCTTTAACCATGAGCCTGAGTCCCAGGCAATGATTTGTATAATTTTAGAATTTTTCTCAAGGAATGATTGAGGTTTTTACATATTTTATTCACAGGTGTATTTTTCTGTGAAATAATCCTGAAAACGATGTTGTAGTGATGTATGTAAATATTAGTAGATTGGAGGTTTTGACTAGTGAAGTCATGTTGTTATCAGATATCAAGATGGAAGCAGAACTAAGGAGATATCAGAGAACCATTTTTATTAATTTACAAAGCCTGTCTTTCCTTAGTAGAATATAAAACAATCCAGATCAAATGGGGAGATGATTAGGTGTGAGGAGGGAAGTTTGAGATGACTGATGAGAAGCCGTGCATTCTTTTCTAACAAGGTAGGTTGGTCCCTCGTTTCAAGCCAAATGAGAGAATGTGTTCATGAAAGTGTTCAGTATGTATCCGGGGTGGGGGTTAGGGAACAGGACTAGACTAATATATGATTCCTGTCAGACAATTCTAGTGAACAGGATAAAAAGACTTGAATCTGGTTAGCTTCAGCAAGGAAGAAGTGTCAGTGAATTCCTTAGTAGGTGTGTCTGAGTAAAGGTTACAAGAGAGTTGTCTGTGCCAGATGAGGCATACAGGAAAGAGCTGGCTTTAAGCAACTTTGCTATTTACTCATGGACCTACCTCAGTATGTGTGTGAGAGATTGGGAGTAGAATGAAGGGAGGGTGTAGACTCTGTCTGTATGCTTGGGTGTAACCAAGTCTCATATGACCAGTATATAGAAAAGCTAACACAATTATGGTCTTTTTAAAAAATATTGTAAAGATACTGTACAGAGGGGTTACAGTTACATGAGTAAGACAATGAACAATTATTTTCTTTTTGGAGTTGGTCTATGATTATGTTTTGAACAAGCTCATATAGGGCGTTCTTGGTCCTCAGCTGGGGATGCTATTTTAGGAGGTTCTGAAAACTTCAGGAGATGGGCACAGTTGGAGAAAATAGGTTGCTCTTTTATCTCTCTTTTTCTCTGCTTTCTGTCTTCCATGAGGTGAAGAAGTTTCTTTGTCATGTGTTCCTACCACCATGATTGTTCTACCAGATTGCACAGGACTTAACAACCATGGACTGAATCCTCCAAAATAAATCTTTCCAAAACACATCTTTGCTCCTTTAGCTTGCTTTAGGTTAGGTATTTAATTATAGTGATAAGAAAGCAAACTAATGCAGAACACTGGTAGCAGAGAAGTGGGACGTTGTTGTGACTACCTCCAAAAGTTTAAGAGCCACACAACCGGGTAGAACGGGGCTGGGAAAAGCCTAGAACACATTGCTTAATGGGTGATTCTAGTAAGAGCAAAGAAGGCCAGGCTCAGGGCGTTTCAGATGGGAACAGGCAGTGTATTGGGAACTGGACTAGAGGTCATACATATTACATTCTGGACGAGATCTTGTTTACATTTACTCAATGTCTTGAGACTCTAGGTGAGGTGTAGTTTAAAGGTGACAGAAGAAATTTTAGGTAGTTCATAATTCTATCTGTGTCATAGCTATTGCCAGCTCTTCTTTAGAATAAGAATTGGGAGAAAACAAAACATAGTGTAAAGATTTGAAGGACTTGCAGTTTGGTAAGTAAAACTATGCACTTCAAGTTGCAGAAAAGGAAGGTAGTTATTAAAAAGTTACTATAGTTGTTAAAGAGACTAGCACTAATAAGAAGAAAGCAAGTGCTTCTTTACTGGGGCAGCAGAAAAATGACAGAGGACATTTCAGGAAATTTCCTGACCTCATCCATCACAGAACCACGGGTATAAAGGTTTTAACTCATTAAAGACTGTGTTCTGAGAAGAGAGCTCCTGAGAGCCGTACATATGAGAGGCCACCAAGAGATGTAATTTGCAAGGTGCAGCTTTTTAAATACTCAAAGACTATTGAAGGCATGATCCAAAGGAATCTAGCTACTGTTTGAACTGGTAGCAGACCTTGTTGGATTTGGAGTTTTAATATCTGAATGGGGATTGTACGAGAGTAATCTGAAAAGCCCAGGAGTGATCTGATCTTTCACCCAGTATCAGGATAAAAATGATTTCCATTGGGCAGTTATAGAAGGTAAATTGGGGACAAATGCAACAAAACAAAGAAACAAACAAATGAATCTCCTGATTTTTTTTTTTGCTCCGATTTTTGCATTTAGAATGTCCAGTGTTCTCTACATATTCCCACCCGCTGAAAGAGGACCCATTAGAGAATTAAAGTTGCTCTGGAACACCCACAAGGACGCCCATGTGTAATGAATGGTGGGTGGGAGTTCATCTGGACTGCATTAGCTGACTTGCAGAACTGAGCACTGGAGCAAGAAGTGATTCAGAGAGCTACCTCCTGGGGAAGTTGTCCAGAGAAGGAACTCTTCAGGTTACCCAGATTATCTTGACTCCATTAACAGCCAGCTCAGGTCTTCCTTGCCTGAAGGGCTTTCTCTGAGAGGAGGAGATTCATAATTCATGCGGCTAGCTCACGTCAGGTTTGTCATGCAGAATATTAGACACAAATTCCTCATCTCCTTCAGAATTCCTGTGCCATTCAACACAGAGAAAGAGGAGCCATTCTCCTCAGGGTAGCAGATTTAAATTTTTAGAGTTTATCAGTATCAGATGGTGATTTTGTTTAGGTCAGACATGGTACTCTTTATTTTTTTAAAAGACTTTGTTTTTTTTTTTTTTTTAACAAAGTCTGGACTGAGGCTTTATAATCCGTGTTAGTAGCAAGGCTGAAGTACTTCTGCATCAGATGGCCTGGTGACCGCACCTTGGAAAAACCCTGTCTACAATCTGGGTCCTGATAGTGTAGCTGGAATCCAATTGGATCTTATTTGTAAAAAGTTGTGACCACAGTAGAGCCCTATTGTTCAGAGCATATTTCCACTCTCCTTCCTTATTGATCAAGATAGGGGGACAGCTATTCCCATTCCCAGTCCCACTGTCAGCAAAGATAGGTACAGTAATGATTTGTAGAACAATTTCTTGTGCATGTAACCATCACGAGAGATGTGGGATGCTTTATGGTACAGAATCTTTAATAAACTCAAAACCCCTGCCTTTCCCTATCTTCAAGGTACTTAGTTTTTACTATTGTAATGAATTGTAAAGAATGGGTACTCATGGTAAGTGAGGAGTATCTTCATAACCTAAAATTAAGAAAAGTGATGGAAGGGTGTGCTGGGGGGGGTGGTGGGTGAGAATGCTAAAATAAAACTTTTACAAAAAAAAAGAATACACAAAAAACAGCAAACTTGTGGGTGGGGCTGTAAAGGAAAAGCTGGGAGAATGTGAGGGGAAGGGATGACATTGTCTGAAAGGAAATGTACTCTTGACTTATGTAACTGCAACCCATCTGGATGTCACCTTTGTAATAGCAATTTAAAAAATTTAAGGAAAAGAAGAAGTACCTTCAAGACAGTCTTTTTTTTAAAACCTGGATCTATGGTGTTTTATTTCTTTAAAAATATGAAGCATGTGGTAAAATGTTAGGAATTGATGGAGCAATACAACACTTATTTTGTTAGCTTTTGTACATTTGTATAGATCTGACTATTTAAAATCTAATATTTATTTATTTTTATTGTGAAAATATCATACAGAGGGGTTACAATTACATGAGCAAGGTAATGAGTACCTTTCTTATCAAGCATTGTTGCCTCCTCCTTTGTTTCCCCTTCCCATCCCTTCCCAGCCTCCCCCCCCACCCCTTACCTCCTGAGAACCCCCCTCCCCCTGGCTCCAAAGTTGTAATTTCAAGACAGTCTTGTCTTTACATTACTATCTTCAGAGCCCAACACAGGATGTTAAACTGGAAATTCTACAAGAGCCATAGAGTGCACATGTGCCAAGAAATGAAGAGATGGGGCAGTGGGCTCCAGCGGGAGCCTGGCTCACTTCTCGGAGGCAGCTCCTACCCAATCTGTCCTTCAGAAATGCCGTATTAGTGATTAAACTATCCATGAGATAGTTTAATTAAAAACAAACTTGATTTTAAATATTGGCATTTTCCTTAAATTTTTACCTTCTCCCCTCCTCCTTCCAACATGGAGCAGATGAGCTAAACAGGCCACAGAGATGAAGTTTAGAGCCAACCATTAGAGTCTAGATCTCTGAACAAGCACATAGTAGGTGCTCTACGTTTATTAGCCATGGGAATTGCACGTTTATGCTGTAGATGGATCTGGAATTCAGTAACTGTGCCTGGCACGGGACAGTCCATCTTCTTAAGGCAAAAACCCCGCTCCTAGGCACTCTGGAAAGCTCTTTTGCTCACATTTCTCTTTCATTAGAAGGCTATTGACAAATGTTTTCTCAATCAATTACTGTAATCAGTCAACTGTGACATTTACAGTTCAGAAGAGCATATGGACAATGGTCAGTAGGCCAGAAAATCACAATTCCAATTTGTCAAATGTGCAGTCTTCTTCCATTATACATGCATCCGACCCACAGAGTGGAACCTTGGAAACAGAGGGATGCTGCAGAGTTCTTGAAGCAAACAGACAGGAGATGAGATTATGATGAACACGGACCCAGCTAAACATCTCGTGTCATTCAGCCGCTTACAACAGTGCCTAGTAATAGAGTGATTAACACAGGCAGTGGGATTTTACAGGACTTATCTGACTGTCTCTGTCACAGAAGAGTAATATCCAGCACAGGAGACAATTGTCTCTTAAAATGCTCAGATTCAGTAGTCTCTGAGCACCTACCAGCCTGTCACCCCTGGCTTTACTGAACATCCACAGTGAAGAGGTATGAGAATGGAGTTGGCCTTTTACTCATTCTGCACACATGGGAAGCTTTCAGACTTGCCTCTCTCATTGGGTAACAGAATTTACAGGGAAACCATACGGTGATTATTAAACATTTATATAATGCCATCTGTATACTCAATGTGTCATGAATCATAAATGAAACAAGATCTCTTCTGAGCAAGCTGAGGACTTCTGTGAAACCTAGGCATAGAAAGTGGATGGATCCTGAGCTAGCAGATCTGTCAAATGGGACAGGAATAGAACAGAAAGAAAGTGATGGACTGTCAGGGAAATCGGAGAACAGGAGCTTAGTGGCTTTGGTGTTATGGGAGGGGGTCAGAGAATCAGCAATCAGGATAGTAGTAATTATTGTAGTAATTTGTATATATCTATGTATACTGCATATATATAATATACATACATATATAATACATACATACATACATGTATATATATGCATTAGTATTTACCTACAGGCTGATGAAAAGAGTTAAATGCTTTGTGCCTATAGTTTTGATTTATCATTACTACCAGTGTATAAAATAGGGATCATGGCTTTATTTTGTACATGGGAAAAAATAGTTCAAAAATTACATGACTTATTTAATATCAAGAGATATCAAGCAGCAGAAATGGAATTCCAGGGACTGCTGGGTCATTTGGGTTCTGAAGACCTGGTGTGCTTCTCAATTCTCTTTGCCCCATGCCAGTGGAGGCTCCATGATATGACACAATATGAGAGGTGTTCCTTCTTTGATGTCATCTCCTCCCTGAAACTTGGGGTGTCATTTTTCTCTTCTTCATGGCCGCGTATTGTCTAACAGAATAATGAAGATATTGATAACAATTGCAGAAATAATCACAGCCACTATGTATTGGATGTTTACTGTGTACTGCGAGTTGTGGTAAAGACTTTGTATATATTATATTGACTAGTCTTCATGAGAATTCTGTATGGACACTTACCCCCATATTACACCTGGGGAACTGGGACTCAGAGAAGAGAAGGAAATTGTTAAAGATTTTGAATTTAGATTTCCCCTTTGCAGTAACCATTGGACTACAAGGTCATTGAACTCTGTAATTATCAGTGAAAGAAGTGAATATAGAATTCAAATAAATCACACAATATAAGGATTCCAGAGCAGGTAAGGGATTTGTGAACGGTTGTAGAGTAGAGAGGGACAAATAAACTTGGGGCAACTAGATCCTCTCTTTCTTCCCCAGTACTGCATATTACTTTTTTTTTTTTACATCTTTTTTCTTTCTTTCTTCTTTTTTTTTTTTGACCTTCACAATGTGCAACTGTTTTTAAGGGATAGAGCAATGCAGAAGTCAAGAGCTGCATTGTCATTTAAACAACCAAAAAAACTCAAGGTAACTAGGATGATGTTAATAAGATTATGAAAAGTGTATCTGGACTTAAAACCCACATGAGATCTCAGTTTGCAACTGAAATAATGCAGGTCATTAGGCTGGGCAAATAAATGACTGGACAAGAAGCAACAATACCCAGTGATTAAGTGGTAGCAGATAGATACAAACCTGTGTCAGTTTCACTGAATTCATTTTCCCAAGGAAGAAAGCCATCAGTCTTAGAGATTTCTACACCCAATATGAGACTCTCTAATTTATTACATATACATCTTAGGCTGCAATTTTAGAGTAATGTGATTTTTTTATTTATAGGGGAATTTAAATATGGCATTTTTCAAAGTGTAAACTTCGGATCTACCCTATCAGCTGGAGTCATCAATCACAGCTGCTTCATTTCCAAATCATTAGGGAAACTGAAAGCTTAAAGTATTTAATTTATCCCAACCACAGGGGGTAGTTTATCATAGCATATGATGCATCATTTTTTTTATTTCAATGCTTACTAGTAAAATTTTGAACAAATTACACTGAGTTTTGGGGGTGTATCAAGACAATACACATCTTTTTTTGTTTTTAATATACAGAATGAAGTAATGAGTAATGAATATAATTCTTTTTGAGGCATGTCTCACTTCTCGTCATTATATCCCACTCTTTCCTTTCTGCCCCACCCATCAGATATGCAGTTCATTGTCTACATGGTGTCTAGGGTCGCTGTTGTATTGGTTCCTCCCTGTTCCACCTTTTCTGTGACCTCCCTGGACATGATAAGTTATATAGGACCCTCGTCGTTAACATACAGAGACCAAAGGAAACTACGCATACACGTGGTGGACAAATGGCTATGTACAGATGATCATATAAAATAATATTCTATGAAATGGACTTCAAGAAAAGGAAACAAGGGACATTCTTCAGTTGCCATTGTTTCTTTTCATCTTGTTTGTTAATACAAATCTTTTAAATCTTCAAGGATCAGGTAACTCGGGAACCCCCGTGAACAATGTGCAGAAATGGAACTTTGTACAATATTTCGGAGTTCTCCTTAATGTGACAAGATAGGACACATTTGAATCAGTTTTCCATGAAATGATTTTAGGCTTTTAAAAATTATGTTTTAAGTAGTTGTACAATGGAGTTGCTGTTTAACAAAGCAGTTGGTGAGTACAATGAATCTTGACCAATGCCACCCTTTGCACCTTCGCACCTATTCCTCCTAACCCTACCCCTTCCCTTGCTCTTCTTAATCTTGTGACATATACATTAAATTCATGACTACATTCTTAAGACAGAAGACTGTGGTGATTTAAAGGCTAGAAATGAATAAAATGTAGGAATAAGATGGAACCAAATGGGCTAGTCCTTAAAAAAAAACACAAAACAACAACAACAACAAAAACCACAGCCAGGCACTGGTTGCTCACTCCTTCCTAGTTACTCAGAAGGGTGAGATCTGAGGATCACAGTTCAAAGCTAGCCTGGGCAGTAAAGTCTGTGAGACTCTTATCTCCAGTAAACCACTAGAAAACCGGAAGTGCTGCTGTGGCTCAAGGGGTAGAGCACTCGCCTTGAGCTGAAGAGTGTAGGGTCAGCGCCCAGCCCAGAGTTCAAGGCCCCCCAAAACAACCAACGAAAATCTCCCCAAACACCCCCACATTTCCCTCATTTAAAGTTTTTGTTATAAAAATGCACCCAAGAAAATTTATCCCACAATACTTGCCTTGAAAATTTTTATTGCATTAGCAGGGATATGTCTCAGATTCCACGATGAGTAAGTCTATTTTATTTGACTCCGATTTTTTATCTGACCTCAAGTTGATGACTTGGTAGTGTTTTTAAGGCTAGATGGTAGGTATTCTTTGCTGTGTAGAATCAGCAATAGCAAAACCCAGAATGTGTGCATGGATCTGCTTTGGCAGCAAGCTTCCAAAGTGAGACAGTTTCAGCACCATCCAATGCTCTACCTTTTGGGGAAGAACAGAACAACTCCAGGAGGGATTCAGCTACCATGAGCCTGGGCTTCACCTCAGCCTAAAATGGGCCAGTTTGTCTTCCAAGAATGACTGACTCTCCAGGGAAGTTTTGCGTTTTAGCTTTCATTTGTAACTGAACTTGTATGTTTACTGAAACCATCTTCACGGTCGCATCATAGAGAATGGCTCAGGTGGGCATCAGTAAAGGAATGGGTTTATAAATGTGGCATATGCCTATATATACATGTCTATGTATATATGCAATAGTATTTAACATGAGAAAAACAATAGAAAATTTCTGCCATTATGACAACATTGATAAGCCTGGAAAGTGTTCTGCTAAGCCTCTTGAGTAGGGCACACAAGGACATAGTGGGAAAATTCACAGAGGCAGAGGAGGAAATAGGGTCTGCCATACAAAAAAGAATTGCAATTCAACTGGTATAAAGTTTCAGTTAGATGATTAGGTTTTGGAGATCTGCTGTACAATACAATTAGTAACATGGTACGAAACAGTTAGTACATGGTCGTGAAAATGTGTTGAGAGGATAGATCGCATGTTAAATGTTAGTTATCACAAAGCAACTAAAAAGGACACAAATAAATTGTGAGTCTTCTACCTTCATGGTGGTAATTGAATCTGCACATATCAAAATATATACGTATTGATGGAGTGTTGGTCTACTTTGTATGTAAATAATACTTTTCCAAAACTGTTTATAAAGATGAAAAGTTTTGAGACCCTATGTTCAGTCCCCAGTATAAAGAAGGAGGAGGAAAACAAGAAGATGGGAAAAGAAGGAGGAAGAGGAGGAGGAGGAGGAAAAAGAGGAGGAAGGAAGATAAAGAAGACGAAGAAAAAGGAAGAAAGGAGAAGAAAAAGCATGAGAAAGACAAAGGAAGAAGAGGAAAGGAGGAGGAGGAAGAGAAGGTGTTTTAGGATCTCTGCAATGAGTGTTTTTCAAAGATTTAATAGAAATTATGTGTAGATTAAAGGATCCACAAAGTGGACAGCTTTAGAAGCTGTAAGCTGTTCAGAGTGCTCCCCTTTTCCTAGTGTGTTAAGGGCCTTCACAGACTAAGCAGGAAGCAAAAATGCAAAAGTTATTTGAGCCAGGTGCCAGTGGTTCATGCCTGTAATTCTAGCTACTCAGGAGGCTGAGATCTGAGGATCCCAGTTCAAAGCCAGCCCTGGCAGGAAGTCTGTGAGACTCTCATCCCCAATAAACCACTCAGAGAACTGGACGTGACGCTGTGGATCAAGTGGTAGAGCGCTTGCCTTGAGCTGAAGAGCTGAGGGACAGTGTTCAGATCCAGAGTTCAAGCCCCATGACCAACCTCTCCCCCCCAAAAAAGTTATTTGTTGGGTTACAGCTAGATCTTATACTTATTTGGATATGTCCTAGTGGAAAGTCTAAGTCTAGAAGCCAGTGGGTGATTTCTGAACAGTTGCATTTAAGTTTGATTTTCCTGCATATATCAGGCTTTGATTTTGCTTAGTGAGGAACCCAAGACATCAGGGGTCTCTCAGGCTAATGACTTCTCTGTAGTGTGATTGAGATCTAATCACTTTTAATATTGTTTTCACTCAAATTTGGCATAGACTGGACCTGCAGTTTCTTTCCAGTCTTCTTCTTATTTATTTAGGTGACTCCAAAACTTTCTCATGCAAAACTCTGTACTTAGTATTTATGACTTTTTTGGTGAAACTGGGACTTGAAATGAGACTCTCATACTTCCTGGCTCCTAACACCCCATTGCTCACTTGTTATATTAACAAAATCATGACACTTTTCTGCGACTCAATTTTCTTACCTGGAAAATGGAAAATGAAAAAAAAAACCAACCCTCCTTCATCTCCAAGTTAGGATGAAATAGGGTAATGAAAGCAGAAATACAGGGAATAGTAATACGATTCTCATGATTAGACTCAAACTTAACAGCTAACTTAGCATGATGCAAAAAAATAAAAAAATCCAGGAGTTTCTGTTCACATCCCTTCCTTAGAGCCTAAAGAGACAGAAAATATTTTTACTTCTATTTTGCAGACATGATCATTCTAGAACACTGGGCTTCAGAGAGGCTAAGAACGTGCTCAAGATCACAGCCTGTTGGACACAGAGGGGAACCTGAGGGGAGACAACTGTGCTGTCGATAGTCAGTTACAAGAGAAATTGAAGATGCTCTCATCTGTCCTTTTAGCCTGGGCTCTCTGTTCCCACCCCTCAGGTCCGATACTTCCAATTGGAAAAATTGTCAGTGGATAAAGTATGGCAGCTAACACTATTCCATTGTAAGGAAGAAAGGAGAATATTCACATTTAACAGACACTTCCATGTGCAAGGCTGTGCTAAAACCTTGATGTGTTTTACCTCATTTTGGCTTTATAGCAATATTGTAAATGGGTGCTGATATCCATATTTAGAAGTGTAAAAATCGAAGTGCAGAGAGATTCTTATGCTTTCATTAATAAAGACCCAATAACACTCATTTACACATTCACTTAATAGAAGAAGAAAATATAAATAAATGTAAAAACAAGTTGCAATCAAGGAAAATATGGGGTTAGGGTGAAAGTGAAGGAGTAAGGCTAAGTTGAAATTGATGTAGATATGATGGTGCCAGGGTCTCAAGGGAGCATAAACTGAGTAGTATAAAAACTTGTGGGTTTCCTGGGGGCTAGAGCAAGAAAAGGAAATGCATTCAGTTACAGGATTTGTCTTGAGCCTGTGCATAATGAGAAGGTAGGAGGAAGGACCTTGTGTAATGTAAGGATCAGTAAGGTTTTTCCTGGGAAATAAAGTTGCAATTTACACAGGGCAATGTCAAGATAAGGTGATAATATTGACTATGGAAGCCATGGCTCTTTGTCTCACAACTCCATGGCCTTCCTCTAGAGAAACAACCATCTCTACTGTATCAGGTTTGGGAAAGAGATGTGTTTATTATACCTGTAGTCAATACAGGTTTGCCCTCAGCATTCATCTTACTTCAGTATAATTAAAGTCTTTTTTTTTTTTTTGCTGTGGTAGAAAGCTCATACCTTAAATAACAACTCCTTATGTGGCTTCCTCTGGGCAGGTCTGTTTATTTCCAGTTCCTGCCTAAACTGGACACATGTAAAAATGAGGCTGGTGGATGGGGAGAGAGGAGACATTTCACACCAGTGCTTTTACAAAAGAAATGTGTAGGTGCCTAGGGATGGCTAGAGCACTGAGGGGTGTGACAGACACCCTAAGGATACAAATGTGGTGGCCGCATCTTTGTGGCCCAATTGCTACCCTAAGGAGAACAGGAGGCGGCAAGCAAGACCTCTGGGTGTTGGTCCTTGGTGGGAATAATCACAGTCCACCTTGGGACTGTGCAGAAGCTCAGCATTCTTCCCTATTGTCCTCCACTAGCTTGGGGGCAGAGCCCTCTTCCCATGGCTGACTTACTCCATTAATGGCTCAGGATGGAGTGAACTGCAGAGATGATCACATCTTACTCCATTCCCAGCTTCACTACTGAACCTTGTGAACAGCTTGCTGCCACCCTGTACCTCCAGGTCTCAGTCTTTTCCCTTAGCATCCCCTGGCTTTCCCAGAGTCAGTGCATTTAGAAAAATGAAAGGCTGATACTTTCTTTCTTGAAGATATAGAAAAGAGTGAGCCACAGCAAGACTGTGCAGCTGATCACAATTGCTGCCTACTTGGAATGGGTTACTGTTAGCTCTAGGAGAGGGAGGGAAAATAAAAGCAATGCCTAGATTTTCCTCTCAATGTTCTTTGGTTCCAAGCAAGATCACACATCTGACTTACTCCTTTTTCCATGCACTCTTCAAGGTTCCATCTCATTCCTCTTTACCTTGAGTTACTACAGCTCCACTTCCTATCTTCTTCCTGGGTGGAGAGTCATCTAAGGACAGGCATATCTGACCATAGCACTTCCTGGTCAAATTTTTTTGTTGATTTCTAATTACCTTAGGGGAGAATAGAGTCCAAATTCCTCTGTCACCCACGGTGTCACCCACTTTTCCAGTGACCGACCACAGCACTGTTTCTATTCTGCTGAGCTACTTGAGTTGGCAATTTCGCTTCTCTGAGATTTTGCCATTTCCATCTATTCACCTTTCCTTTCCATTATAAATGTTCATTCCTGTTTTAAGGAGTAGCCCCACTGTCTTCTGGGTGAAGGAGTCAGTCAATTATCTCCTCTGTGCTGTCGATGTAGATCATTGCTATTATTTCCCCTTTTACTTGTAGCATGCCTAGACTGACCTTACCAGGAGAAAACTTGGTATGTCTCTTTTCTACTTCATTAACATCCGTTCATGAGCCTCTGACTTCTCCATCCGTGTATCCTCACCATGGTGCCTGGTTCCTGGCAAAGATTATGTATTGATTGATTATCTTAGCATTATTACCAACTTCTTATTTTAACAGAGAGAATTTAATATCAGGAACTAGTTGAATCCATACAAGAATGAAAAGGTGAAAAAAATATTACCAGTGATCAGCCATAGGTGTAGCACAGGATTAAAGTTATCCGAGGAAGTTTGGAGCTGGACCTCTAAGGTGTGAGGAGACAACACCACCCAGGTTACAGGGCCGCTGCTTCTTTTGTTGTCCCTGAATCTCTGCTCAATACTTGCCTTGTTGATGAGGCTCCTTTGAACATTCCATTCAGAGTTACACATGCTTCCCCTCAGGCTTGCTCTATTAAGCTCCCTTTCTTCCTTCACTTATCAGGACCCTAAAATATATGAATAATGACTTGGTGTGGCTACCTTTTTTGGGGGCGGGGGGGTTCGATCGTGGGGCCTGAACTCTGGGCCTGGGCGCTGTCCCTCAGCTCTTCAGCTCAAGGCTAGTGCTCTACTTCTTGAGCCACAGTGCCACTTCCAGCTTTTTTCTTTTTGCTTATGTGGTGCTGAGGAATCGAACCCAGGGCCTCAGGCATGCAAGGCAAGCGCTCT